>NW_026020256.1:1105399-1258044 GCF_900185275.1 Solanum verrucosum
ATCACAGAGGATTGGTTCATTCCTTAAAAAAGCACTCCTTAGGCCTATATGATACCCACATGGTATAATATCATATACTGACAAGGAATCGTAAAAGACAGGTTCATTCCTTCTAAAGGTCATGGAGTTTTGAATGGATGAGCACCAAATGGATTTTCTAAATGGATATGGATACAACAATCTTGGCAAATGAATTAGTGGACTGTACGGTGAAACATAATCTACCATGAGTCTTATGCAAGCTAGACATTGAAAAGGCCTATGACCATGTTAATTGGTCCTTCCTCCTAAAGATTCTGAGAGATATGGGTTTTGGGAACAAATGGATCAACTAGGTTAATTTCTGTACATCTATTGTGAAGTTCTACCTTATCGTTAATCTCAATCCTGAAGGTGTTTTCCAGTCACAAAGAGATTTGAGACAAGGCCACCCCATGTCACCATTCCTGTTTATCTTAGCTATGGAGGGTCTCAACTCCATGATCAGGAAAGCAAGTGAGAATTGGTGGTTGCACGGTTTCTGTTCAAATGCAAATAGGGGGGACGCATTGGAGATCTCACACCTGCTATATGCAAATACCTCCTTGTTTTTTTTTTTTTTTGGAGTAGAAGTAAATAAAATTAGACACTTGAGGGCCATTTTAACCATTTTGAGGGAGTATCAGGACTCCATGTCAATTGGCACAAAAGTTGGTTATACACCATTAACCAGGTTGTTAATATGCAGGTACTTGGTAAGAATCTAGGATGCCAAGTGGCCTCTCTCCCAGCATAAACCTTGGAATGCCTCCTAGTGCAAAGAACAAAGACGTGGAAGTTTGGAGTGAAGTTCTAGAAAGATGTGAGAGAAAGCTAACAAGATGGAAAAGCCAGTATCTATCCTTGGGACCCAAGGCTGAGTAACTCTCATCAAATCAGTGATGGATGCATTCCCTACATATATTATGAGCTTATTCCCAATAACAAGTAGTATAGAGAAGAAAACCAACAAATCAAGAAGAGTTTTCCTTTGTCAGGGCAATAAAGAGAAGCTTGGATATAATTTTGTTCAATGGGATGTAGTGACACTACGCAAAATTTAGGGTGGTCTGGGTATAAAGAAGTTGAGTGTGCAGAATGCCAGGATGCTGAAGAAGTGGCTATGGAGGTTTTGTAGTGAAGATTTGACTTTGTGGAGGAGATTCATATCTCATAAATACGGTCTCCAAATCAGTTGGATGACTGAAGAAGCAAATGGCACCTTTGGACTATGTTGTTCGGACTCTTCAAAAATGTCAACACGTGTGTGTCAGATTCTCCAAAGGTAGAGTATATTTGGAAAATCCGACATGGGTGCGACATCAAAAGTGAAGAGTCTGTGCAACTTTGCCTTTGGATGCTGTATCTGGAACACAATCAGAAGATTGTGGCGATCCTTTATCCCCAACCTATCCTTAAGGATTGGTGATGGGTGAAAATCAGTTTTTGGAATTAGTTCTGGTTAGGGGAAGAAAATTTGAAGAACATGCTGTCAGACCTTAATATTTTGATGGCCGCTGAGGCACAAGTGTGGAGCCCTCAAGGTTGGGATTTAATTTTTTAGGAGGGTTTTGAATGATTGGGAGATTGGTAGAGTGGCAGGTTTACTATAGATACTAAATGCATTCCCAGGTGTCACTAAAGGTCCTGATATTCCAATCTCGAAAATGCACAGAAAAGGGACATTTTGTCTGAAGTCTTTACTGGAGCTTAAACTCTAGTCAGACAATGTAAATGAAATGACCTTGGAAACTAATTTGGAAAATCAAGATTCCTCACAAGGTCTCAGGTTTCACTTGGTTGGCAATTAGGAAAGCATGTTCCCCATGAAGTGTTAGAAAGAAGAGGTATACAGATTTGCTCAAGGTGTTACATGTGTGGGAAAGAGGCAGAAGTTGACCGTCACTTATTCTTACACTGCAGAGCAACTGTAAATTTGTGGGACATGTTCTTATGTATACTTGGGGTTTACTGGATAATGACCAGGACTACTTTAGACATGCTGAGACAGTGGGAAGTAGTGGGCAGAATAAGAAGATTCAAAGAGGACAGGTGGAAATGTATCCCTTCTTGCAATTGGACATTGTTGAAGGAAAAAAATGAAAGATCCAATGATGGGAAACCGAACAACATCCCTAGCAGCATCCAAAAATTCAAGAATAGCTTGAGTCTGTTGTATTTTTGGTGTAAACAGGATTTGGTGGGGGAGGTAGAAAGTTTAGTGGACTTCATAGCTCAATTGTAAAATTTTTTGCCCAGTTTTTAGCTTTGTAATTACCCCATGTGGGCTGTAAATCCCACCTCGTTAGTCTTTTGCTGTTGAGTTTTTTTTATGTGAATATAAAGTTACCTTTATAAAAAAAAGATGTTCTTCATGTGGTGAAGGCATGACTGACCTACTATAAGAACAACAGATTGAATGTCTGGCTAAGTCACAAGTGTGAGAGAAGTAGATAAGTTTTCTTCATCTTTTGGTACTGTGCCACAATGCCAGAACCTCTAGTTTCTCTTTTGTTTCGGACTTGCAATTGACATCAATTGGCATTTTTGCCAGTTTACATCTACTTAGTCCCATCTCTTTAAGTAAGTTACTCACATAATTTTTATGTCAAACTGACGCGCCTCCTTTTGAGCAAGCTATCTCCATGCCAAGAAGACATCACAAGCTCCCAAGTCCTTAATCTCAAACTTAGATATCAATTTTTTATTCAACAACATTTCTTCTTGATCATCTTCGATGAGGATGATGTCATTAACATTCACAATCAAAACAGCTATCTTTCCTTTCGCTAGAGCTTCACAAACAAGGTATGATCTCCTTGCCCTTCAGATTATCCTTGATATTTTACAACTTGAGTGAACTTCTTGAATCAAGTTGTAGATGACTTTCAAAGGTTTCACGGTTATGGCAAGGTATCCTACAATATCGCACCACAGTTTTTTTCTTATCATTTTCTGAGTCACTTCACATTGTAACTAGAGCAGAGTTTCCTATGGTAGGTTTGGGTCATGGTCAGGTCTTGGCATGAATATTCTGCTAGTTTCTTCTCCTCTAATTTCGGAAATGGCTTCTGGTATTTAAAAGGCTTCTTCCCGAGAATCCTGTCCCTTCATCAAAAAATTCAGCCCAGCCACAAAAAAAAAGAGAAACTTTATTAATTTCAAAGAAAATGATAAACTTCATCATATCTTCACTTTTCATGAACCTGATTGTTGAAACCTATGATTTATGGAATATTGTAATGGTAAAACGATCCTTACGAACACTCCATACAAATCCAATCATTGTTCAAATTAAAGCTCTTTTCAAAAGAGTTTTCCAACAAGACAAGATTATTGAGGGTGCTTTTTATGTATCAAAAGAAGAAAGAGAAAGAGGAAGAGGAAGAGGAAGAAATTTTGCAAGTTCAAAAAAACAATCAAAAGAATTAGCACCAACCACCAAAACAAAAATTGAGGAGGAGCAGTTTTTAAATTGCAGTAACTAAAGCAAAGGAGTATTTGAAATTGTTTTTAGTTACTGCAATATTTTTTAGTATAATAAATTGTCTAGGTTAGGATGAATTTAAAATTTGAATTTTTATTAGATTGTTGAAATATTTTAGCTCTTTGAAATTTTATGGGCTCAAATTGTCTATTTAAAGCGCCAGCTTATGCTTAATAAAAAAAAGTGAGAGACATTTTCAATTAATACTTTCAACCCTTTTTGCTGTACCAGCTTTATAAAAAAACCAACAAAGCTAATTTTAACCTTTTTCATAGGTGAAAATAACTTCAGTTTCATATTTCACCTATCTAGGGAAAAAACAGTTTACATACCCTAATTTTGTAGAATATAGAATTGTAACTACTAGATATATTTTGAATGGATTATACTATTGTGCATGTTTTGACCATTTGCCACGTGGAGTCTAGGAAAATGAAGATGTCACTAATCATTTTAGTTGATTGTGCAGCCACTAATTGTGTCTTCGTTATGGGTTAAGACAATGTTCCATTCATTTTCTGTAGCACTGCTAAATATGCCATTTTTTCTATGTATAAATTGCAGATCTGTGATGCTGTAGCAGTTGCAGGACTACTGAATGCTACTCTTGTTATTCCAATTTTTCATTTAAATAGCGTATGGAGAGACTCTAGGTAAAGTCAGAATATAGTTGACTCGTGGAATTATTGTAATATTTCTCTACTATTGCAAATCTTTATCTATTTATGGATGCAATAAATAGGTAAATAATTGAGGTAAAGAAACTTAATTGGAAATAGTCCGAGACAAGGATTAGTTATTCAGGGGATGGAATTGTTAGGAACTTTTGAGACTTTTGCTTAAGTTTCATGGACTCGAGACTTAAAATTAGGTGATAAGAACACTTCTTTAAATAGTGATAATGACACATATTTTTAAAACCCACAAGTTTTTTATTTACACTAACCTCCCACTCTTCTTCCCCCTCCACCCCCTCAGCCCCATCCTCCCCCCCTCCATGTCATCTCCACCTCTTAACAACTAGCTGATGTTTAAATATCTTTCTAAACAACTACCAGCTATTTAAATATCTATCAAAACAACTAGCAAACATTTTTATATCTTCAAAACAACTAGTTGATATTTAAAAAATCCTCGTTATTTTAACTAGCAATCATAGGATGTTTAAAACACCTCTTTAGATAGATATTTAAGCATCTTCTGGTTGATTGAACTAAGCAACTTAGTGTTGTTTAAATAGTTCTCGATTGTTTAAATATCTCTTGGTTGCTTAAACAACTGCCAATTGTTTTTTGACGAAATGTAAAATCCTCCAATGTTTTAAACTTTTTTCGCCAAGTATTCTCCACAATATTGGCAACCAAATCAGAATGAAGAAGAGAGGAAGATGAAAACTCTAGATAAAGAGAAAGAGGAGCACCCAAGGGTATGGCCTAGTGGTCAATGAAGTGGTTGAGAACCCTGAGGTCTCAGGTTCAAAACTCAGTGGGTGATTCGTCTCGTCTGCCCTTGCCTTGGTGGACAGAGTTATCTAGTATCTATTGCTGGTGGAAGGTGACAAGTATCCAATGGAATTAGTTGAGGAGCGCGAAAGCTGACATGGACACCACGATCATAAAAAAAAAAAGGAAGGAAGGAGAAGAGAGAAGAAGGAAAAAAAAAGTAATGGCAAAGAAGAAAAGGAAGAAGAAGGTGAAGAAAGGGAGAAGGAACAAGAAAAGAAGAAAGAAGCAGATGAAGAAAAAGAGAAGGGAAGAATAAAAAATCTGAAATTTGAAAGATGAATATTTTAATACTTGTTCCCAATGTTATAAAAAATTTAATTAAGCCTCAAACTCACTCAATTAACTTTGACTACATCAAAGTCCCTTATCCTTCATTCCACTTTTTTTTTTGATAATCGAGAAATCCGTGTGTGATTCCTTCTTTGGACCAATCACAATCTTCTAAACTCGGTGGATAATGGGCCCGCCCCTCTACCCTTCACTTAAATACCGGGATTCGCTTTGCATGGTTTGGGGCTTGAACCTGTGCCATAGGCCACAAATCCTCCACCTTTTGCCACTCAAGCTAGGCCTTGGGGGCTCCTTCATTCCACTCTTAAAGGTTCCTTTTTAGATTGTTTTCCCTAGTTATTCAAGTATCCTGTCAGTTTGTTCAGTAGTCACTTTCATAGGACTTGTATTCAGCTGAACAGAGTGTATTTTTAAAGTTTATGTGGTTGATCTACAAATTGAGTTAAAGCATGCAGAGCTTCCAAATTCTTATATACGCAAAAGTTGTGATGTCATTCTTCGTGTGGATTGATTTAACATTTCTGATGTCAATGAGCTCTCCTCTTTTCCGAAAATATCGGTTCATCCCTTATGTAGTGTCTATTTGATATTTTCCAGAAGTGCTTATTTATTATCATACTTGCAGCAAGTTCTGTGACATATTTGATGAGGACTTCTTCATCTATGCTCTAAGAAATCATGTGAAGGTGGTCCGAGAACTCCCTAAAGAGCTGCTGCTGAAGTTTGACAATAATATAAGTAGCATTGTTAACTTGAGAGTAAAGGCATGGTCCAGCCCAACCTATTATCTTCTAAAGGTCCTGCCAAAGCTGAAGGAGTTAGGGTAGGTTTCTTTTGCCTATAATCTAATTTCTCTTATCCTTTTTGGTTGCAATAGTTATTTCTCTTTGTGATTCATTTTAGATTTTTTCTCCATTATTGTCTCATTGAATGATAAATCAGGTGTATATTACTTGTCATACATACTTTGGGGACAAATACTACTGCTAAAACAACATCAATGTGTGTAGAGAATCCCATAATAGCAACATTAACATAAAGAAATGTGTTGATTTTTGAATATCTGATTATGATCAATTTTGATCGTAAAGGATTTATCGGATCTAAATGAATCTGATAAAATCTGCTCTGCTAGGCTGTTAATTATTTTAGGGAATTAAATCAGGCTGAAACCATCTCTTGATTGTCTTCTCCCAGAGTTAATGAATTCGGTTCCTAATTAGTTTTTTTCTCTTTTCTCTAAATCTGTAACTCTACAGATAAATAAAATAAAGCATTTTGGTACCTTAATTAGGTGGTATCGAAACAACTTTAGCCCTGTGTTGGTCCTTGTTGTGTCCAAATGCACACACTAGTACTCGTGGTCGTGCAAGTTATATAGGATTATGAGTCCAGATATCGTACCCATAGAGATTTGTTGATTAACTATTTACTAAATTAAGCTAATGCTAATTACTTGTTCAAGCAATAAATTCCAAAGTATCATCTTGAATTAACTAAACTAAAAGCAAAAAGAAAATAACTAATGAACAAATAATCAAATGAAGGGTAGATATTTACGTAATCAATGAGATGAAATCGATTTAGGGTTATGGATTCGCTAGCAATCAAGTTAAGTAGTCATTTGAATTGACTTTGATTTTTTATCGGGTTACTTGTTGCATGTTGGTGTTACTTATTAAGCATCTTGTCGATAAATCTAAGACTATTGACTATCCCTAACGTCTGTATTCCCATGGTCGTTTGTCAGTAGTGAAGTGCATGTATATTTCTTCTATATCAACTAAGCAAGGCTATTCCTATTCATGTAAGCTAATTGATTCCCTCTTCCTATAAGATTCACGACCAAGCTCTACTTTTTCTTATTACGCTCTCAAATTCCCCTCTTCTGTATTCAATTTCGAGCCACAAATTATAGTTGAAAGGTGATCAAACAATCAAATTATTAAGCTCAAGAAAAAGTAAGTAACCACACGAGCCATAGTACGATGATAACTTTCTTTTTTTTTGAAACTGGTAACATTTGTATTTAAAATAGTACTTAGGTAGTACTGAAAAACCATATTTACTAAAATAAAGTATAACCTACCCCAAAGCTGAACCAAATCTAAATGGACCCTAAAACATCTATGAATGACTCAGTTTTATTGGAGTAGATATTTGTACACCAAAACCAGAACAATAAAATACACTTAAACTTGGCTTCCTGCAGGTTATTGTTCCTATTCTCAAAACATCTATCATTTCTCTCCCTACATATAGTCCACCAAATACAAGCAAGGATTATCCTCCATCTTTCTTTGTTTGTAGCCCCAACTCCAGCAACCTCCTAACGGAATAGAGTCTCATCAATCTTGCGAGGCATACTCCAATCTTGCGAGGCATACTCCAGGAGATGCCTCTAAGATTAAGGAAAATTTACCACAACCACTCATGAAAATTGCAATCTAAGAAGAGACGTCTTAGTAGCCTTACCACATAACGAACATCTGTTGCATAAAGAGATTCCTCTCTTAGCCACATTATCCAATGTGAAAATTGCTTCATTGGCTAGTAGCCATGTAAAGAATGCCACTTTGTGTGGCACTTTGATCCTCCATATTTGCTTCCAAGGTCATTTGAAGTTCATACAACAACGATGATGCAACTACCATAATTGTAGAACGAGAAGTTTAGCTCCACATAAACAAGGAGAATTACAACAAATCATCTAAAGAAAAATGTAAAAATGAATTAATATGGAGAAGAAAAGATGAAATCAATTTTCTCCGATCTCCACAGTAGCTCCTAGCTCTTTATAGATAAAAAATTATGTAAAAGTTGTGCTTATGGACTATTTATAGTTATTGGAAAGTCTCAAATGAAATAATCGAGTGCAAAACGAATCGGATAAAATCAGCCCCAAATAGCCTATGCGGGTTGAGGCAAGGCAATTGTCTATGCTACTGTGCTGCTTTCACAAGTTCTCTTTGTTATTTTTTCTTCCTTGCCTCCCATTGTCTTCACAATCGAGGTGGGATTCAATTTTGCTCCAAATCTCTTTATCTTTACACCATTTTATTCCTATACATCAAAAATATAATATTAGGCAGGACTCAATATAAGTATGTACTCAAGCAACGATTAAAGGCACTAAAATGTAAGTTACCTATTCCAAAAAACGATTAAAGGCACTAAAATGTGAGGTAAATAACGGCTAAATATATGTATTTTTTGGCCTCACATCAATCATGACTAAAACAATATTTTCTAGGAAAAGTCACCCATCGGCATCAACAAAAGCCTAATGACGTAAGTTCTGGCACATATAACTATAAACCAAGGCGGTGATTCCTCTCATTGTCTTTTTGGCTCACCTCTCAATGATTGAATAGCAAGAATTATTTAGAAAACAGGTGCAATCATTCGGTTCAATGATTGATACTCGAGGGGAATTTGGGCACCAAACTGGGGAGATGAGAAAGCCTAAACTAGTAGACCTAAGAATGTATGCTTGGAAATCAGGAAACTCGATGGTTTTCGCTTGGCTACTAGACTCCATGAAACCTGCTACATGTTACCATATAGCATGTGAAAAGTGAAATGATAAAGTTTTGTGACAGCAAGGGAATACCATATAGCATGTGAAAAGTGAAATGATAAAGTTTTTTTTTTTTTTTTTGTCAAAAAAGAGTTTTGTGACGGCAAGGGAAATGGTAATCTTGGTGATGAAGCAGAAAACGACATAAGAAAGGTAAGAGATCATGAAGGTTTAAATATGAAAATGAAAAATATTGGGACAATGGAGCCTTTTCATGACTCAATTAATGACAGCGACATGGAACAAAAAAAGGGAGGAGAAACTGGAACTAGAAAAAAAGTGATCAAGGATTCATTAGAACCAAACGCCAACCCTACAATATCACACTGATATTCCAGGCAACTCTCCACGGTCCAACTCTATTTTACCATTTGTTACTTTAGACATTGACCTTTGGTTGCCAAACATAAAGGTGTTAGAAAAGTCACCAAGCATCCCATGTTCAATTTTTTGTCAAATAGGAACTTGTCAAGCAACAAAGACCCCTAGCTATTGGGTTGCTAGAAAACAATGGGCTCAAGTCAGAATCACCCGGCTAGCACCATAGAAAGGTGCATTTGTGTCAAATTATTTTGGATAATCTCTTCATGTGTTGGAAAATGGCTAAGATGCGCTTGCCGAAGAGATGTTGTGGACCATGCGTGTGGGAATGTGTTGAAGCACAATGATCTCTAGATCTACATTTAAGATCTTGTGAAGTTCTGATTAAGTTTAGATGATTTACAAACTATGCACAAGTGACATTTATATGCTGAAGAAATGAAGATAGAAGTATTAAGAACTAGGTCCTCGGAGATCTCCTCATAGAAGTGAATATACAACCAACACTGCTAAGGGAACCTCATTCTTTGAGTAGAGAAGGAGATTGCCAAAGAAAGAAGATTAAGATTATAAATGTGTGTACCATAATTTTGAAGGATGGTAATACTGGAGAATTTAGTTCAGCAAGGAACTTGAAACCTATACATGGGAAGTTACCATAAACTTGCGCATGAAATTAGTTTCAAACAAGTTGACAAAGAAGCCCATGTGCGTTAGTTTCGACTGGAAAAAAATGCACGGTGATTACTTTTATCTGATTTGTGTCGGTGCATCATTTTTTTTTGATGACAAGGGAAACCCGCAGCCGCTACCCTTTGGGTGCGCACAGGGCAAAACCTCCGCTCCTATGCAATAGCTCGCAAACCACATAGGAGAGGTAACCCGCACTAGGCAAGCCCGATGCGACGAACTCGACCCAGAAGGCAAACCCTTTGTGTCGGTGCATCATTCCGGTGACTACTTTCTCAAATCTAATTTGTGTAGCACCATGCCATCCTTTCGGTAACGACTTTGTCATATCTAATTTGTGTAGCACTATGTCATCCTTCTGGTGACTACTTTCTCATATCTTATTTATGTGGCACCGTGCCTCTTCTTGAACTACTTTCTCATATCTAAGTTATGTAGCACTGTGTTCCAGTGACTCCTTATTTCTAATTGGGAAAAGGGTCTGAAAAATACTCCTACTTTGGTCGAAATTGCTGTTACGATACCAAACTTTATGGATGACCTTTTACCACCTGCACTATTTAATAGTGTATTTTAAAGGTATTTATGTGCCCACGTGGACACATTACTATTCAAAATGATGCAATATTTATGATGTTCACGTAGACACATATATACCTTTAAAATACACTATTAAATAGTATATGGGGGTAAAAGGTCCTTTCCAAAGTTTGGTATCATAACAATAATTTCGGCCAAAGTTGGAGTATTTTTCAGACCCTTTTCCCTATCTAATTTGCATAGTTCCTTGTGTCTTACCAGTGACAGTGATACTCTCTTTCCCGTGACTAATATACCCTATGTCCACCTTGTTCTATCTATGGTTGTTGTTTTCCATTGGTCTTTTAATCTATTGGACATTAAGAATGTTTTTCTCCATGATGATCTCGAGGAAGAAGTCTATAGAGAGCAACTACCTGGTTTTCTTGCTGGGGCGGGGGAGTCTAGTAACCTTGTATGTTAATTGTGCAAGTAATTTATGGTATGATGTAGTCTTCTCAAGCTTGGTTTGGGAAGTCAATACAGTAATGCAGGAGTTTGGCATGACTCGTAGTGGAGCTGATCACTCCGTGTTACATTGTATCCCGTATTTCATGGGAAGATTAAGCACATTGAGATTGATTGTCAATTTTGTGAAGCTGAGTGATCAACTTGCAAATATCTTCATCAAGCCCTCACCGGTCCTAGTATTAATTACATCTATAACAAGCTAGGTACATATGACTTGTATGCACCAGCTTGAGGGGAGTGTTAGAATATGAATAGGAACAAGAATAATATATACAATCCTACTTAGAATAGGAACAAGAATAGAAGTAGGTATGGTATAGAGAATCCTACTTGGAAAAGGATTATAATGTAGTGCCTAATTGGGAAATTAGTCTAATGTAATGTCTATAAATAGGGTTTCAATTAAATAATGTAGAGACAAAATCCAATAATATTTTTCTTCTATTTTTCTCACAAGAGTGATAAAGAAACCCCTTCTTGATCTTTTTGGATTCGTTTCTTGAAAACTCTATGGTCAAGGGTTAAGATTTCTATTAGTGATTCATGAATAGACGAAGGAATTTGAGTTGGAAAGCTTGAAATCAATGGAAAAGGACTTACTTTGATGTATGAGGATGAGAGGAGGAGATAAAACTACTTCTAGGGCTTGAAAGAACGGCTAAAGCTGAGAAAAATCGGACTAAAATCGACTTAAATGATTTTCCGTTGTCCAACTGGCGTTTCCACCAGTGAAATGCCTATCCAGAACTGTTCAACGCAAGTGAAACACATACATAAAACAGAGTACCTTTCAATTTTTCCTCAACTGGCGTTGGACCGGCGTTTTGCTGGTCCCGAATTGTTGAACACCGGCGAAATGCATGTCCAAAACCGAATGTCTATCAAAACTAAAATGATCATAACTTTTGAAAATGAAGGGTTGGCAGTGTTAGAAAGAAGAGTCAAAAGACCTTTAATTTGATAGGTAATGAGACACATAACTCTTCATATTCTAAGAGATATGCTCGTTTGAAGTTCATCCTTGTTTGATCTCATGCAAAAATTCAATCGGAGAAGCTTTGAACTTGACTTGGTGTTAGATGCCCCTTATGATAACTGAACCACATCCGATACACTTCCCACACGTAGGAATGAACCTTAATGCACATGTACAAGTAGGATATCACCAGTTCTAATTTTATGCCCTCACGACTAATGGTTCGGATCCTTAGCATAGAATTAGCGAGGTGTTACAGGTTCAGTCATCAGAATCTCTACCTCATTAATTTAATCTACTGATCTGTTATTTCAGAACTTTGCCTCAGGATATTATGAGTTCTAAAAACTTTACCTGAAAAAATCATTAGCTCTTGAAATATGGTTTTTGCGAGTCTTTCCATTTGCAGATTAAGTTTTTTTTGCTCTACCGTGAACGCAACCAATTTTGGCAGCTCTACCTTTGCTGGATAAATAAATTTCTTTTCATAATTTCACGGAAAGAAACTCTTGCTTTTGTTGCTAACAACTCTTCATTTGTTATGAGGAATATAGGTCAAAAAAGAGTTATCCGCGAAAAGAAATATTTGTGTATCAGGAATTTTGCCAGTTACGTATTTTTCATCTTGAGGGTAATTAAATTCTTGCTACATTGAAAAGTAGGCCACATCAGCTTGCTTTTGCAAGTGACATGTTCCATTTTGCTCTAGAATCTACCGTCTCACTAATGAAACAACAATCTCCGAAATTCTAGATTCATATAATATGCATTTTATATGGTCTCATAAGTTGATGAAGGTATCATATGCTCATAAACTTCGGGTTTTACCCCTTGCCTCTCTTGCACCATCAATGTGCTAATGTTTCATCTTCTTTTAACCTATTTTTCCTTGAATCTTTTATACATGCCACATTTACTTGTGCCTAAGATGAATGTGCAGGGCTGTGCGCATTGCACCGTTTTCTAACAGATTGGCCCATTCAGTTCCTCCAAATATCCAAGGATTGCGATGTTTGTGCAATTTTGAAGCACTTAGGTTTTCCGAACCCATACGCATGCTTGCAGCAAAGATGGTTGATCGAATGGTAAAAAAGAGCTCTAAAACTAGTGGAAGATATGTTTCGGTGCACATCCGCTTTGAAGAGGTATTACCCTTTTCATCTTAAACCATGCTACAATTGTTTGTTCTCTTTAAGGGCTACGCTGATCATCCAAGATTCTTTTCCTTTTGAAAGTTGAGTTTGCAACTTAAAATTGTTTTTCCTCTTATAATAGGACATGGTTGCATTTTCATGCTGTACTTATGATGGCGGGGAAGAAGAAAAACATGAGATGGATATTGCCCGTGAAAGAAGTTGGAGAGGAAAATTCAGACGAAGAGGAAGAGTTATAAGGCCAGGTGCAAACCGAGTCGATGGCAAGTGCCCGCTAACTCCACTTGAGGTATGAAGGATTTGATTAATGGCCCAGATATTTTGCTTGTGCTCTCTCTACTTTTTTCCTTTCTGTTGCCCTCCCATTTCAGCTTGTAACAATTTTTAAGATTTTGACAAGTAATGTGATGTACTTCTGAATTATTGAAAATAACAAGAGTTGAAATGCTTTTGGACATGGGTCACAATAAGTCCCTAAACACCTTTCCCCGTCACTCTCTCTCTTCAAATCTCGTCACTGATGGAAACTATTTTCCGACCTGACCCACCCACTTCTCTCTCCTCAAAACCCTACCGAACTTCAACCTCCCAAGCCCTCTTCTAGAGTTTCTCTCTCCTTGAAACCCTTATGCTATTCTCTTTCTTGCCCCTTGCGACCTCTATCATCAGCAAAACACACCCCTTTGACCATTTTCCTCCCGGATTACAAACCAGCCAGTCACAACTGACAAAACCCAAGTTTGAGTTTTTCACAGTACTTCCGCCACGAGATTCCGGTTGGTTGGTACGTGGTGGTAGTCATCTCTCTTCCTTTGTTTGTTTCCTGCTCTCTGGCAGTTTTATTGGACATGGGGGAAAATAGAATATATTTTAACGCGGGCTTCAAGTCTTTTGATATCATGAGACTGAATTTCTGATAGATGTTCTCTATTTGAATGGGTGGAGAGAAGTAGAAATATGATGAGGTGAGTATCTTTGAGCAAAAAGATCATGGAATGGATTTGCTACACTTTTCAGGAGGGTTCGAAGGATCAGAAAAATCTGGTCTGGAGATGGAAGACAAAAGATGCTTGTACAAATGACTTTAGTACAAGAAAGTGCAATGCTCATGGCAGATAAATGAGCATCTTGGCATTAAATGGTGAAGGGGGATCTACTTTAATCATCCCTGAAGCTGCATTGAATGCAGGTTGGTTGAACATTGCTTTTAAGATAGAGAGGTTCATTAACTCTTCCTCCCATCTGGA
The DNA here is from genome assembly GCF_900185275.1 of Solanum verrucosum. NCBI lineage: Eukaryota > Viridiplantae > Streptophyta > Magnoliopsida > Solanales > Solanaceae > Solanum > Solanum verrucosum. Next base: position 1,119,719 of record NW_026020256.1, read on the forward strand.
CAAAACAGAACCCCCAAGATTAACTGAAGCAAGCTACCCTTATGCAAAAGCTGTCCAAGATAGTAACTGGCAAACCAAAAAACTTTGAGAGAGTGAGCATCAAAAATATCCATCAGAGAGAACAAATTGTCACAGACTGACCGGTGCTATCACAAAATTCTCATCCTGCATTGAAGAAATGGAGATGGTTGATCCTCCTTTATGTGGAGGCTCTTTCACCTGGAGAAAGGGACAGGATCATATTTGTGCTTCTAGAGTTGACAGATTTCTATATTGTGCAGAGTGGGGAGAGAACTTTACTCAAATAATTCAGAGCAGTCCTCCCAAAATTGCTTCAGATCATAATCCTATTATGTTGTCTTGTGGTGATGAAGGGTGGAGAAAGTCTTATTTTAAATTTGAAACATGGTGGTTAGAGGTGGAGGGTTTCAAAGAGAAGGTGAAAGATTGGTGGGAGTCATTTAGTGTGACTGGCAGACCAGGTAATATTTCGGCTGAAAAGTTAAAAATATTGAAAATGAAGCTTAAGGAGTAGGGCAAAAATAATAAGCGGAACTGGAAACAAAGGAAGGAAGATATTCTCAATCATATTTCTAGTTGGGAAACAGTTCAGGAACAAAGGCCCCATACAGATGATGAACTGCTGCAAAAGACACATCTGCGCATGGAATTTGAAGATGTTGCAAGGAAGGGAGAATCATCTTGGAAACAAAGATCAAGAATCCAATGGCTAAAACAAGGCGACGAGAACACACGATTTTTTTACAGAATTGCAACTTCTCATAAAAGATTCAACTATATAGACCAATTGGAAGTGGCTATCCAATTGTGTTCTTCCAGACTTTTTGGGTTCTGTTGAAGGAAGACATATTTTGAACATTGGTAAAGTTGTATTCTTCAGCATGTCCTTAATGCTGGCCACCTTCAAAATTTACAGCCCTAAGCAAAATTACAAGCTCCCTATTAATTCTATAATTTGATCTACATCTTCTATGCAGAGTTGTTTACACCAAAAAAGTAAAGATACCAAACAATTCCATTTTACTTTGTGAATGGAATTAGATCTATCTTCAAAACATCTCCCATTTCTTTCCTTCCACACTGACCACCATATGCATGATGGTATTAGCTTCCACCACTTCTTTTGAGTCTTGCTATCACCCTTCTGATCCAACATTTAAAAAGATCAGAGGTGTGTTCTGGCATAGTCTAGCTAAAGCATGTGATGTTGAGAAACACCTCCCAGATCTGTGCAGTGAATTTGCAATGTAAAAATAGGTGATTGTTTGTTTCCCCAGTCAAATTGCATAGGAAACACCTAGGAACTAGTTGCTTTCCTTTCTTCTGCAGCACTTCTTGAGTTAAGTATTTGATGACTAACCAAGTGAAGCATTTCACTTTGGTGGGGACCAATCCTCTCCAAATACTCTTCCAGTGATGATGGTAGCCTCTAACCCCAGCTTGTATGCCTTTCTTGTAAGCACTGTTTACTGTGAATTTGCCATCCTTGTTGTGCTTCCAAATAACTCTATATGGTGCATTTGTTACTAGATTGGTTCCCCCCAATTTTCCCAGGAAAGAAGCCACTCTATCTACTTCCCTGTCATTCAATAGCCTTCTGAAAGATAGGTCCCAGCCTTGAGTTGTCCAGCATTTACATACTCTGGCTTCAGGATTGTTGCAGATTGAGAAAAGATCTGGGAATGACTCACTTAGAGGAATTCGATCAATCCATCCATCTCTCCAAAACTTGATCTTGTTGCCATTTCCAACTTTGAGAAACACATTTTCTTCCATAGAGTTCCATAAAGCTCTGATTGACCTCCATACTCCTCATCCATAGGGTTCTGACACCATCTCTGTACACCATGGTTCAATTCCCATACTTTGCCACTATCACCTCCTTCCATAGGGTTCCTTCCTCACTAGTATATCTCCACAACCACTTCATCAAAAGGCTCTTGTTTTGGATTCTCAAATTTCTAATACGCAGTCCCCCTCTTTCTTTGTTTAACATCACAGTGTTCCATTTCACTAAATAGTAACCCTTGCCCTCTCCCTCTTTGCCTTTTTTCCAGAGTAAGTTTCTTCTCAGTCTGTCCAGCTTTTTGATAACTATTGGAGGAATTGGAAATAACGACATTACATAAGTAGGCAGTGAATCTAAAACAGAGTTTATCAAGATCACTCTACCCCCCAAGGATAGATATTGTGCCTTCCATCTTGATAATTTTTTTTCTGTTTTTTCCAGAATTCCATCCCATATCCCCAAAGCTTTATGTTTGCTCCCTAGTGGCATTCCCAAGTAGGTTGTCGGCAATTTCTCTACTTTACACCCTAGAATGCTTGCCAATCCTTGAATCTGAGGCACCTCCTTGACTGCAATCAAGCTGCTTTTCCCCCAATTAACCCTTAGCCCTGATATTGCTTCAAATAAGATAAGAATCAATCTGATGTAGTTCAGCTGTTCGGCTTCTGGCTCACAAAGGATGATAGTATCATCTGCGTATAGCAAATGGCTGATCTCCTTTCCATTCCCTATTTTGTCTCCTATTTGGAAACCCTTGATCCACCTGTTCTGTGTAGCTATTCTCATCATACTGTCAAAACCTTCCATTGCTAGAATAAAGAGAAAAGGTGACAGTGGATCACCTTGTCGCAGCCCCCTTTCTGATGCAAAGAAGCCAACAGGTTCACCATTTACTAGTATTGAGAACTTGACTGTTTTAATGCACACTTCTATCCATTTTAGCCACTTATTGCCAAAGCCCATTTGTCTCAAAACATTCAATAAAAATGCCTAATTTACATGGTCATATGCTTTTTGGATGTCTGACTTGCATAATAAACCCGCAACTCCACCTTTCATCCTTGAATCTATGGACTCGCTGGCTATCAATGCAACATCCATGGTCTTTCTCCCTTTTATGAAAGCCATCTGATTTTTATTGACCAATTTGCTCACCACCCTCTTAAGTCTTTCTGCCAGTAATTTAGCTATGATTTTGTAGACCCCGCCTATCAGACTGATTGGCCTATAATCTTTTAATTCTGAAGCTCCAGCCTTTTTAGGGATTAGAGCAATGAATGTTGCATTGAAACTTCTCTCAAAATTCTGATTGGAGTGGAAATGTGATAGAGTGTTAATTATGTCCTTCAAAACCTCCCAAAAAGTCTCGAAGAAAATCATTGGAAAGCCATCCGGTCTAGGAGCCTTCTCCTTAGCACACATCCTAATACTTTCTAGGATTTCTTCTTCCTCAAAAGGTCTTTGCAACCATAATTGTTCCTCTCCAGTTATCATATTAACATCTTGAATGTTCAGATCGGGCCTCCAGTGTTCAGCTTCCTTGTATAAATTTATGTAGAAATTTTGGACAGCCTCCTTGATCATAGCTGGATCTTTCACAATGTTACCTTCTATATCAAGTTGTTCCATAGTATTGAACCTCTTATGAGAGGTGGCGATTCTGTGGAAAAACTTTGTATTCTTGTCTCCATGTTTCAATCATTGTACCCTGGATCTTTGTTTCCATGCTATCTCCTCTTTCTTGGCTATCTCTTCAAACTCCATGGCCAGATTTGCCTTATGTAAAATTTCATCATCAGTAAACATTCTATGTTCCTGTATTATCTCCCAATTTGCTATCTGACTTAAAATGTCTTCTTTTCTCTGCTTCCAGTTACCTTTGTTTTCTTTGCTCCATTCTTTCATCTTTACCTTTAACAATTTCATTTTCTCAGCTAATAAATATCCTGCTCTCCCCTCAATGTTGAAAGAATCCCACCATTCCTTTACCTTGTCTTTGAATCCCTCTACCTCCAACCACCAAGATTCAAATTTAAAATAAGATTTTTTCCATTCCCAACCACCACATGTTAGCATAATAGGATTATGATCAGATGTTATTTTTGGTAGGACATTTTGTTTGATGTGAATGAAGCTTTCCCCCCATAGTGCACAATGAAGAAATCTATCAATTCTTGAAGCACTCATATGATTGTCCCCTCTTCTCCAAGTATTAGATCCTCCAAATAAAGGAGGATCAATCAACTCCAGCTCCTCAATACAAGAGGAAAAATCTGTCATAGCACCACTAATTCTGCGGCAGTTTGTTCTCTCTGATGGGTATCTAGTAACATTAAAATCTCCGCAAACTATCCATGGTCCTACAAACCTTCCTCTGATGGCTGTCAATTCCTCCCACAACACCTTTCTGATCTCTCTACTACAATCAGCATATACTGCAGTTATGTGCCAACTGAAGGCTTCACTTACCCCTGTGAATTTCCCATTTAAGCTTTGCCTGCCAATCTCCACTAGTTCCCCCTTCCATACCCTTTTATCCCACAAAATTGCAATCCCCCCACTGCTCCCCATTGCCTCCTTATGAACTTCTCCCATCCATCTATTTTCCCATATGTTCGGTATTAATCCATCAATATTACCCTCCAGCTTTGTCTCAACTAATACATAAATATCTGCCTCCCACTGATGTATTAGTTTCCTAACAGTGTCCCTTTTATCACTCCCATTCAGCCCCCTCACATTCCATGAGATTATTTTCACTCCCGTTGATTGGTTAGAGCTAAAACCCTCCCACTAGATCTTGGTTCCCCGTCTTTGAAATTCATATCAAAGAACAAATTTCTCACCTCTTTTGGGACATCATTGTTAGATTTTATTGTCTTCATCTTCTCCCCTTTTCCAGTCTCCTTTTCCCTCCTTTGGTCTAGCTTAGCTAACATGGTATACGCTTCCTTTTTGCATCCTTTAAAAACGACACCAAATTGTTGACCTAATTTTATCATGTTCGCTTGGACCCATTCCGTGGCATTTGCAGCTAGGTCTTCCTCATGTGTGCTATTGTCAACCTGTAAAGGTTCTGGCTCTGTGTACATAACCAAGAGAGAATTTGAAAAATCCATCTCTCCTTCTCCATTAATTTTAGTTGGATTGTTCTGCCTTATTGATCCCCCTTTCTCCTGAATTCTTGCATGTGATTGTAATTGATTGTCCTGCTCTTTCTCCCTTTTTTCCATTCTTGTTACTCCTGTCACATCCAGTTCTCCCTCACCTTCGAATTCGACGAAGTTAGAACAACGGCATGTTTCTGAATTTGACATACTAATGAGCTCAACAAAAGGCTCTGTGAAGAGCTTTTGTTTTTGTTCTGTGCCCAATTCTTTTGGATCTATTTTATCCTTCTGTTTATTTGATTTAAAAGGAATGGACTTTCCACCATCTGGCCCGCCACTTAAATAAACTGAAGGGGTCTTTTCTCTTTCTTCCCATACTCCTTTTTCCAGCTGTCCTCTACTGCTACTGGGACCCCCAACACACTTCAATCTCTCTCTTGAAAAGGTCCCAACTGTGGACACATGCCTTGTGTCAGCAAAGGACACCCCTTTTTTGTATACATCGATATCTGAAATGTATCTCTCTGTATCCTCTCTTCCTTTTTGGTGAATATCCTCTGTAGCTCTAGATATACTAGGATTTGACCTCTCTCCTTGGCTACTGGTTTCAACAGTCATCTTCTCCAGTATTTTTTTTCGGTAGGTTGCTGGTTCTTCACACCATACCGGCATTGAGAAAACTAGGTTTTCGTCCTTTTTTTTTTGAAACTGGTAAATGTGTATTCCTTGGAATTAAGGACATGCTGGACACCATCAAAAAGTGTTAGATAAAAAAAAAAGGCAAAAGGGTCTGGTGAACCCTTGTACTTGTATGAGTTTGTATTATGAATCCTTCTACTTACTCCTTTGTCAATTGAACCCCTGAACTCATCGAAACACAACATTTTAAACACGTTTTTTACTACTCAATTGTGTGTGTATTACAAACGCCTGACACATAATTTTAAAAATAATTATAAAATGACACGTGTATATATAGTCACTCCATATTATTTTTCCTTTTATTATATTTAATTATTGTAGCTATGAGTCTCTTTCCAATTTTATTTCTCTTTGCCATAGCAGTCTTCGTCCCTTTTTATCATCTTCCTTACCCTTTTCCTTTTTCCAACTTCTTCTACTCTTTCCATTGAAGTAAAAAAGTTGGCATGATTTTTGATTGTTCACAGTATCATCGGAGTTTGGAGTTGATTTTGGGCTCTGTTGGATTTGGGTTTTGGTGGTGACCGGTGGTGCTAAGGAAGAGTGGAGGTCTGTTGGGTGGTCTGATTGTTTCTAGTTGTTCACAATCTCGCCCAAGCTCAGGGCTGGCGGCGTTGTAAAGGTCGAGGCTTATTGGCAGAGTTGGTTTGGGGTTTTTTTGTTGTTGGTTGTTCTCGCTTATAGTTGCCAGTTGAAGCTTGGTGAGAACGAAGGAGGTTTGTTCGGAGAAGGTGAGAACAAAGGCGGTTTGGTCGGAGAAGTTGAGGAGGACGAGAAGAAGGAAGTAAGTTTGGGTTTGGTTTGAGGGGTCAATGTTGAAAATTATTTGAGTTTTTGTTTGATTTTCAACTTATCTGGGTAGTTTTTTCAATTTATTTTCGAATTCATTTGTTGTTTAATCTGTAATTGATCGAAAAAGAGGCCAAGAAAACCTCAAACTTTATTCAACAATGGTGTTGGATGCAAATAGGAAGATGATAAAGCTCTAATGTTACTGTTAGACCCTTTTTCAAGTGTCTCACGCTCCTAATAGGTGTGTGTCACACGCTCTTTGGTATTAGCTGCCACATAGGATGCGAAGTAAAAAAATAGTGTTTAAAATATTGTGTTTTGATGAGTTTGGGGGTTCAGATGACAAATGAGCAAGTAGAAGGGTTCACAATACAAACACAAACAAGTATAAGGGTCCATCAGACCCTTTTGCCAAAAAAAAACTAGAAAAGAAGATACTCACAATGATCTTAATAAATCTACAAACTGATCTATATCCTCTAAACCTACTTCTTTACACCAAAAGTAGAAAGATATTATACAATTCCATTTAACTTTCTGGATGGAATTGGATCTATCTTCATAACACCTCCCATTTCTCTCTCTCCAAACTATCCACCAGATGCATTGTGGGATGATCCTCCACCACTTCTTTTGACTTTTGCTGCCTCCTCTTTTCATCCAGCAACTAAGCAGATCTGCAGTATGCTCCGGCTTAGTCCAACTTGTCTTTGTTATGTTGAGAAATAGACCAAAGTTGTGTTGTAAAAGTGCAGTGTAAAAATAGACGACTGTTTGTTTCATTTGTCTCATTGCATAAGAAGCACCTGGAAACTATGATGGTCCCTTTTTTTCTTCAAAACTTCTTGTGTCATGCATGCTCTTTTCACCTTTGGTCTCAAAACGTTTTTTTATGAAATCGGCGAGCTTTGTGGAGGTTGGATAGCCATGGAGGAAGAGACGGAGCTCAAGAACCATCGCAAATGGGCTAGAATTTTGGTCGTCGGTGATGGTCAGAATGTTCCCAATGAGGTTGTCGTCGAAAGAGAAGGAGTTCTATACTTCATACCGGTGTGGGTAGAGAGAAAACCTAGGTTTGAGATAGCATCGACGGCAACCAGAAAAGTCACCCGAGTTCCTATAGAGACCATGTTTCCAGCATCTCCTAACCACCACTGGACAGAATCGAACTCTGCTGACAAAGAAGTACCAGAGATCCCTAGTATTCGGGATTTGGTTGGAGAGAGTATGTGTACTTGTAATACAACTGTGACTTATACGGTGGAGAAGTCACGTGACTAGCAAGCTCAGGAGTAAAAGTCCTTTTTCTCAAGATTGCTGTATTTGGGGACCCAGTCAGAAGCCAAAAAATAGAGTAATTGGGCCTGAATCCTGATTTAGTAGGCCTTTTTATTTTTTAATATTATACAAGGGGAGCACAAAGAAGGTTTTAAAGCTGATTCCATACTCGAAGAACCAGACCTTTTCTCCTCTTATAAACAGAACTTGATGCATTCAAGGGCACAAATCTCTTTGGAGACAGTTGTTCTTGACGTAGCTGGGGGAAACAAAGACATCTCAACAATGAGTGAAAAGTCGGTACTAGAAGATGGGTCAGTATCTCAAAATACAAGGTGAGAGAATATTTATTTATGCTATAGAAAGGGGTGAGTCCCAAAAGGACAATTACTCATTTCAGATACTGGTAATTGGGAGGTGGAGGTGGTAGAACCTTCTGCAAATTCAGGACCATCGTTGAATACTGGGTGGAGAAATGGATGCTACAATTTTGTTGAATCAAAACATGCTCAAACTTACCAGACTGTTTGGAGCAGATTTTCAGGGGCATGAGGAGGAGGCTTTGGAGCTTCTGTTATAGATAGACAATTGTAGACAAGCCGGTACAACGGAAGCTGATTTTGACTGCAAAAAAACGAGATTTAAAAGGGCACATAAATTGAAAGGTCTAGTTAACTTAGATGTAAAATTCAAAACCAGTGGCAAGACAACCAGGGGCAGGAGTATAGTTTCAGTAGATCCATGAAGTTCAACCTCATTTCATGGAATGTCAGGTTTCTGAATGGGAGGGAGAAAAGAAGAGTAGTTAAGAGTTTAATTTGGGACTGGAAAGCAGACATTATCTGTTTCCAAGAGACAAAATTAGAGGGGGAAATAAAGGAGTGGATCAATCAAATTTGGGGACAGAGATGGGTAAGATATGCATGCTTGGAAGCTAGTGGAACTAGAGGGGGTATCAGTACTATGGGACAACAGATGCTGGAAAGGGGAAATCCTGCAGATTGGTGCCTACACTCGACTTGCAAATTTGAGGTACAATTACAGGATTTCTCGTCATATCACAGGGGTCGATCCTCCCAACTATGGCATAGAAAGAAGATTTATTTTGGAAGAAACCAGTGCAGTTAGTGGCATTTTGGAAAGACCATGGGTCGTTTGTGCTGACTTCAATATCACTAGATATGCATTAGAGAGAAAGAATTGTTCCAGAAGAACTAGAGAAGTGATTGAATTTTCTGATTTCATTTAAGATATGAACCTAATTGATCTCCAATTGAAAGATGGACCTTACACTGGGTTCAAAGGGGACAACCAGCTGATTGCTTCAAGAGTTGACATAATTCTAATATCTGAAGAATGGGACGAGAGATTTAGCAACATTAATCAAGCAGTACAACAGAGGTTATTCTCAGATCACTCTCCACTATGGTTCTTAGGAGCAAATCAAATCTTTCTTCAAGTTTGAAAATTGATGGTTGGGTACTGATGGCTTTATAGACAGATTCAGGAATTGTTTTGCAATCTTTCTCAGTTTCTCTTTCACAGGAAACCTGGTTTCATCTTGGCTTGTAAAATGAAGGCACTCAAAGCAAAACTCAACGAATAGAGTAGAAGTTTGCAAGGAAATTTTACTCTCAAAGAAAGAACATCCTCAGCCAGTTAGCAGATCTGGACACAATGCTTGCTGTGACGACTTTGACTGAGGATGAAAGCTTCATTATTAATGGATTATGAGGAAGTCATCAAAAATGAAGAGAGTTCATGGCAACAAAAGTCTAGATCTCTTTGACTTAAAGAGGGTGATAGGATCACCAAGTTCTTTCACAAAATGGCCAATGCCCATAAAAGATACAATAACATAGATCAACTCATGTACAAGGAGTAACCACTGAGGACCCAACAAGGATCAAGGGGAAGATCACTGACTTCTACTAGAAGTTATACACAAAAACAGAGATGTGGAGGTGTGCTAGCAATTTTGAAAATTGTTTGGTGATTTTAGAAGAAGAAAGGGAGAAACTACAGGGGAACTTTGAAGAACTTGAGGTTGTGAACTGTCTAAAGATGTGTTCAGCAGATAAGGCTCCAAGAGAAGATGGCTACACTATGGGGTTGTTTATCAAATGTTGGGAGATAGTGAAATTCGATATCACGGAAGCTTTCCATAATTTTCATAGTTAGGAAATTTTTGAGAAAAGCTTTAATGCTACTTTGATAGCACTAATACTAAAGAAGAAATGAGCCAAAGAACGGAGTGACTTCAGGCCTATTAGCATGATAGGCAGTTGATAAGAATTGGGTTACTTGAATAAATCAGAAAATAATGCGGAAGCAAAAATACGAAGATTAAAGACAAGAATTGAAAGAATTGTGAAATTTGAGAATAAAATCTCCAATTCAAGATAAAGTGCTAAGAACCCTTTAGTAGATTAAAACTAATTATAATACTAATAGAGCCAATTCAAAAACTTAGATCAAAAGTGATCTAGACCCCTATTTCAAAAAAATTAGAGACAACTTTTAGTATAAGAGTAATTACCTTCTTTAATTTACTTTAGTAGAAACCAAATATATCAAGTTAAAGAATTAATCTTACCTCTTAAAGAATCATTCGTATAAGATTCTAAAATAAATCCATAGTCACCACACAAAAAGGTGTAAAGAAGACAAACCTCAACTAATATTAATCATGTCTTTTGAACAATAACCACAATCAATTAAAAAATATTAATCATGTCTTTTGAAAATAACAAAATTCACCCCTATAATATAAGGAAAACCTATCCCAAATAGCATGAGATTCAAATCCTACTTTTATGGTAATAATAAATAGGAAAAACTTAACTAGGAAACTTTAAACTCAGAAAATTCTTCACTAGGAAAACAAATAAAAATTAGTGTCAAACTTCTTACCTAACAAAGAAGGAAAGAAGTGTCAAAATTCTTGACTTTTTGGGCACAAAAATCTCCCATGTAATGCTACCCCAATTTGGCTTGATTTTTATGTGTATTACGACATGAAAAATCAGCTTCTTAAACTCTCCTTTGGCCTCCATTTGGGCCTGCAAAATCATCTCCTTTGGGCCTAATTCTTTGTAAGCTGTACATTGAAAAGGTTTATGATCATGTCAATTGATATTTTCTAAAAGGATGAATTTTGGACAAACGTGGATAAATTGGGTCAGTCAATGCATATCAACAGTGATGTTTCCCGTCCTTATAAATGGTGTTCGAACAGGTTTTTTCAATGCACATAGAGGATTGAGACAAGGTGAACCCTTGTCCTTATTTCTGTTTATTTTGGTTATGGGGGACTTAATAATATGATTTAAGACAACAAACAGTTACAGCTAGATCAAAGGTTTTGAGATGGCAAGTAATGGTGATAACAGTTAAGAAGTTACTCAGTTTGCAATATGCTGATGAATAATTATTAAAGATTTTTTAGGGTACTTCTAGTTCTGTTTGAAGGAGTTTCCGGGCAGCATATTTACCGGAGGAAGATCTCCTTGTACCATATAATGAAGTCCTCTGATGGAGCCTCTAGCTGCAATTTTAGGTTGAGATGTAGTTTTCTTACCAACAGTCTATCTTGGAATGCTTTTGGGAGCTAAGTGTAAAGCCAAGAAGATCTGGAACAGTGTCATAGAAAAATGTCAAAAGAAGTTAACGATGGATGTCACAATATTTTTCCTTGGGGGAAGGCTCACCCTTATCAACTCAGTATTAGATGCCCCTCCAACTTATATGATGTCCCTATTCCCCATCCTGCAGGGGTCATCAAAAGGTTGGATAGTATCAGAAGGTCCTTATGGCAACGCAACAAGGATGAGGGAAGCTTTCACTTGCTCAAGTGGAATGAAGTAATTATAGGTAAAACGCAAGGTGACCTAGGTATCAGAAACATGAAATTACAAAACAAGGCTCTGGAGATGAAATGGTTATAAAGGTTCACCCAAGAAAGCAAAGTCATCAAGATAAAATATGGGGAGGAAGACAAGTGGATGACTAAGGTGGTTAACACTCCATATGTGGTCAGTCTATGGAGATCCATTGTGGCTAACTGGCCATTCTTGAGGACAACTCACTCGTCAAAATGAATGATGGAAATAAAACTCTTTTTTGAAAGACAATTGGGTAGAGAATAGTAGTCTTCCGGAGAGATTTCCCAACATATTCAACTTAGTGGTACATCAACATAAGACCATGGTAGAAATAAGGACAGATCATGGATGAGATATCACTTCAAGAGGAATGCTAAATGATTGGGAGATACAAAGGATGACAGAATATTACGACACTTTGGAATCCTTCCGTGGTCTTCAAGAGAGGTCTGATTTGCTCAGATGGAAGGACACAGCTCTAGCTTATTTAAGGTGAGGGATGCTTTTAAAATGATGAACCGGGCAAACTTGGTGGACAATCTGGATTGAATGGAATCCCTGGTGTTTTAATGATTTGTGTAACTCTGTACGGAAGATCTGATGGAATTGCCTTCTGCTTTTGTTTTTGGTGTATACAGATTTATTCTAGAGGAGTCTGTTGATATAGTTGATGTTATAGTACTATTTAGGATGGAGGAATCTATTTCCTTAGAATCTCAATTGTAAATATGGTTTCAGTACAACTCATGCACTATTTAGGATGGGGAGTGGGATAGTCAATGGGGTTGGGGGATTGGGTGGGTGGAAGGAGACAATAAACTTGGAATCAACTTGTTTTCTCTACTTTAATTAGCGAAATCATTTTCCACATTTTTGAGGAACTTGTTTTCCTAGAGAAAATATTTTCCAATCATTTTGACCCAACCAAACATAGGAAAACTGGAAAACATTTTCCTCCATGCCAAACACACCCTTAGCAGCTTAAACATCATTTATATCACCCATGTTGAACAAAATCAAAGCAAACAAATACATTTGTTTGTGGGCCATTTTGCTTCTTTCCCTCAAGAAGTCTTGAATTCCTTTCTTTCCATTTCACTCGACAAGATGGCTGCAGGTATAATGTGCCATATATTTACATTTAATATGAAATTGATTATGAAGTGGCTAAACTTATAAAGTTTATAAATTTTGGATGTCTAAAATGGGGTCCCAAAATCAGCTATCTGTGCATTTTCCCAGATCGTCTTGGCAGTGTCACCATATATGTTGTATGAATCTAACACTTTAAGGGGCTATCACCCTAAATGTACCTCCTTATTTAGGATGGTATAACTAGTTGACTTAAAAACTACTTTTTCTTTAAGTTAGTCTATTTTTTGACTTAGTCATTTAAGTTTGACTTTTTTATTTTTTTTGACTTAAAAACTACTTTTTCTTAAGCCAATCCAAACGGGAGTTTAATGTTGTGGGCGGGGGTGGGCATGGTATGGTATATACCGAATTACCATACCATATTGAAATTTTTAATACCGTCGTTTTGGTATTATGGTATTTGGTATGGTATATGGTATATATTTTAATATTTTTTCGTATTCGGTACGGTATTTGGTATTTAGAAATAATATACCGGAATACCAAATACCATACCATACCAAAGTATATAGTTACATAAATAACATATATATATATATATTATTAAAATACGAACAAATATGCAACCTAGCATTAGTATAAACTAAATGTTTAGAAGTTGAAACTTTGACTACTCTATGTAGATTGAAATTTAATTGATTAACCAAAAGAGTTGTTTTTACTTTTTTTGAATCGAAGTCATAAAACTCTATTATATGAGTGTATATTAGTAAAAGTTGAAGAAACTATGGTTACTGATTTACCATACTGTAGAATACTTAAGAATACTTAAACTGAACTTCAAAATATCAAACTATATTGAATTAAATTGGTATGGTAATGGTATAATGTCTTAAAAACCGAATACCAAAATTACGGTATTGGAACTTTGAAATACCGTACCATACCATGCCCACCCCTAATTGTGGGTGTATTTTTAGGGAACATTCAATCAAAACACAGTTTCTTGTATAACTTTGAGTAAACTCTGTAAGTGGAAACCCATTTTTCCCGTAACGTGATCTAATAAAAATATCTCTAAGTTATTTCTCCAATAAATTGTCCAAAAGCTAGCCTTGTCCAGTTTCCTTCCTCTCTTAACATAATATTCAACTGAATTGGTGGTTTTCTTATTTTACTTTTCTCCCTTCCCACAATCTTTGGGAAGATTGAATTGACTTTTGATGAATGAAATATTTCTCAAATGATCTTGTAAAAGATTAGTGTGGCTTTGGGACCAAAATCGATATACTTTATGTTCTTCTACACAGCTCTTGTTTGTATAGGCAAGACTTTATGTTCTTCTACACAGCTCTTGTTTAACTGCTTTGGTTGTCTCCTTGCCTGCAACTTGCACTACGATGAATGACAAACTGTAGCAATAAATATTTTCCAAGAAACGCTTCTGGGACAGGTTATCAAAATATAATATTTGTGTTGTAAAATAGGTGATTGGTTGTTGTTTACTGATCAAGAACTTCCCACTTTGTTTATGCTTTACTGTGCTCCGCAAAGTTGCGCTTTCTTTTGATAGGGTGAAGGATATGTTTCATTTTCTGGTTTATCAAGCTGAGCGATTCAATGATTTTGTTCTTTAGGTAGGCATGATGCTTAGAGGTATGGGGTTTGACAATAACACCTCACTTTATGTTGCGGCGGGAAAAATTTATAAAGCTGAGAAATATATGACCCCACTCAAACAGATGTTCCCACGGCTGGAATCAAAGGATACATTAGCTTCCACAGAAGAACTTGCTCCATTTGAGGTACGACTCTGTGCTGCTTTTGCCTTATGAAACAGGCTTATTCTATCAGAAAAGTAAGCTGCAATAAATATTTGGTTCAGGGACACTCATCTAGGTTGGCAGCACTTGATTATACAGTCTGTCTTTATAGTGAAGCTTTTGTCACAACTCAGGGTGGCAACTTTCCTCACTTCTTAGTGGGTCACAGAAGATATCTGTATGAAGGACATGCAAAGACAATTAAACCTGATAAAAGGAAATTGGCTCTTCTGTTTGACAGCCCAGATATCAGGTTAAAGTGAATGCAATATACTTTTAAATTTCCAGTCGTTACTTGCACCAATTGACTGTCCTTGCAGGTTCTTGTGTTATTATGCACAAACATACTCACATGGTCTTACTTACCTCTTTTCATTGCATTGGCACTAAAAAACTGGAATTTCTCAACTCTTCTCTCTTTATTTCTGTCTTTGTTTTTGATAATTGTGGTGTCCAAGCTCTCTTTTCACATAGATTTGCACGCAATACATGTAAAACTGAAAACAGGGAAGACAATACACAGCTGACAGCATCATAAGGTGTTTCTTTTTCATATTATGGTGAACTTGTATAGTACTTGGGCATCTGTCCCCGAACTAAAAAAGGACAGAAATATCTTTCATGCCCTGATAATGAGTGAAACCAGAGACAGGGAATTCTAGCAGTCATCAGTGTTCTCAGTCTGGCAGTTGGATATCCGCTTTATCTTACACTTGAAAGTATAGTTTTAATGAAATGTTAATTGAAAGTCTCTAGGGGAAAAATTGTAATGAGAACCTAGGTAATCGTTGGAGACTACTTATTAGTTAAAATTACTGTTCAACCTGGTCATTATTTTTCAAAAGTGAAACAATACGATATTGGTTATTGGAACGTCAGTTTTCTCTAACATTTCTGCTGCTGATAGGTATCTGCGAAAATCTGTCATAGCAAGTTCTGAGAATGATGCATTGCCTCATAGTATAAAACATTTGGTTTAGTGACAGATTTTTTCCACTTGGAATGCATGTTGTGAACTTAATTTACGATACAATCTATTTGCATTTAATTTCTACAGATGGAATGACTTCAAAAGCCAATTGCAAGACATGCTTCATCATAGTGATACAAAGGGGGTCGAGTTCAAGAAACCTAGTAGCTCCCTTTACACATTCCCAATGCCAGATTGCATGTGTAAGCATGCAGATGTCAAAAGTGCAAGTGGTAACAGGAGAAGACTAGTATGATACTTTAGGATACACAATAGCTGTATAAAAGCTTATATACTGGCAAATGGAATGGAATACTCAATAGCTATACAAAAGGTTTTGTACTTGTAACTTTCTTTTGTGCGTTTCAGTCATCCATTTTTTGTACATGTCCATAATTCATATGATATTTCTAAAGTCCTTTGATTGGTTTGTTATTTTAACTGAAATTCTCAATTTTCATTCTAAACAGATGCTGTAATTCTGGGCTGTAATTACATGGGATTTTTATGGCTAATCCATGCGGTACAAAGTTGTAACACCCTAGAATTTTTTTGAGCTAAGACTCAAACCGTTCTTCGTACTGAGTGAGATTTTTTCAAGGAATTTAAAATTTCTTGAGTGTTAAGGTCACTAGATGTAGCACCTTAAGTTCCAAGAAGAACCAAGGAGAGTTCATTCAAGTCATTCCTAAGTTTTTCTTAAGTTTTGGTTCAACTACAAACGACCATAACTCCTAGTACAAAATGAGTTAGGTGAGCTACAAGATACAAAATTAAAGTCCTTTGAGTCCTCTTTCCAACGCCACCGAGTTTGCTAAATTCCGAGCTCTGAGTAAAACGTTATGACTAATTTACTAACGATGCCCAAACCTGGCAGCAGCTCCGCGATGACTCCGTGTTACGGAGCCAATATGGACCTCACTGCCTGGTGAAAAATCATTCCAACTCCCAACTCGTTTTATTTATTTATTGAAGGGTATTTTAGTCCTAAAACCCCTTAGGAGGGCATCTAAATTGCCCTAAACATGTAGAAAATTAGTTTTTTTAAATCAAACCCTCTCATTCACTCCAAAATTCTAATGCTCAAGGAATTTAAGAAACGCAGGCTAGAGTTCATCTTTCAAGATTTTTCCTTCAAATTGCTTCAAGAAGATGGTACTTTCAGGTATGTAAGCTTTCATAGTGTTGGGTTTGTTCACCCACACGCTAATCATGTTAATTTCAGCGTTAAGTTTGTTCTAGAAAGTTGAAAGTATGATGTTCTTTAAATTGGCTTTAGTTCTTGAGTTTAGATGAGATTATTGAGTGCCTTGATGAAATCATGTCGATTTTACAGTTGTTTATGAGTAGGTTCTTGTGTTCATGTGTTGGATATCAAAATCTAAAGAGGAATTGAGAAAAAGAATCGAGTTTAGGTGAATTGGGGTTAGAAAACGAAGAAGGAAAAGTCGGGCGAATCTGGCACCTTGCTCCGCGTCACGGACTTGCTTCCCCATTTCATAAAGTTTGTCTTTGCGTCGCGGAGAGGTCACAAACCTCTCTGCCTCAAAAGTTAATTCGCGACCAAATATTTTAATTCACCTCCGCGTCACGGACTTGCTTCCAGACAGTGATTTCTTGATTGTTTTTCATGTTTAACTATCTAAAAAAACTCCTAAACATCACGAGATCATTCCTATCACAAATCACAACCTTGAATTCATAAATTACATTCAAGGTAGAGTTGAGAGTCAAGTCTTGAGAGTTCTTTCGGACATTTTGAGAAAGTCCCTTTGAGTCTTTTTTATGAGTCTTTTACAACTTCTAGTAACTTGTTTCAAGACTCGAGCAAGTGAATATGAGGATGATGAGAATGTATTCATGAGTCTACTTTGTCATCATGAGATCTTTCGTATCATGAACCATAACTCTTGAATTCATAATTCACATTCAAGAGAAGGTTAAAAGTAGAGTTCAAGAAAGTCTTTGAGTTCAATTGTAAATCCTTTGAGATCCACCATCAATTTGAGTTAAGTTTTGAGAAGTATGAAAATTAGAAGAGTCGTATACCTGAGTTCCTTATTGATATTTTGACCTTTGAGTCAAGTTGTTCGTGCCCAGAACTTCCGCATCAACTCTATCAGTTTAGTAGTTCCAAGTATTTGAGTCTGTCTATGGTTATTGAAAACCTTGCATTGAGTTGTTCAAGTCCATAATTCGGCGTGAACCATATTTTTAAAAAGTCTTTTACAAATGTTTAAACTTTGTTTTAAGATTTAAGCTTTGAAGTTGAGTAAGAGTAAAGTTCATTTTCTTTAAAATGATTTATGGGAACTAAGTATTCCCTAAGAGTAAATGTTTTCACATTTAAGATGAGAGGAAACTGAGATTTCCAAAAGAGTTTTGAGCAAGAAAGGGAACATAGATTCCAAGAGAGTTTTTAAGCTAAGTTTTTGAGTAATTATCTCAAACTAAAGAAAGAGTTTATTTTTACAAATATATGAGCTAAGTATATTTTGGGAGTAGTATTGAGCATCGATATGGGGGCGAGTTTGAGTTCAGATAACTCACATCTCCATAAACCATGTAGCCGTCATGGGTAGTAAAGGATCATACCTTTTAGATGACTCCTTAAGATGCTTTTAGCATAATCTAGTGGATCCACTAAGTTAAGCATTCTATATGACGACAAAGTATAGGACAGTTCTGGCAGCGTGGGCAATTACCACTTAGGCTCATAGTGGTGGTTGTCTGTTAGAGAAACTCCACAGAAATTATATTACTTTATTATATAAGTAAAGTTGAGTTTGTTATTGCATTTTCTTTAACGAACTAAGTTGTTTTTACTGTTTTATAAAGCTTTCCATAAATTGCATGTGTATTGTTGCTTTATATTGAGTTGAGTACCCAGAGTCGAATATCATATCTTTGAGTTGAGTATCTAATCTCTGAGTTGAGTATCTTATCCTTGAGTACTTCTGAGTTGAGTAAGTTTGAGAAGAGGTAAGCATGTTTCCTTTTTATCAAGTTTCAAGTTTCAAGCTTATGTTTATGTTTTAGAATTTCCCTTACATGCTCGTACATTCCACATACTGAGCCATTTGGCCTGAATCTTTTCATGATGTAGACACAGGTATTCGGGATTATCAACATTCGTTGATACATCCGGGAGTTCGAGTTAGCTATGGTGAGCCTCCTTGTTTTCAGAGGATTTCATTTACTTTTCAGTTTAGTCAGGATGTCGTGGGTCTTGTCCTAACTTCCATCTTTATCAATTAGAGGCTTCATAGATAGTCAGTATAGTTGAGAAGTCTGTATTATTCATTTATTTTATTAAATGTTTTAAAGACTTAAGTTGCATATTTTATGGCAAGTTGAGTATATTATTTTTATTCTAAGTTGTTCATTTGAGTTAAAGTTTCGAAAAGTTGTGTTTATTGAATTTTATTCAGTTTTAAGCTTTTACATGCTTAAGTTAGTCTTCCGCTTGTAGTTAGCCAGGATGAGGGTTCGCTTGGGGACTAGCAATGGTTCTTGAGTGCCGACCACGTCCAAGGTGTAGACTCGGGTCGTGACACAAGTATTTCCCACTGGTTGCCTATTTGTATCATTTACCACCAAATAATTACTCTACATACCTAGTTTAATCCACAACTCCCTATGCTTTAGGAGATACTTCCTTGTATTGTTGATATGCTCTAAGTACATCTTACAGTTAGTGCAAGTGATTGTAGTCAAATACAAATAAGTTGGGGTCGAATTTCACAAGGGAAAAGGAAAATGTCACCTATGATGGCATACTTTGCATTGTATAACAAATTGGTATTGTATCTAATGCAGTATTAATGTCAGATATATGTGTTCGTTTTTCTAATGGATGTAAATACTAGAGTTGTTTTCCTTCCTGATGGTTAAGTGTTACCGGATACTTGTGATAGTACAAAGTTTAGCTGGTTGTCTTTTGATGAGCCATGATTTCTTACTCTTAACGTTTATTGTTCTCCAATGGTTAAACGTACTTTCTTCCAGTTGATTTAACAACCGAATTGAAGTGATATATTATTGATCATACTAAGCCTAGTAAAGTCAATTTATTCTTATGCGGATTTATTAAACAAAGGATAAAGCCTTGAGTTCTTGATAATTGATTGGTCCAACTTCAATTTACTTTTTCAAGTTAAATTAGAGCAATGGCATGATCAACATTTGCAACTGTTAATCTATATAAAAGAATGGTAAATTAATTATCCATCAACAACCTTCTAATCATGTAAAACACTTTATGTATCTTAGGAACTTCTTATCTAGGTTAACAACCCTAGCAATAGATATTTTTACTCATAGTAAATGCAAGAACACACATAGAATTTAAAAGCATCATACTTATATGGAGAATTAGATTGAAATAAATTGAAAGATTGAGTAACGAAAACACGAGTCTCATTAGAACTAGGATATGTTTACGATGCTGCCTTAGATAGACAATAGTTCATATTGACGGTCTGTCGATGGGTTCAACGACCCTTCATGTTCACCATCAGCAACATTTTCTACGTATACACTTCTCTGAATCTTGACTTACGGGACCTTCTATGGATCATCAGTTTATTTTACGGTCTATAGTGTTGTTGTGGAACTCTTCTAGAAATTACACCTTCTTTGAAATTTTGATCTGCGGGTTTCTTGCCTACTTATAGTATCATTAACTGTCCATCAGCTCCTTCTCTGTTTTGTGATTAGACATGCTTGCATCTACAAGATTTTGGCCTTTTTACAACACAAGTGACGGCCCGTCGATGCCTTTGACCAACCATAGTTGACTCCATCCCTAATTTCTTACTTACCTATGTTTTATCCCTTTCACCGAAAACATCACAAAAATTCATCATATCACACAAAATGTGCTTAAGATTCGCATTAATTTCTTATTTTAAAATATTATATGGCATATTTCCCGACACTTCAACACCCCCGACTTAGAGTCTTTGGTTATCCTCAAGCAACTCATTAGGAATTCATTAAACTATGCTTAATATCACAAAAAGACTAAGGGTCATTTAGTAGCATGTATTAGAAACATAATGCATGCATTAGATTTGTGTATAACTAGTACCTTATTAGGTACACTTTTTGACCTTACGCATTAGTTATACACCCTAGTGTGTATTACTAATACATGAAAATTCATGATATTAGTAATGCAAAGGGTTTTAATGCACGCATTAGCATGATTGAAGACATAATTGCCCATCAAAAAAATTTCCACATCATTTCCACCAAATTTGTGAAGGGTATTTATGTAAACACATATTTCTTTAGAATTATGAAATGCATGTTATTTGTAATACATCAAATCAAACACTATACAAATAATTAGCTCAGCATAACTAATGCAAGCATAACTAATACAAGCATAAGTATGATATCATATTCAATACTATTCTTATACACCCTACCAAACGACTCCTTTGTCTACAATTGTAAGACCACAAAAATTCTAAAACAAGATTCAAACCATAAGATGATTCCTAGTTTTGCATAGGTATTAAGGTCAATTCTTAAGTTAGGGAAGTGTATTTGATGTGATTTAGTGTTATAAGGAACCTCTAGCACTAAGTCAAGTTCAAAGTTTCCCTAGCGATTAATTTTTTGAATGAGATCATCCAAGGGTCAACTTCAAATGAGCATGTCTCTGATATGAGGAGTTATGTTAGGCCCCACACCTACACCCTGACATAGTTGTCATGACCCAAAAATGGATGTGATGACACTTGTTTATTCCCATCAAGACAAGTCAACCTCAACCCAACAACACGAAAGAAAAGCGGAAAGTATTAAAGAACAACATAAGAACATAAAACTTATTCATTCTAATATAATCCCAAAACCTAGTTGTCACGTCTACAAGCTACAAAAGCATAAAGTGTGGAAATAAAAGATAATTACAAGTCTCAATGTCTATGTTTCTCAAATTGAACAAAGCATAAACATAAAGGAAGAAGAGTGCCAGCTGGAATGACAAGCAACTACCTCCCAAAGTCCTTCAACAAGCCTCAGGTATAAAACAAGAGCAATCATATGGAACTGGGTTCAGAACCTACACAAGTGTAGAAGCAAGAGATGAGTACCAAATAAGATGGTACTCATCAAGCAACCAAATAAACAACGAAAAACTAGCTAGAAAACGATTACTCCTTTCATCCCAACCGAACCTCCTTAAACTACAACCTAAATAGAAATTAACCCAACCTAATAGTTTCACAATACACAACCCACAAGGCTTTATAGTCACGGTTCAACAACCAACATATATCAAGTATGACAATCACAAGCGTTAACTAGATCAATCACAACTATCAAGTTCATCAAAGCACATTAATCAAGAACACTGAATCCAAAATTCCAAGATTTGTCATGCATAATATCAATCAGAACTCATGGGAACCACCCATAGTTCATGATCTCATCGGTAGTGACCTCGACATCAATATCACTCGATGGTAATCACCTCAAATCCACAAAACTCATCGAAAATGACCTCGACATCAATAACACTAGCCGAAAATGACCTTGGCATCAATAACACTTGCCGAGATGACATCCGCATCAATAACACTCACCAAAAATGACCTCGGTATTAATAACTTTTGCTGAAAATGTCCTTGGGATCAATAATCATCACATGCCTCATCACAGTGTACACAAATTAATTCAACTAAACAATTTAACACCATAAGAAAGAGACAATAACTCAAGAGATTCAAGGCCACAGTAATGCCATCAAAACATTTCATCAATCAACATATTAGGGCTCACAACAAGGCAAATTCAAAAATATTATGATAAACACGTTGCGTTTTCATTAATCCCTTTTATTCATTTGATATCAATCAAGTGGAATAATTGAACCCATCACCTCGTTTCCCTCCCCCCCCAACACATAAAAATGAAGGGAAATACGCGATTCAACTAATTTTACAAGGTTTAGGAGATTACTTGCCTCAATTTCAATCAAAAGTCAATCCAAGACTTGAGTCTTTCCTTTCCGAACAATGTCAAAAGCCAAACAATCTAATTCAATCAAGTAATCACAATAAAATTTCAGAAATAACAAGACCCAATTCATACATTTACAGAATGGGTCAAATCAACTCAATAACCCAATTTTGAAAATGAGCTTTGACTCCCAAAATCTTTACTTGTAAAGATTACCCTAGATATTTGAAACTCATTGGTGAAAAACATTTTGAAAAAGGATTTAAAATTCGTTCATAATCATCATTTTACTAAGTTCTTGGGTTCTTGAAGAAAAACCCAAAATTTCATTCCAAAACCTTGATTTGAACACTTATAATCATAAATAATAATGGGTAGATGAAGATTTAAGATTAGGAATCGTTACCCAAATATTACTTCTTAAAAGATTGTTTAAATTGCCACACTTAAGCTCCTAAAACTAAAAAAATGGTGAAATGGGGTTGAAACCCCAATTTTCAAAAATTATTTTGTCCAGGGATTCTCCACGAACGCGGACTCACTGTCCACAAACGCGGACGAACAACTCATAAAGGAGATCTGCGAACGCGCGCTCAACTCCATGAACACGGAGGTCAAAACTTTGAACTCTCACGAATGTGGTCACCTCTCCACGATCGCAAAGAGTTGACCTTAATCACACACCCAATTAAAAAAACATTGAATGAACCCTTAGGATTTGTTCGAAATGCCGTACACACAAACCATATAGGCAAATTGAATAGAATAAGTGTTCCAGACTCAACAGAACCATCAAAATATGAATTTGAGGACTCGTTGATTTGAAATTTATGAAAGTCACAAGAAATGAACATAACACCTAAAGGCCAAACCAAGCTCTAGACCTCTATAAATTCAACCAAGTCCTCACCTAGGACTATAATCATCCCCCAAATCCAACGGAACCCTCTAAATTCCGATTCAAGCATCTGAACCTTGAATATTGACCAAAGTCAACCCAAAGGCTAAAATTCCATAATTTTCCAATTTAGAACTTCAAATCCTCAAAAAGATTTTGAGTTTGACACCGACAACCCCCATAGTCAAATTTCCACATTTCGAGATTGATGAGTTGAGAGAACTCCATTCCAACTCTCGAAACTTTAAAATGTACTGAAAACCACTTTTTAACCGCTTAAGCCTTTCAAATTTCAAAATTCTAAAAATTCACAACTCTTAACTCAAATCTTGAAACCAATATGAAAACTCATTCAAAAATGACCCGGGGCCAATATTAGGAGTGGTACAATGGTAGTTTACTAAAAGTTTCATAAAATGATCAACCGGGTCATTACATTATCCACAACTAAAAACCATGTTTACCCTCAATATAAAGCAAAAGAAAGTACCTGAAGCCTAAAAAAGCTGAGTATATCTGGCACCCATATCAAACTCTGTCTCCCAAGTCACCTCACCAACATAATAGTGCTTCCAATGCACCTTCATTAACACAATATCCTTGTTCTTAAGCTTTTAGACCTTCCTATCCAAGATGGATATAGGCTCCTACTCAAAGGACAAGTCTGGAACCAACACAACTGAATCAAGAGTAAGTACACGGGACTCATCTGACACGTACTTCTGAATCATGGAGACATGAAACACATGATGCACATCTGTCAAGCTAGCTGGAAAGGTTAACTTATAGGCCACCTCTCCTACTCGGTTCAAAATCCTCAAAAGATCCAATTAATCTAGAGATAAGATTACCTTTCTTTCCAAACCTCACTATCCCCTTCAATAGTGACACTCAAGGCCAAACATGATCACCTTCTTTAAACACTAGGGCTCGAAGTCTAGGGTATGCATAAGACTTCTGTCGACTCTGAACTGTCAATAGTTTACCCTGAATCATGTCTCAAGTTGAGATCTTTTTGGGTGAAGACATATTGGAGGATCTTATGATCAGTGAACACATCAACATGTACCCCATACAAGTAATGACGCCAAATCTTTAAAGGAAACACCACCGTGGCTAATTCAAGATCATGCGTAGGATAGTTCTTTTCATGCACCTTGAGTTGTCTAGAAGCATAGGCTATGACCTTACAATTTTCCATTAGGACACAACCCAAGCCAACTCTAGAAGCATCACAATACACAACAAATCCCTCAAGCCCATTCGGTAGTGACAATATAGTAGCAGACACAAGTTTTTCTTTCAAGGTTTGAAAACTCCTATCGCACTCATCGGTCCACTCAAACTTAGCCTCATTTTGTGTCAACTAAGTCATGAGAGAAGCAATAGAAGAAAACCCATTCACAAATCTCCAGTAGTAACCCGCTAAAACCAAGAAGCTCCTTATATCTGACGGGGTCAATGGCTTAGGCCAATTTCTAATCACATCGGTCTTCTTAGGGTCTACCTTAATACCATCCCTCGACAACACATGACCTAGGAAGGCAACCTCCCTCAACCAAAATTCACACTTTTCATACTTGGCATTCAACTTCTCCTCTCTCAATCTTTGCAACACAACCCTCAAGTGACCCATATGTTCTTCCTCGCTATGCGAATAGATTAAAATATCATCAATGAAGACCACAAAAAAGGAATCAAGGTAGGGTTTAAAGACCCTATTCATTAGGTCCATGAAGATAGCCGGTGCATTGGTCAACCCAAAGGACATGACCACAAATTCATAATGCCCATACCTAGTCCGGAAGGCTGTCTTGGGAATGTTACACTCCCTCACCTTCACTTGATGATACCCGGACCGAAGATCAATCTTAGAGAAGTGGCTAGCCCCTTGCAATTGGTCGAACAAGTCATCAATCCTAGGAAGAGGATATTTATTCTTGACGGTAACCCTATTGAGTTGCTGGTAATCAATAAAGGACCCATCTTTCTTCTTCACAAACAACACCGGTGCACCCCATGGTGATTGGCTAGGCCTAATAAAACCCTTTTCCAACAAGTCCCTCAATTGTTCCTTCAACTCCTTTAACTCCGCCGGGGCCATACGGTAAGGGGGAATAGAAATGGGTTGAGTATCGGGGAGGAGGTCTATGCCAAAATCTATTTCCCTTTCGGTAGGAACACCGGGAAGGTCATTAGGAAAGACATCAAGGAATTCATTTACGACCGGAACTGACTCTATAAGAAGGGTTTTGGACTCCACATCCCTAACCCTCACAAGGTGATAGAGATACCCCTTAGAGATCAACTTACGGGCTTTAATACAAGAGATGAACCTACCCTTGACTACCACATCTTGTCGGCCCCCTCTCCCCAAAGGAACCGCATTGGCACCTTGTAGACGGACCTCTTTACCCTTGTTGCGATTTCGAGGACAATCCATTACCTTGTGCCCCATTTCCCCACAACTGTAGCAAGCATCAGTATTTCTCAAGCACGGGCCACCATGGCCCTTACCACACTTCAGACATACATCAATAGGACCCATACCACCAACACCTTGGGCCCTTGGAATGTCATTGGCAAACCCCCTATGTAGCGCATGAGAAGACCCTTGGCCTTGATGAAACCGGCCTCCTCTTCGACTTTGGAACTTGCCCTCAAAACGGGCCCTCTTGGGCTCATGACCCCTCCTCTTCCTCAACTTCTCCTCCTCCATTTGTTCGGCATAGACAGTCAAGCGGGACAAGTCCATGTCACTAATCAACATTGCGGACCGGCATTCTTCACTCACTAGGTCGGACACACCCATCACAAATTTGTTCATTCTAGACCGTGAGTCGGCAACCAAGTGTGGAGCATATCTTGAAAGTTGGTTAAACTTGATGGCATACTCCCTCACACTCATAGACCCTTGTTTTAAATTCATAAACTCCACCAATTTGGCTTCCCTAAGCTCAAGATGAAAGAATCGATTAAGGAAAGCCGTTTTGAACTCTTCCCAACGCACCACATAGTTTGCCCCCTTCTCTTCCTTCCATTGGTTGTACCATATTTGGGCCACTCCATTTAGTTGGTAAGCCGCCAACTCCGCCTTATTTTCTGACCTCACGCCCATGATACCTAATATCTTGTGGACTTCATCAATGAACTCTTGAGGGTCTTCATCTAACTTAGACCCATAGAATTACAGGGGATTTATCCGCACGAAGTCTCTCACCCGAGATACCGGGGTAAGGGCCTGAGGGGCTTGGGCCCCATGGTTGGCTTGATTAGCCATAGCTTGTGCAAATAAAGTAAGGGCATCCCGAAGATCCCCATTGGTCGGTTGTTCCTTAGGTGCGCAGGCTCGTCTTTCTCTTGTATTAGGCATGATCTAGCATAGCAAAGAACAACCATTAGGGAAGAACTTAATTCAACTCTTAAGCACGACTTAGAACATGCAAAAGGGACACATTTCCTAAAACGTCTCATAGCCTCCTACTCATAGTTGTGGTGCACAACAGAACCATGAATCGGACTCTAATCAACGCGGTGTGTTGGACTCCGAGGATCTATCAACCTAGTGTTCTTATACCAAGTTTGTCATGACCCAAGCCTAGGGCCTAGACGTGACCGACGAATGGGGAACCCGAAGGAACCCCAAACAAGCCTCATATCGTATCATTACATATCCTTGGTCGCGGAACCAATTAAAATGACCATAAGCGATAAGCATAATCAAGGGGAAATCGGGACTAAGGGAGTAAGAGAAAAAAAAAAGGGAATGATACATAAATACCATAGATGAGTCAAGCTCAAACATAATACACAACTCGTCCAACACCACCTCTAAACATGGGTACTTAGCGGGGGCCAAGACAAACTACCGGGCGGGCTCACCCTCATAGTCAAGACATAACAAAAAAGGAAAAGTCTTATACATAGCAAGAGATCATAAGCAACGTCCCCGGAATGGAGGACTCACCAATAACCTCGATAGAAAATCGTATTAGCCACGCGGATGAGAATGGTCAAGCGGTGCTACGGTCCCTACATGGTGACATCATGTAGGCATAGAGTATGCATTACTACGTTTGAATGTACTAAGTATATGGGATGCAATGCAATGCAACAATAGATGGACATCATATGCAAAATGCATAATCATACTCGATAGATAGCATATTAATGAGATGATATGTATAATGATGCTTACATAAAAATCATATTTAGTGGGGCGTAGTACATGTGTGGCGAGTGACCATCAATATAGTATTTCCAAGGCCTACCACCCCCTTGGAGAGGTGAAAGAGGTACAAACCCCTCAAATTGGTTACCCGGGCCTACCACCCCCCGAGCTAGGGACCAAGGTACAAACCATTCGATATGGTTATACGGGCTTACTACCCCCCGTACTAGGAAACCAAGGTACCAACCCCTCGATACGGTTAGCCGGGCCTACAACCCCCCGAGCTAGGCTTGGTCGACTCACAACACTTATATAGAGAAAATCATATACATGTGTCCATTTCATCATCACTTCAGTAATTATATAACCATCCGACTCATAGGACGTACATTAGACCTTCCATTTCCTAATAATTCTATAAATGGGCATTTTATCAAACACATGGTGGGCAACTGTTCATGTAAATAAAATCACGTGTTTCAAGAGTACTAAGTCCAATCAATTCCAAAATCCATATAAATCAGCCCACCAACAACATACATATATATAAATCAACCTTCATAATTTGATCATGGAAGCATGAAAACCATAAACATCACATAATAATTCCATTTCATGATAATATGCAAAATAGACCATAATAGGGCGTGTAGTAGTAATTCCATACGTCAAGAGTTCATAAATAACCATAAGGACCCATAATGGGACTTGTGGAAAGGAAGGTTTCCACAATCAAGCCCACATACCTCAACTTTGGAGAATCATTGATGAAGATTGGAATGGAGAATTGAGGCTTGAGATTGAGTCTTGAATCCCGAATTAGAGCTTGAGATGTTTGAATTTGGTTGAGGATCTTGGTGGAATTTTGGAGAGGGCTTAGAGAGTGTTTTTGAAGTTAAAAAAAAAAGACTAAGTATGGGACATATCTCCTTTTTATAAAAAAAAACGTCCCCAACCCGCCTAAAAAAAAAAGCTCACTGGAAATTACAAATCTCCACAGAGAAGTTTTACGAAAATAGTCATAACTCCCTCATCCTAACTCGGAATGAGGTGAAACCAACTGCGTTGGAAAGCTAACTCAAAGAGCTTTAATTTAATAGGTTGTGGCCCTTCCAGTTCCTTGTGTGCTAAGAGATATGCCCCTTTAAAGTTGACCCTCCAAATTGCATTTTTTTCCGATTTTCGAATTTTGATACGGTTGCTCTAAAATTCGGGTTAGACCCATCCCCCACTCAATTTGACCCCATGAATAAGAATATGAAGTTGAACTTCTGAAATCCTGCACAAATTTTGAGATATATGGAAATTACAATTATAGGTGTTTCCGAAGCACATTTTCGGGAATTTTTGGGGTCGTTTCATAACTAGTATTTATAGTTATCACAAATTGTGCTGCGGAGGTTCGGTCGGTGACATTAGTTGAGATCGCCGATGAACTCGGCGATCCGCCCTTTTATCAGCTCATCGCCTTCAGTGTCTTGCCTTCAACACCCTCGTATTCTGGATCATTGGGCGGTACAGTGCTGCTTTGCGGAACTTATCGGCGACTCGCCAACTGATCCTTTCCTCGCCTTTCGGTCCACTTCCTTCAAGGCTTCGCGTACTGGAACAAAGGGCGATGCATGTCAATTCGGTGACTCGCCAAGTTGGACTCGGCGCTCTGCAGACTTTCATTTCAAATACCTGAAACTTAAGCATTATAATCAGGTATTGACATAAAACAAGCATTCGAGGACACTATTTCTATTAGAATAAAGCCCTAAATGAGTCCAATTTGTGGACTCATCAACACCCCCAACTTAAACTTTTGTTTGTCCTCAAGAAAACTCAAGTTCAGTAGTTCAAATAGGGTGCCTCAAATAGTGCAACCCAAGACTAAATCATGAATGCACACAACAAGACTCAATTTACTTATGCAAGGATCACTTGTGTACTCAAAGATTCAAATTGTGACACACAATTACCAAAGATTCTCATGCTCGCAATACTTGACACTTGTGAAAGTTCAAGCTCAACAAAAGTATCTAAATGCCCTCACGTAAAGAATGATTGCATATTCACACACATATATGAGTCAATTTAAGATCAGAAATCAGATACAACGCTCACACTCAAAAAGAGAAACACAAAGCATGTTTTCACCCATAGGTTTGCCCTTATTTTCCAATTGACTTTCGATTCGGCTTACTCAAGATCAAAAAGGTCATTCTAAGGCTTGTAATGGGGCTCAGTGCAAAGGTGTGGTCATTTAAGCTCAGTGACTTTTTCCTCGTAAGTTGTGGCATTCTCAAGGCATTCCCTTTTTTTTCCTTTATCAATTCTTTTTCTAGTGCTTCTAAGTCACCCTATTTTTTCCTCCTCCATGGATTACTTAAAACCCGATTTCCTTTTTACTTTATTCCACATTTCTTTTTTTTTTAATTGAAGGGGTTCCATTTTTATGCAATACCATAGGTTAAGGGAGACTTTTCTTGCACTTCTTGACTTCTCCTTTTCCCTTTCACCACACCCCCAACTTAGGCTTTTGGCCTAAGTTGGGTATTCGCTAAACCATAACTCAAGAGGATTATAGGTAGTGGATAAAGTAAGGTCTAGGGTTTATCAAGGTTGTTCCAAAAAAAGTAAGGTTTAAGGGGTGTTCAAGAGAGTTTCACACGCTCATGGGTAGGCCACAAAAAGAGGTATATGTTAAATTGGTTTACACTCTTCAAAAGTTGCCTAAGATCATCTCAAGAGTACACCTTTCTAAATCAATAAGACTAACGGGGAAAATTCTAGGTTTGTTCATGCATGGTTCATAGTAAGCTAATCACACAAGGCATTGATACTTCAGTCAAACAAGACTAGACACGTTCGCTAGTGTGCAACAGTCCTCATAAAAAAATCAATTCGATAAATGGCTAGTCACAGCGAGATTCAAAGAGTGCACATATTGTCTATGTAACTTTATTTGGCCTCGTCATAGCCATGCATTCATGTTTGTTCAATTGGGAGCACTATTCAAGTCATCATTATTGATCGAAACCGCGACTAAAATATTTTGCAAAAGAACAACTACTTTCAACACAAGAGGTGACGATTTTCAGAAGGATCAAAATTATTTTCAATTACAACAACAGGAGCCATGAGCTCAAACATCCACAGAAAAGAAATATTTAAAACACAAATTAAAGCAAACCAAACGGCCCAATTTTATGCGCAAAACAACAAAGTATTCACACAAACAAAGCAAAAAGGGAAAAGGGGGAGAGCCTCACCCCACCCAATTAAAGAGTGTTTGCACTCAAATGCAAGTAAACAAAAAAGGAAAGGACAATGCGAGAGAGGTAAGGAAGGGTCCTGTCTATGGAACCTCTCTATCTGTCGGGGCCTTGGTATGGATATTCATGCCCGATGCATCTATTTGGTTGGTGCCAGATCCACTAGGAGTAGCCTCAAACAATCTAGCGATGCCGGATCTACTAGGAGTCAGTGTAGACTTTTTAACCGGCACTGACTGAGTTGCTGACTGCACAACCATCTCCTCGAGATTTGGCAAGTCTCTAAAAATGATGTCATATTGGCTCTTGCGCACTACCTCATCGTGCAATGCTATTTGCTCCTCATCAGTCTCCATTTTTGACTCTACATGCCCTGCATCATCTCTCTGCATATCTCCCATAGTAGCTGGAGGAGTTCCAGAGATGTTAGGAATATCCTTGTCATCTCCTCCCCACATCAGGACTGTGAAATTGGTGGCCTTTAAATATGCTACGTCCATCTTCAGCTCAGCTATTTCAGCTTTTAGTGCTGAGACCTCGGGAGTCTCCCATTCTCTGTTCTCACAAGCAGTGACTCTGGCATTTAGATCATCAACAGTGGTTCTGATGGGGGTTAGTGCGGTCAAGATGACACTATCAATTATCTCTGGGATTGATCTTTCTAATCTGGTCGATCTTACATCTGCTGAATTGGTTAGCTGCCCCATCTTCAGGTTCATAGCCTGGGTAATACTGGTGGGCTGGAAGGAGGACGAAGCACCTGGTACCTGTGAAGTGTGGGGAGGTGCTCCCGCTGGTAGTGATTTAATGTTGACAGCTCTCTTCCTGTCAGCCTCCTCTCGTGTGAATTCAGCCTCTATACGCCGAATGTCGGTGGAGGAAGATGGGGTGACCTCAATATCACTAGCAGGATCCCGGGGTACTCCGACACGCTGGCATAACTCAGTGATAAGAACTAGGAATGGCAATTACGTTTGCATTTGTTTGGCCCTCACAGCCATCTCTTGTGAAATTATCAATCCCAAGTCGATTCGCCTCTTAGACATGATAGACCCAAGGCAAGCAGCCTTTTGATGACACAGAATGGACTCATTCTGGGATGGCATGATAGTGCTGCTAATGAAACCAAACCAATATCGGGAGGCGATGTTCATATCTCTCCTCTAAATGGAGCCCCCTGCGTCCATCCACCTCGGGGTGGTGTCATAGATCATCGGAGCTAACCAACCCTTCAAATCATCGAGAGATGTAGCAATAGGCAAACCCTGGTAGGGAAGTACCGAGCGCAGCGGTCGTCCCAATACAACATTTATGTGTTCGCTATGACACTCTACTTCCTTTCCTCTCACCATGACTGACTTCACTGGTAGGAAATCACTAGCTTTCTTCCTATTTTTCGGGACCAATTCTTGTAGGCTAAGTAGAATTCGCGAACCCAGGAAGGTATGTAAGTGTCCTGTGGCCTCGAATTGCTCAAACTCATGATACCTCAGTGGTCAAGTACCTCAACATGCTTACCTTCCAGGCCTTCCACAGATAGCAGTTTTTCTTCGAGAATGGTGCGTAAGCCATCTCTTTTCAATCTGTTCAACAATCTTGGTGGAGGTGGAGCTATGTGTGCTGCAGGAGCCACTGGAGGTGGTGTTTAGGTTGGCACTAGTTCAACATTAGGCAAAGTGGCAGCTGAGGGGGTACTGGTGGCTGTGGACTGAGACCTAGCACGAAGCATTTTCCTTCGGTCAATCAGAGGTAGTTCAACCTCTAGGTCAACAAAATCTAGATCAATAACCACTCTTTTCTTTGCTACATGCTTTTTCCTTTTCCCTTTATCTCCCGGTGGGAGATCTTGCTTCCTTTTCTGTGAAGGACATAATCCTCCTTCATTTATTGTAATGCCCTTTGTTGTTTTCTGAGGGGGCTCGTCTAGGTTGGTGCGTACCATTTTTGCAAATGATCCAGAAGACACTCAAATGCAACCATAGAAAAGTTATTGTAGATAGACTTGCAGATCAGATCGGCGAGTCGCTGAATCTATTTGCCGAACCAAAACGAGCTTGCCAAAGGGATTGGCTTAACAATAAGGAGAAATCGGTGATAGGCATGATCATTCGGTGAATCGCAGAGTACTTTCGGTGAGCAAGATGTGTCCGCCTAAAGTTACAGTTAGACAGGGTTCCAGGGATGCAGATAAAAGGTGAAATTAAAACTTTCGACGAGTCACGGAGTGTTTTCGGTGTCCTCAGACTTCTCGCCGAATGTTACAGACTCAAACATCAATTAAGGCACCAAATCCTCGACGGGGTGGGAACATTAGGCGAACCGCCGAGTCGTTCAGCGAGCTCGACTTAGCTCGCTAATCATTCCAATGTGCCTATTTTCAACCTGACTTCTCGAATTTCAATCTCGCAATCCCTTAAGATCAAATCAAAGCATGCACTCATGAAATTAAATCAAGACCCGTGCTTCCAATTACCTTGGGGTACTTAGACTTTTCCAGGATTCTCTAAATTATGCCTTTATATGAAATCTGCTCTTAAGAGTGGTGTTACCCATTCTTTCATTGAGTGAATTTAGTCATTTAGCGCACACATGGGCTACTTAGATCTTCCTCATTCGCCCTAACAATTCATATGCAACAACCCTATCACGATCAATCAATTTAAAGTGCAAAAACTAAAGCATTCAACCATTTAAGCAATTTTAGGCAAAGGTTACGAATTGAAATCAGCATCATGTCACCCTATTTCTATCAGAGAGGCCCAACACACGTCATCCTGATACTATTAATGCAAGATGAGTGTATAAATTTCAAAATTCAAATTGGGGTTATGCCGATCAAACATCTTTTTTGTAATGCTAGGTAGCAAAGAAATCCTAGTTTCGAGTACCAATCGACAACTATAATACTAATTACAAGCAATAATCTGAAAATGCTACTATTGTGCGAACTTCTGAAGCATCAAAGCGAGGGAAAGTGAATAGTTTTAAAATTTTGGCAATCTTTGGCCATATATTAACCGTCCAGTTCCTAGCCTTTCGGCAACGTTAGTCATGTCACTGACCGCATCGACGATGCACCGAACACTTGCTTACCTCGCCAATTTTTAGAGGACATCCCTTATTTTGGGGTCCCAACAGCGAATTAAGTCAGAGTCGCGGATAGATTCGGTGACTCGCCCACTAGGTCCTTGGCTCGCCATCTTGTACTACTCAACACCTTCCGTATTCTACCCTACGAAATCAGCACACCATTATTTCCAACTGAATAATAAAAATTAGTAAAACCTTGGGTTGCCTCCCAAGAAGCGCCTTATTTTACGTCGTGGAACGATGTAAGTTCGGGCTCACTCTCCGTTATTGGGGTTAGCCCTAGTGTCACTAGGTGACCCCAATATTCC
This sequence comes from Solanum verrucosum, assembly GCF_900185275.1. Classification (NCBI taxonomy): domain Eukaryota; kingdom Viridiplantae; phylum Streptophyta; class Magnoliopsida; order Solanales; family Solanaceae; genus Solanum; species Solanum verrucosum. The sequence continues at coordinate 1,153,885 of NW_026020256.1, forward strand.
ATTTGGGTGGAGATAAGGTACTGCAAAACTCAGGAATGACCTGATCAACTGGATTGATCTAGAGTGAGATTAAATCATTTGATTCAACACTTCAACATTCTCCTTCATTTCCTACAACTCTCGATCATGATCAGTGAGCTTTTAGAGAATGAGTTGAAGTGTGTCCTCGACACGATTTTCTCTCCCATCTTTGGACTTCCTCCGCTCATGAGGGGGTACCTCTCCTTGTTGTTGCATTAGACTTCCACTTCTGAGAGTTTGGTGGCCAGTTCGTTTAGCTGAGATGCCAGAACGGTCAGCGTGAGGTCCTTTTGGACTCCTTGGCTCAATTCCACCAACTTGCCACTACTCTGCTCAACCATGCTCATCTAAGTGGATAACTCAATGAAAAGAAAAATTCAAAGTAAAGTTAGTGAACTACGAATAAGAAGAACAAAAATTCTACAAGTTTCAAAATTCTGAAATAACACCACTCCCCGGCAGTGGTGCCATTTTGATGCTTATCGTGACCAACGACACTATCCTACGGTATGAGTGTCTAGGATCGCCGATAATATAGTAACCCAACCAAGGGTTGGGGTCGTGTCCCAAGGTAGCGGTTTTGAGAATTGATAGAAAAATAAAATTACATTCTAACTAGTCGTAGCTAAAGATATTAACGAACAAAAACATAGTAAATTAAAGAGGGTGACACGAAAGTGTCAAATATCAAATGGGGGTTTTCTCACAAATAGTAAAACAACAAAATAAACAAGAAAATCAAGTATGGGGATGGTTCTTGGGATGTGACCGAAATACAAGTTGAGATAAATTGTTGGGTGCATGCTTTCAATAGGAAATTTGCAAGACAATAGTGACTAGGCTAAGCTTTAAATGGAAATAAGTTCCCTCTCGGGCAACTTACCCCGTTTCAAATATGTTCCTCTTAGACACCCAATTTCCACATGAAGACCAATCTATGCCTTACCCCACTCACTCTCTGGAGCTGATTGTTAGGATATGGGACTAGGGCTCACCCTCTCGAGCTGAACCTCATGTCAACCCACTCCTTAGGCCATCAGTCTAGTGGTTTTGGTTTCGTGACCTCCCTCTCGGGCAATTCAAAAATTCATGGGTGGCTTTGTATTTGCAACTACAAACCCTTTAGATTAAACCACAACCACTAGGTGAAATCACCATTAAAATACATCTAACCTATCAGCAAGCAAGACCCAATAAGAATATTAACCCATATTTGCTAAATCACACCCCAAGAATAGGGGTTTTTAGCCACACATCAAGAAATAAGAAATTATACCAAACATGATAAAGAAATCAACTGGGTATAATAAATTAAATGTTGAATTAAGTTGCGGAAGAAGAATAAAGAAGACCCACTTCCAACTTGGGGAAGATGAACTCCTTTCTTCAAGTCTCCACAAAACCCTATCCAAACTTGAGAGAAAATATAGAAAAATACCATAGACTAATAATAATTTTTACTCTAAAATGTTCCACACTAAGACTACAACTCTAACTAGTATTTATAGTTTTCACAAATTTTGCTGCAGAGGATTGTTCGGCGACATTAGTCAAGATCGTCGATGACCTTGTCGATCGGCCCTTTAATCAGCTCATCACCTTCAGTGTCTTGCCTTCAACATCCTTATATTCTAGATCATTGGGCGGTACAGTACTGCTTCGCGGAACTAATAGTCAACTCACCGACATTTCCTTCTCTCGCCTTTCGATCCACTTCCTTCAAGGCTTCGCGTACTGGAACAAAGGGCGGTGCATGTCAATTCGGAGACTCGCCAAGTTGGTCTCGGCGATCCACAGACTTTCATTTCTTGATCTTTTCTGCCCCTTTTTGCTCCGTTTTGCGCCTAAGTTTCTATGCTTCGAGTAAAACTTCAAATACCTAAAACTTAAGCATTTTAATCTGGTATTGAGATAAAACAAGGATTCGAGGACAATATTTATATTAAAATAAAGGCCTGGATGAGTCCAATTTGTGGACTCATCAGAAGGTACTCCTTTATGAGTATGTACCTGGAGTAAAATGACTTGATGAGATTTATCATTTGAAGCACGGATGTAGTTGGACTTCGTGAGTGCAAGTCTCATGCCCTCAAAGAATAAGTCTCACATATCTATTAAACCACCAATTTTTATTTCATGCATCTTGAAAGGCTTGTACATCAATGATAGTGGATAATTACTGAGCAATTCAAACAAGCAGCTAGAAAGCACACCTCCTCTATGCTCTTTCTGGATTTTATCAGTTACTTATGTATGAGAGAGGGTTGTACTTGTCTTGAAATAGTTGATGGATCTATTCGAGCTAAGCACATGATTATCTTGGTGAAAAAGGAGATAAATACGTGCCAAGTATCAAAAAGAAGAAAATAACCACTTCCATTATGGATCTTCACAAGATACACAAAAAGTGTCTCTAGTACTTCCCCCGCACACCACATAATCCACACCATCATCTCAAAGATTAGTCAAGAGGACTCATATGGCCTTCAACCATGATGATCACTTGACAAAGTTGACAAGAGTCATACCTTCTTTTATTAAGGAAGTGATAAAATATGTTATAAGGCTAATGGTTAAGAAACTGAGCAATCTTTGAAATAGGGTGGACACTCTCTAAGGAGAGGTTGCGCCGTTGAAAATATTAATGGGCCCAAAACCTCCAACCGACCCTCAGGAGTTAGATCATAATTTACCAACTAGCAACTCAGACTCTCCAAACTCAACAGTAAGCCCGCTGGATGATTCGTGGGCAGATGATTATGAGTCCTCATAGTCTGAATCAGGGGAAATTAGAGAAATGGAGCCACCTAGAAATATGGAAACCATAGATAAGTGCACCGAACCAGGCCTAGATCCGTTGGGGCAATGATCGCTGAATGTTATAAGTATTTTTCCTCTTATTTCTTCAAGATAGTGAAGCCATTGTTGAGCTTGGTCTTGGGAGAATTTACTTATTTATTCATCATTTCCATGATTTAAAGTAATTTTCGTTCTTTTATCTTTATATTACTTATTATAGATCCTTTCTCGTAGTTTGTTCTTGTTTCGGGTGTTGATTTCATGATTTCCAATTCTTTAAAGTAGAGTTTCTAAATCATTTGAGGTTTGAGTACATTTTTTTCATATACTTGACTTAAGGTTGACTACATTGTTGTATAATTTTTGGACCATTTGAGGTCTGACTACAGTCCCGTCTTCCACTCCCATAAAAATATATGAAACTTATTTACCTTAGAGTATAGTTGATTTAAGGCTCCGATGGAGCATGTTATAGGTTTACTCAAGAATTTTGGAGTTATGAAAGAAATTATATAATTTTCTTAAAATTCTAGCTTTAAAGAGATGTTTATTCCAAACTTATTGGTTTTACTACTAAGATATGGATTTTTCTGATGAAATACATGGTTTTATAATGTTTTTTATTTAAAAAGAAAGTTGATTTAAACTTGCGAATTTCTATGGCTTGTTGAGAGATGGACTATTTTACATGGTATTGTAAGACCGAATGATGATTTTACATTGCAGTTCATACAGTTCATACATTTTGCATATGTTGATGAGCTCCGTTGGCTGACATATTGAATTTCAAATATTTACTTTATGGCATATGTTGATGAGCTTCGAAGGATCTACAGAATGTCTCAAGGAGCCTACAGAGCGGTCGACAAGGTAATTTTGGGCTTTTAATTTTATATATTGTACACATATGCATCACATTATTTCACATTGTATGATTGTATGATTTACCCGTGGTTCGTGCGATATCTTTATTGTCGGCACTTGTGTATGACCTTAGTTAGTTAATGAATTCATATAGGTTACACTATCGTGTCTCTTACACCATGTACGGGGTTTGGTTCTTATTTATTTGTATTCCCTAGTCACTTTTAGTAATTTATTGTATATTTGGTACCTCTATGCACTATTTATGCCTTGGCCATATTCTATGTTTTTATTGCTTCTACCTAGTTGTATTCTAGTTTTAGTTTATCATTTGTTGCTCACATTTTTGCTAGCCTGCTGGGGTTTATTGTGTAACACTCCATAAATTTCTAAGTTAAAACCTAAACTATTCTTTGTTTACATGTATGGTCGTATCAAGTGATACATAAATTGACCATATATGTAAAGGCAAATTCTTTAGTGTGGGAGTGATTTTGGATATCAATAAAGGTCACTAGAAACTCCTAGCACAAAGTTGAGTTGAAAATTTTCTTACCGATTAAGTTTTGATGTAAAATTCTCTTTGGGTCAACTTCAAATGACCATATCTCTTAGAATATAAAGAGTTAAGTGGACCATAACCTATCAAATTAAAGGTATTTGAATCTTCTTTCAAACTCCACCAATTTCGAAACAATCTGAGTTTTGAGTAAAAAAATATGACCATTTTAGTAATATGATACAATGTAGTGACGAATTAGCCAACGGGAAAACATTAAAAAAGGTCGTTTATGTCTTTTTACCTCTAAGAAAACCCTAAATGAATTTCTGGACTAATTAAAGACCCAAAAAAAATAGATTTTCACCTCTTAATCCATTATTCCCTTCTCCCTCAAACCCTAAGGAAAAATCAAAGTAGAAAACGTCATTCAAGATTCTTTAAATCGTTTTAAAGATTCTTATTCAAGGTAAGTCTTTCTTTAGGAATTCCATTCTTTCCAACTCAAATGCCTCCATACAATAATGAATAACTAATTAAAATCATAATTCTTGAGTAAAAGAGTAATCTAGGATTATATCCCTATATTTGAGTACTCTTGAGATAAGTTGATGTTGATTTCTTGAGTTCATGTTTATTTTTTAAATTCTATTCCTCATTATTAAATTGTTATATGTTATGCATTAATATTCTTGAGTTAATTCGTTCATGTCTATATTTTAACATGAACCTATGAATTGAGTATTCTTGAGATGAGTAGTGTTCTTGAGTTCTGAGTTATTGATTTCTGAGTATTGAGTTTTCTATATTATTATTAAGATCTGTGAGTTTATTCGTTCATGGCTATATTTTAGCATGAACTCTATTTTGACTTAGAATTTTTGAGAATCTTCTAAAGCAAACATTATTGTCTTAAACTGATTTTCTAAGAAAGCAAAGATAAGTTTTGAGAAAGAGTTTTAAAACAATATTAGTATGACAATCGAGTATGCCATCAATGTTTAAGCAGTATGGTATCTAGATATACCATCAATATTTATGTAGTATGACTCCCCGAGTCATCAATGTTCATATCACAATATGATTTTGATATATTTTGAGAAAGAGTTTTCTTATATGAATTTATTAAAGAGTATAAAGGAACTAAGTATTCCCAAAGGTATCAGGTTTTACATTGATAAAATAAAAACTTTGATTTCTAAATGAGTTATGAGTTCAAAGATATTTCAAGAGAAGTTACCTCTTTTAATAGGATAGTTTGAGCAATTATCTCAAACCAAAGGAAGAGTATGTTTTAAAAACATTGAGCAGGGTAGGGTATATATTATTCGGAGTAGTATTGAGCACCAATATAGGGATGAGTTAAGACAACTAACATTCCTCATAAACCATGTATGCCAACATGGGTACAAGATCATACTTTTTAGATGAATCATAAGTGCCTTCAGGCAGAGCTTAGTAGATCTACTTAGTTGAGGTGTTCTATACCCGGGTTAGGTATAAGACAGTTCTGGTAGTGTGGACAAGACATTGTATTATCACGTAGCTCATACTGATGATTGTCGGTTAGAGAATCTCATAAATAAAGTTAAAAGTGTATTTTTATTATATCACTTATTATGTTGAGGTTCAAAGATAAATAAGTGTTTTTGATAAAGCTTTAAATGATATCACTCCTTTAATCCTTTACATTTAGTTGAGTTTATGTTTTATAAATAGCAGTCTTATAAGTTCAGTTATTTGTTATTCAACTATTTTACATACTTGTACATTCAATGTACTGATGTCATTCAACCTGCATCATTTAATGATGCAGATACATGTTCTTAAGATCATCAACATGCATTTCGTTGAGATCACTTTGCACTTCAGACATCTTAGGTGAGCCTCCTTGCATTTCGAGAGACTCACATTTTTTTATAGTTAGTTATTTTGAGTAGTCGCGGGTCTTGTCCAAACACTCATCTTTGTACAGTAGAGGCTTCATAGATAGACAGTTTTGGAGTCTTTTAGATGTTTTATTTAAAACTTATGTTTCATTATCTGTATATTGAACAAGGTTTTGAGGTTCATTAAACTGTTTTTAAATGTTTCTTTCAATTTAATGCTTATGTATGCTTAAGTTAGTATTCGCTTGTAGAAAGCTAAGGGTTTTCTTGGGGACCAACAATGGTTCTCGAGTGCCGGCCACGTCTAGGGTGTAGGCTAGGGTCGTGACAAACTTGGTATCAGAGCACAAAGTTCAAGTGTACTAGGGTGTCTATGAAGCTGTGTCAGTAGGATCTTATTTATGGTTGTGAGAGCCCCACTTCTATAAATGAGGGACTACATACATTTAATAAAAGTTTCCCTTCTTTCATATTCTAAATCGTGCACTAGAAATAAGTCATAAGGAATTTATTCAAACTCGTCTGTTTCTCAGATTAATTCGATTACCCCCATTCTCAAGTTAGTTGAAAAGCAAAGCTAGTTCCTTATCGATGAGTTACTCTCAGTAAAAGTCTTGAGAAAGTCATGAGACTGTTGAAGGCCTTGAGAGAAGCCCGTGAGAGAGCTTAAGTGTAGAAATTCGAAATAATGCACATTTATTCATATGAATCGTGCGCTCAAGCTAAAAGCGAGATGTATTCCCAAACTATTTTCTCTAAACCTTGTTTTAGTTGAGACCCTTGTGAGGAAGAGTATTTTAGAGCTTGGGTAGTAAATTCACCCGAAAAGATAGTATGAGTTATGATGTTACAAGTAGTAGTAGTAGTAAAAGTTCCCAGAGTTAGAAGAATGCATGCAAATGTATAGTAACTTAAGAAAGGAAGTTAGTGATGAGGCAAATTATATTGTTACAATCATGAACCTAGTGAGTTACTAATAAGGAGTTTTACCTTATGGGTAGACTAAAAAGTGATGTGCTTGTGTAGATTTTATAATAGAAGGTAGAGTAAGAGTTACTAGTATAGATCAGTTAGAGTATACTTTAACTAGAAACGAGTTTATGATGATGTGTCATTGTGTTAGTAACGACCAAGTGTAGGTGTTGAACAGAAGAGTAGGAGTATTCATGAGGTGATAGCTCTAAGATAAGGTTATGATTTAGAATGGACTGCCTATAATATTCAAAGGGTTATAGAATTAAATAGGCAATGATGTATAGTGAATGAGTAAATAGTATTTAACTCGTGAAATTGAATGCGACGATAATTCGTAAGTATGTAGACAGAGAGATAAAGATTTATTACTTGTTATGAGAATTTAGTGAGTGAGTTGTTCTTAATTATATCTAGTACTTGTAAGTAGTATAGTAGGAGCACAATCATATTGATATCTGTGTTTAGAAATAGACACTAAGCTTGATTTGAGATGAGTGTCGTGATCAAAAGAATGGCAACATGAGGGTGATAATGTTAGTTTGGGATTTGATCTGGTAGGTTTGACATGGAGTAGGTGAGGAATTAAGAGGTTAGTTACAATGAATGTGAGTGGTACAAGTATGGGATTCATAAGAGTAACAAGAGCACTAAGAGGTGTACCCGAGATTGTATGTAATCAGACGAGGTTCCAATTAAGTTTATTGTTTTCACCTAGATAGCATATTTGAGTTGTCGACGTGGAGTAGGCTGATATAAGCATTAATTATTACCCTTAAGAGTTTGGTAGAAAGGATTTTATATAGTGAGTGTCGAGCCTCTTAAATATAGTTCAAAGTTTCCTCCAATTAGGTTGATTTGAACATAGAAGGATATCATTGTTAGGCTGAGGAGGAGAAGTTAGATTATTAAACATCTAGATTAAGTGGCCTTATAAGACAATGAGAGGAGGTTAAGAGAAGTATCTTAGAAAGAGGTTTTAGAAGGAATCTTTGTACCTGCATATGGAGAGATCAGTATCCATGAGATAAGCGTTCCCGAGTATTAGAGTAAGACGGATGTAGACCCATTTAGAGATGATGGAATAGATCCATAACTTTCAAGTGTCTATTTTAGACTTAAAGGGAAGATGATAAGATGAGAAGTCAAGCCAAATGTTGAGAATCAGATAGAGATGTGCTCAGAAAGAGTTTTAGTGATATACCCATCCATTCAAAATCTTGCGTATTCCTTAAGTTTAGTTATTACAATATCATGTTGATGGTTCTAATATTAGAATTATGTCTATGACTTATGCTCATACACTTTAGAATGATTCACATCTATGCTTAGATTCCAGAATGTGGGGTAAAAACTTTAGCCCATTAATCTCAATCTTACTCCAAAAAGTTATGGTTATCACCCTCATGATATAGACTTATTCATATAAGAACAAATGTCTCATAGTACGCTCAATCTCACAAATTCATGATTTGGTCTTAATGGCTAGCAAAATAAAGTTATGTCATGCATATTATTATATCAAAAACTATCGAATGAATCGTGCTTATGATCTTTTGCAGTAAATCTCTTTCAATGATCCTTTTCAATTTTGATAGTGATGTGGATGATAGTAGTTGAGTCACGATAGAAGGAGAAGGTTGACGTTTCTTATGTTTGTAGTGGTAGTGTGCTTATTCCATCGAAGTTTATAAAAGTTGAGGATGGATGAATGAAGTTTTACTATGAGTAATAGTTAAATGAGAGAAAGTAGTCGGTTCCTCATAGTAATGTGTGAAATTTCAGTTGGTAGAGATGACAAGCGAATGAGAAATTCTTAGAATGATTAGTTAGTAGGAGTCCATGGAGTCATTATAGTACTAGGCTTGAATCTTGTGTTGTTACATGTGGATGAATACATGATTCATTAGATGTTTCTTGACTAGGACTCGAAGTGTTGTTTAATGTAGTGGTATGGAGTAGTATTCATGGGATGAGATTTCCTATAGAGCCATTAAACCTCAATCTTGTGGTTTAGATTTGTATAAACATCAAATGTTTTGTATCTTGTGATTTAGGGATTAGGCTTGAGCACAGTAAGAGCAAATAGTTTAACATAGACCATGGTTAAAATAGTCATAAACCCTTGTGGTAGCTATGAGTTGCAGCCAATGATTTGTGGTAATAAGAAAGAAGAGCATAGTTGAGAAGTATTTCTAAGCTTCAAAACTACCAGTCATATTACTCAAGGCATAGTGTTCCTATTCTTACCTTGTTCCCAAATATCCTTGCCTTATATCAAATAACTTCAGATAGAGCGTGACTATGCTCATATTCATATCATTCTTGACTTATGTGCTATGGATAGTTCCACGCTCATTGTATGATTCAACTCCACCTATGTTAGTAGGCAAGTTTAAAAGTAAGAAAGATAGTCAGAGTAACTTCTTCCCCTTTCATCCTCAGTTTAACCATCATTCGAGAACGAATGATCCCAAGGGGGAGATATTGTAACACTCCAAAAAATTCTAAGGTAAGATCCGAACTATTCTTCATTTACATGTAAGGTCGTATCGGGTGATTCTTAAATTTTCCATATGTGTAAAGGTAAATTATTGAGTGTGGAAATTATTTTGGATATCAATTATGGTCACTAAAAACTCCTACCACAAATTTGAGTTGAAAATTTTCTTGCTGATTAAGTTTTGTTGTAAGATTCTCTTTAGATCAACTTCAAACGACCATATCTTGTAGAATATAAAGAGTTACATAGCCCATAACCTTTCAAAGAAAGGTACTTGAATCTTCTTTCCTACGCCACAAATTTCGCAACAATTCGAGTTTTGAGTAAAAAGTTATGAGCATTTTTGTAATTGGATATAGTGCAGGGGGACGAATTAGACGACGGGGAAACATTAAAAAGGATAATTTTTCTCTTTTTACCTCTAAGAAAACCCTAAATAAATTTCTTGACTAATTATAGACCCAAAACAATCAGATTTTAATATCTTAATCCATTATTCTCTTTTCTCACAAACCCTAAGACAAAACCCTAAGGGAAAATCAAAGTAGAAGATTCCATTCAAGATTCTTTAAATCTTTTTCAAGATTCTTCTTCAAGGTAAGTCTTTCACCAGGAATTCCATCCTTTCCAACTCAAATTCCTCCAGACAATTATGAATCACTGATGAAAATCATAATTCTGGGCAATAGATATTTCAAAGAACTAATTCAAGAATCTCAAGAAAGGGTTGCTTGATTGTTTACCTTCAAGCTAGGGTTTCAAGGCTTCTAATCAAGTTCTTCTTCAAGAATCTTCAAGAACCTTGTTCTTTCATGTATGTAAGGCTATCATAGTGTTGGACTAGTTTGTTCTCACATCCTACATCTAATTTCAAATCAGTAAAAGAGTAATCTAGGATTCTATCCCTAGATTTGAGTATTCTTGAGATAAGAGTATTTTGAGTTCTCGAGTTTCTATTTCTTTTTGAAATTTTATTCCTAATTATTGAATTTCTATATGTTATGCATTAAGATTCTTGAGTTGATTCGTTCATGTCTCTATTTCAACATGAACCCGATGAATTGAGTATTCTTGAGATGAGTAGTGTCCTTGAGTTCTGAGTTCTTGAGTTCTTAGTATTGAGTTTTCTATATTGTTATTAAGATCCTTGAGTTGATTCGTTCATGTCTATATTTCAGCATGAACCATATTTTGAGTAATATTTTTTAATAATCTTTTAAAGCAAACATTATTTTCTTAAAATGATTTTCTAAGAAAGCGAAGATGAGTTTTGAGAAAGAGTTTTAAAACATGATTAGTATGAAATCGAGTATGCCATCAATGTTTAAGCAGTATGGTATCTAGATATACCATCAATGTTTATGCAGTATGAATTCCCGAGTCATCAATGACCATATCACAATATGATTTTAATATATTTTGAAAAAGAGTTTTCATGTATGAATTGAGTAAGGGTATAAGGGAACTAAGTTTTCCCAAAGGTACCAATTTTTACATTGATAAAAGAGAAACTTTGATTCCTAAATAAGATATGAGTTAAAAGATATTACAAGAACATTTACCTCCTTTAATAGGATAGTTTGAGAAATTATCTTAAACCAGAGGAAGAGTATGTTTTTAAAACGTTGAGCATGAGTATATACTATTCAGAGTAGTATTGAGCATCGATATGATGATGAGTTTAGAAAACTCACATTTCTCATAAACCGTGTATATTGATAAACGCTCAACTACACCTCATCCAAAACTAGGTGTAGGCAATCATAATATAGTATAAAACCCAACAAAGAGTTTGGGTCGAACCCACAGTGAGCGGTATACTATGGAATTCAATTAAGAGGTAAAGCTTGTGGTCTAATCGGTTATATAAGTAGACATGACTGAAACCAAGCAAAGTAAGTTAATAGTTTGACAATGAATGTCAGATGAGGGGTTTAAAAGTGTCAATTATCAACTACATCAGTTACAAAAATAGGGGAGTAGACAAGTAGACAAAGATTATCGGGGATATGATAGATTATCGGCTAATTTCGCTATATGGACAATTGAAATTTAGATACAATTGCTAAATCTCAGTCGGTAGGCTAGACAATAAATGCAATAGCTTTCCCTCAAACAACTATTACAATTGAAGCGAGTTCTCTTGAACCTCGACAAGCTTAACAATATAAACAGCCCAAAACCTTATTTTATCTACTCTCTCAAGCTAGATAGGTAGGATCGAATTAGGATTCACTCTCTTGAGCTGAACCCATAATAACCCAATCACTACAATCATTAATTGATAACCTTAGCTCTAGAACATCTCTCTCAAGCAAGCCAGGACACTAAGTTAGAATTACATTTGCAACTACAATTCATGAGTTAATACACATCTATCAATCAAACCCACTTTAAAACAACATTTAACTTAGTAAACAACAATACCCATAAGCTAATTAGAAAAAATAATCACATGATCACACCCAAAGAATTGGCAGCCACGTTCTGGTAGCCACGTTCAAGTCCTTCTTTTCAATTAACACACCGGCCTCAATCCATCTTGGGGTCACAACGGAGATGAGAGGTGCTAGCCAACCCTTCAAATGATCAAGGGTCTTCTTATGGACTTTGTCAACGTAATAGTGCATGAAGTCCCTTAAACACCTGAGTACCTCATTGATGTCCGAGCTGCTACACTTCACCTTCCAGCCCCGGACCATCCCATGATCTATTGGTTTAAATGATTTGGCCTTCTTTTTTCCCTTCGGGACTAGCTCCCCATATAATGAGTAGAACTCCCAAAACCAAGTAGGAATGTTAGGGCCTCGGGGCTTTGTGAATATTTCAAACTGGTGGAACTTCAAGGTGCTCCTCCACACTTCTGAGTACCAATCTACCACACTATCCGTAGACAACCATTTTTTCTCTAGAATGGTCCTCAAACCCTCGACCTTTAGTCTATTGAGTGACCATGGTACAGGAACCTGAACTAGTGGAACCTGCACTGCTACCTGAGCTGGAGCTGGAGGTTGAAGAGGTGTAGGAGGCATCGGGATCCTATATGGATCATTCATTGACTTGGAGCGTAGGTCTACTCTCCTAGCTTGTATGAGTTGGTCATCTTTCGGCTCAGAGACGGATGCTAGAGAACTGCCCTTAGAGTGGCCCTCAACCTCTGAAGAGGTGAGGTGAGTGGCATAAACATCCTCACTGTCGTAGATCCCCTCCGCTTGTGTAGGTTATATATGGCCTTTGTCCTTGCCCTTTACCCCTTTTGGAGGAAGTTTGGAAATCGGGGTCCAGGAGGCTACAACCTCCTCATTAATCACGTTCCCTCTTGCCCGCTTTCGAAGTAGTTGATTCCTTCCATTGACCTTTGATCTAGCCATTTCTACAAAATAGAACCACACACGTTAGATAAAATTCGAACAAAGAAATGCAAAGTTATAAAATTGCTCAGGAACACCATTCACAAAAAATATGTTCATATATATATAATTAATACAAAAGGGATACTGGTTAGAAGAATAAGTAACCTAGTACAACACAAATTATAGATTATGAGTCCAACAAGTACATGGACTATGAGTCCTAATATGCCCCTCAATCTGGACGTGGTGACATCACGGACAGATTGTCACGCAAAACGAAAAAATAGGATGAGGATAATTCCTTTGTAAAAATATCAGCAAGTTGTAAGTGAGAAGGCACATATTAGACAACAAGATCCCCTTGAGCAACTTTATCACGGACATAGTTATTGTAAATATCAATATGCTTAGAGCGATCATGGAATACTGGGTTACGAGACATGTATTTTGAGTTGATGTTGTCACACATTGGTTTATGAAGATAAAGACCAAACTCACAGAGAACATGATGAATCCAAGAAGTTTTAGCAACCGTATAGGCAATAGCCCTGTACTCAGCCTCTGCAGATGATCTTGAAAATATGGGTTGTTTCTTCACACGCCAAGAAATAAGATTGGAACCTAAGAATACAGCAAAGCCAGCAGTAGAACGCCTACTATCAGGACATCTAGTCCAATCAACATCAGAATAAACAACTACCAATGAATTGGATGAAGAAGCACGCAAGAAAAGTTCATGGTGAGTAGTACCATGTAAGTACCTAAATATACTCTTCACACAATGCAAATAAGTAGTGTGATGGGCATGCATAAATTGAGAAATGGCATTCACAGCATAGGCAATATCAGGGCGAGTCAGAGTCAAGTATTGAAGTGCACCCACCATACTCATATATTCACTAGGTTCTGAAAGTAACTCACAATCCACAAGAGAAATAGTAGTGCGAGAAGCTAAAGGTGTACCAACTGGCTTACAAGTATGCATGTGAAACTTAAGAAGCAAGTCTGAAATATATTTCTGTTGAGAAAAATGAAGGCTGTCGGACGAGCGAACAACTTGAACACCTAGAAAATAATGTAGTTCACCTAAGTCTTTCATGGAAAATTGACTAGAAAGAAGGCTAATGAACTGATCAAGCAATTGTGAATGACTACCAGTGAGAATAATATCATCAACATAAAGTAATAGGACAAGGATACCTGATGCAGAATGGTGAACAAACATAGAAGTATCAGATTTACGGTAAGTGAAACCATGAGAAAAGAGAAATGTACTAAAACGATGAAACCATGCTCTTGGGGCATGATGAGGAAAGTCGGGATGAATAAAACCTGGAGGTTGTTTCATAAAGACTTCCTCCTTAAGAATACCATATAAGAAGACATTTTTGACATCTAACAGACGAATAGGCCAAGAGTTAGAAATAGCTGAAGATAATACAATACGAATAGTAGTAGCCCGAACAACAGGACTAAAAGTCTCATGGTAATCAATACTAGGTTGTTAGTGAAAACCTTGTGCTACAAGACGGGCTTTGTAACGCTCAATTGACCCATCTGAATTATAGAAATACCAGATTTGGAACGAGTTTGCATTTGATGAGTTGTAGTGGCAGATGCGGATGCAGAAGCGGAAGAACTAGTGATAGGCAATACGGTGGATAAAGATATAGAAATATCATTATAGTGAGATCCACTAGATGGATCTGTAGGTGGCATCAAAGTTAATGAGGTAGAACAAGGAGCAGATGGAGGAGAACTAGAAGAAGGAAGATTAGAGGGAGTTGCGGGTACATATGGTTGCGGAGTAAATAAGGGTGATGTCACCACAAGTGAATCTAGAGAGATGGATGAGGAAGACACTTTTGAAGGACAAGATTATGCAGTGTACGGATATACCGACTCATGAAACACAACATGGCGATTAACATAGACACACCCGGATTTGGGATCTAGACAATGATATCATTTAGACTTAGATGCATAACCTAGAAAAATGCAATGGATCGAACGAGGTGTAAGCTTGTGAGATACCCAAGCAAAAAGGTTAGGGAAGCATTCACAACCAAAAACTCTAAGAAAATTATAGTCTGGTCATTTAAGAAAAAGGTTTCCAACGGGGGAATGTCCTTGTAAAATAGGTGTTGGCAGTCTATTAATGGTATAAACTGCATAATAGGCAGCATCAACCCAAAATTGTGCTGGCAAAATGGCCTCTGCGAGGACGGTATGCACTATTTCAATAATGTGTTGATGTTTCCGTTCAGTAACCCCATTTTGTTGAGGAGTGTTGGGACATGACTTACGAAAGAAAATACCCGAGTAAGAAAAATGTGAGAGCATAGATGTGTTATCAAATTCGCCGCCTCCATCACTTTGAAAGAACTATATTTTAGTGTTGAACATGTTCTCTGCTAGTTTTTGAAAAGCACAAAAATGTAGAAACACTTCTGATTTATTTTTCATAGGGTATAACCATGTAAACTGAGAAAAATCATCAAGAAAAATAACATAGTATTTAAATCCCAAGTTTGATAAAAACATGTGATTGTCAAACATCTGAGTGAATAATATCTAAATGAGAAGAACTACAATGATCCACTAAATTAAAAGGTAAACGTTTAGATTTTCCTAGCCGACAAGGGGCACAATCACTACAAACAGAATTGAGCAAGCTAATGTAATTATTTATCCTAAGATAATCTAAAGTCTTAACTCCATTATGGCCTAATCTACGATGCCAAATATCTCCAGATTGACAAATAGCAACACATACTTGAGAATAAGAAGACACTGATAAAGATGCTAGCGGATAAACATCACCCTCACTGGAAGCTTGCACGAGAGTTTGACCCGTGGCTTTGTCCTTAACAGAAACGGAAGAAGAGTCAAAATCAATAGAACAAATGTTATCCTTATAGAACTTCTCTAAAGAAATTAAATTATGACGAAGTTGATGAACATGAAACATGAAGTGCAAGTCTAATGGACGAGATATAGAGGGTAACTTCGAGTATCCAATGTTTTTAATATCAAGTAAAGTAGCATTACCAACCAATACACGATCAAGACCAGTATAAGGGGATTTTCACAAAAAAATACCTTAAGATGGGGTCATATGAGCGGACGCAGCAACCTAGTAGAACACAATTTGCCATTCGACGAACTAGAAGTAGCTCGTCGAAAGTTACAAAATTAATTTAGGGATTAGGGGCGTAGAAGGGCGATCAGAAGGGACTCTCGGCGAGATCAGGCGTATCACCGAAAGTTACAGAACTTAGTCCTCAAACATAGAGAATTTAAAAAGAAATCGAGGGGTCTTTATGCAAACCGTTGAACTACTCGGCGAGCTCGACCACCGAATAGTCCAACCTGCCATATTTTCACCCTAACCTTCAAAATCTAACCCACAGCCCCCGTAAACAAAATTAAACTATTATTTTATTCAATTAGGCTTAAATCCATACTACCCATGCCCTCGGGGTACTTACACTTCCCATGATTTGGCCAAAATTGGCTCATCGACGTCTTTTGCCCTTAAGAATGACGTCAACCGCTCTATCGTTAGGCAAAATTCGATAATCGGCACAACTCAGGGTTACTCAGACTTCACCCAAACTAGATCCACAATGTAATCAACACAACCCACACAATTAGACATGTTTGGACTCGGGATTTTACGATTTAAAGCCAATTAACACAATTAAAACTAAATACGGGTAGACATCAACAACACACAATCAATAATTATCATTTACGCAATGAAAACAACTACACAATGATCATACCATCGATTTCATCAAAATTTAAAGACGAGGTTCGAAAAACCAACCTGAGACCTGGAAAATTTGAAAAGCTAGGCTAGCAACGAATCCAAAAATCCACCCCGAGTCAACGATCCCAAGTAAAAATAAGTAACTAGTACAAAAACAAGGAAATTTGTAGTTGTGAAAGTTTGGAAGTCGAAAAGTATGAAATGAGAGAGATTTTGGATTTAAAAACGGTTTGGCCTTTTTTCACTCATCAGTTCGCGCTCCAGTCGGCGATTACGACTTACATCACTGACCCACTTGGCGATGCACCGAGTGGTACTTTAGTCCACCAAATTTTACTGAACCTCCAGCAAAATGGATGGTTCAAACGGTGGTCCAAGTTAGGTTCGCTGACATGTTCGGCGAGTCGCAGACTAGACCTTTGGCTCGTCTACTGCTTATTTTCCCACAATTTCAAATTTTCAACTTCCACATTCAACACCCGTTATTCAAAAGCAATATTAAAAGCATAAAAAACTTGGGTCACCTCCAAGAAGCGCCTTAGTTAACGTTGTGGCACTACGAAGATACCCATTAAAGCTTTATTCTTGGGATTGGCCATTGTGTCACACGACATCCCTACTTTTGGCTTTTGATTCAAATGAGTCTAGATTTGACCCATTTGTATCTCCAGCTGTTTAATGGACATCGAGTGAGAGGTCACCGTCTGATTGAAAGTTGAGACGTCATCTTTCAATTCCCTTAAAACTTTATCGTACCCTTCCACTTTGGTAAGAATGCGTGAAAGCATATCTTCCATTTGGAAACTCTCGGGGTCAACCCTTTGATCTTTTGGCTTTTGACGCTCATGGGGGCACGTATTTCTCCTTGTCCCCATCATTCTCCTTCCACTTGTTTCCATGATCACGCCATTCCTGCTCACGGTCTCTCCAACCGTCATCGTGATCTCTATTCCAACCTTGATTCCCGTTCGGCCTTGGATAGTTCAGACGGAAACCATCCCTTTGATCTACAAGGAAACTCACTTCCTCATTATATAGAGCCTCAAAGTGTGCATCATCGGGGTTACCCCACTAACACCGATAACACTCACAGCCTCAAACCCACTACCCATAACATGTTTTGACAAAAAATCCATTTGGGTCATCATTTTGTCCATGTTTTGATCTTGTTCTTGGTCTTTTTCAATTTGTTCTTTCATCATCCTAAATGTTAAAGGAGACACTTGATCCTCTCTTGTGTACCAAGCCCGATTGATCTTATTCATCCCATCAAGTAAAGTAGATGCGATCTCAAAATGTTGTTGCATGATACCTCCACGGACAAGTTGGTCAGCCACCCCTTCGTTTACCGAATGTAGACTCCAATAGAAATGTTGTAGCAAGATGTCGTTTGGATGTCCGTGAGTCAGATATTGGAGTAGCAATTTCTGAAACCATAGCCAAGTCTCGTTGATAGGCTCACCATCCAAGGGTTTGAAGCCTTGGATATTGTCCCTTAATGACATCATCTTCGAGGGAGGAAAGAATCTGACGAAGAACGCCTCACTAAGTTCATCCCAAGTGGTGATTGAGTCCCTAGGTAGGTCGGCTAACCTTTTGGTAGCCTCTCCCACCAGAGAAAAAGGGAATAATCGGAGTCGAACATATTCTTGGTATATTTTCTTGAACGAGAAGGGACCACAAACGTCCAAAAAATTGTGAATATGGTCATGGGGATCCTTATGAGACAATCCTCCAAATAACCCTTTCATTTGCAAGAGTTGCAACATCGTGCTTGTCATGTGGAACACCGCATTTCCCACGACCGGTGTCACGACCCAGGGATATCCCCTAGACGTAACACAGAGTACTTGACACCGAAGGGGTCTCATACAATCCCTTAGCATATCATGGCATAAGAACATAGGGGAAAATGCGGAAAATTTAGAACTTTTCTTTACAATCGAAGTCTTTTATGAAATGAGAGAGAGTCTATAACACTATGTCTCAAACCATATATAACATTTGAATTAAAACTCTTGAATACAATCTTAGGGACATAGCCCTTTGCATAAGTCTAAAACATAAAAGAAAGATATAAAGGACATATGGTCAAGCCCTCGGAAACTATGAGGACTCACCAATCTTTTTCTTTTTGATCTACTATGGTACTAGCCATGAGGATGGAATCCAATATCTCCAAACCCTACACTTGTAGAATATGTACAAATATGGGGTTAGCACAAAAAGCACTAAGTATGGAAGCCAAGCATAAAAGGGACATTTTATTTGAAACCATGCTATATGCCACTTTTGAACATCATCTTTGAAATAGATGGAGAATGTAGCCCATAAGCCAAACCATGCACAATCCATCATAACATAAAGGATATCATCATAATCACAAGCATAGTCTCCAATACCACATAATAAATATTCCAATCTTCACAAGGCATAATTCACATACATAGTTACATACCAAGACCATATCACCATAATAGAACTATCACATAAGCAATCCTAAGTTATACTTGTGCAATGCATAGATAGGATCCCATAATCTCATATTACACTAAGTATCACTTCTAGGCCACCATGATCATGCATAACATACCTTAACCTTATTCATAGCCAACACTCATAAACAAGGAGACAAATTCATATTCAGAACTTGAAATAGGTAAAGTCACCTTTAGCCACAATCCATATCATGCATACATAATTCATATATCTTTATAGCATAAGGAACCCACACCCTAACCCTTTTATAAGTCTACTTGTGCAATGTATAAGTGAAGTCCCATACCCCCACTCACACTAAGTAAAGCTCATGAAGAAGTCATAAGTATAGTTCATATTCATAATTCATATAAATCATACATTCAACTCATAATCATCATATCGTAAAAGAGACATACCATGCCCACTCTCAAAGCCTACTTGTGTAATGCATGAATGAAGTCCTATATCCCCATTCATACTAAGTAGAACCCCTTGAGGAACCATAATACATAACTCATGCTCTTATCATAATTCGTATTCTTATCATATATGGAGATTTAGCCTTAACCGACATAGACCATGTGAGCTACATGGAATTCGGTGTTCTACCCCCACACCGAAAAGAGGTGTCCTACTTACCTAAGGTAGAACGTAAATAATAGCTTTTAGGTGGATCCACTAGCTATATACCTATGTGGGCACATAGTTATGGGATAGGAAGATTGCTACCAGAAACCTTGACTACTAACGTGGAGGTTTCCAACTCATGAGATACCATATTGGGAACCGAACTACTAGTGTAAAGGAACCATCTCATACTCTTATCCACTCGGTGCTAAGCATAAATCTCTTTAAATTCATGTTAAGTCTTTACTTAGGTTCATGTTCATGAAAGAATTCACTAGGCACTCAAACCAACATAACATCATAATAGCTCATAGATTCATTAGGTGAGAATGTCCTTTCAACCTTAGAATCATCAATATGTGAATAAACCTTGCACATCATATTCATAGTGTGCTTATGATGCTCATGAGAATAGCCTTTCATTCAACACAACAAGATCATCATAGTCATAATAGTTTATGCATAATAAAATGTAAGGGTATGGGGAGAACTACCTTTCACAATACCACAATTACACAATAATCATAAGATATTCACTTTCCAAGTGAATTGTAAGCTCATACACAATTCTCATAAAGATGTAGAAGTCCTCATAACTTTTCCCTTCAAGGGACATGAACCACAAGCAATACCTTAGTCACATCATATTCATATTCATGCATGGGGTGTGTGTGTGTGATTGTCCTTCCAATGACACAACAAAAACATTATCATAGTAGACACTTCATTCTCAAAGTATTCATAAACATGCATATAATATCATAATCATACTTACCCCTCTTATCTTTCATTCAAGGATCATGTTAGGTCAACATATCGAGCATGTATCACATGAGACATATATATAGTCATAAATCTAGTACAACATTCATTCCACGCATAGACTCATATACTCATATTAGAGGTCATGTAGATGAAGTCCTTTCACAACAATTCCATTTACAATTTAACATACATAATAGCTTATTTCTTAAAGCCTTAACATCCTTAGTTTATTCATTTTAGCTTTTACCCTTAAGGCCCTAGGAGTCATCTTGAAGTTACAAGCATTACTCTCAAGCAATGCCTCACATGTTCATCATGTATACCTAGTTCTCAAGGTAACCTTACCACATGCCTCATTCTTAATCAATTATAGTCATATAGGAGACATATAAACTCAATCTCAATACTACACAACCATGATCCCTCATAAAGCCCTAATCAAATCAATTCATGTCTTGAAGCTTTACCTTTAAGCAATCAATGTCTAGGTCATCTAATCTATGTCAATTCATAAAGAAATTCTTCAATATTAGAAGATCACGTCTAGCCCCTCAATTTGCCTCATTCATGGCACAACATTAGGCTATATAAATTTTACCCTAGAATCTTAGGTTAATAAAGAATACATGTATATTCCTACAAAATACCATGCCCCAAACTAGAGAAGATGTGGCTGGCACTCGACACCTTAAGCAATCGATTTAGCAACATAAACATACCAACTGACTCAACTGAGGGCCTAGAAGGTCGGACAACATAACATCTAAAATACTATGACTAGACCCTTAAAGTCATAACCTGAATATCGGTAAGTCATATAGACGAAGGTAGACAAGCCAAAGATAATAAGGTACTAGCTAGCCGACAAGGCGACAATGAAGATATACACACAAACATACATATCTATATATGCCAAGCCTATGTGGCTGGAAACTGGAAGTTGTAGAAAGAAACTCAGAATACTGTGTCTACAATAGCCTCTATGAGTGACATAAGCAATGGTCGGGACAAGGCCCCGAATATACCCAAACTGTACAATAAAAGTAATATTCTATGAAAGCTCCAGCAAGAAGTGGAGCTTACCAACTCACAGTTGAATCCCGAATCCTAGTAAAGGGGTCAATCAGAATCCCTACATTGACCTGCACGCACAAAACAAAAATGCATCCCTAGGCAACGAGACGTCATAACAAATAAAAATGTACTGGTATGTAAGGTAGAAAATAGAATAATAAATAATTATTGTAAAAAAAGGGAATAAAGATACCACGTGAAACAGAAACTCTGGTAGCCGCCATGGCAGACATCAAACCTTATAAATTAAATATGCATGGTATGCTCGCATAATCATATGTCGTGAATATATATATATATATATATATATATATATATGCAAATGTATGTCATACCCAACCAAGTGCTAGCAATGGTGGTGCCTTCCGGTAGCAAACCGGGATCATATTCGCCAACTTGTGCCCATATGTGTCGCATACGTATAAATATAGGCAATAGGCCCCATACCTTCTGATTATAGCTCGGAAGTAGAATGCATAGCATGTAATTTCATGGATTCGTAATGCATTTGTTACCTGAATCATGTTGCCAATCTTGGCTCGTTGGTACACTTGTCCTCATAATCTCTTAATCACTTTCGTATCACATGTAAATATCTCATGAAACTTATATACTTGCAGATTAAATTGGAACACTTAACTTGGATTTAGAAAGGCAACTTAAACTTGAGAATGTTCATAAAAAGATTAAAGTTCTTCACTTAGTATCTATATATGCTTCCTTAGTAGTTTGTAAAAGAAAGTAATTCAGAAAAACCCGTACTTTAGTAGTTTGAACCTACGATTTACATTTAAGAGTTTTGGAGATCGACGTTTTATTTTAAAGTTTTCAAAAATATAAATTAGCGAGGAAGGAGGACTGATTTCAAATTCATATTGTTCATCCCTAATCTTTTTAAGTTCCTACACCTAAAGAAGAATAAGAATTTGTACACATGGACCTATAGTCAAGAGAATTAACAAAATGACATAAAGATACCAAATACCCTATCTAACTGAACGAGTGGAATAGCAACATAATAGAGTCACAAAAATACACCAGCTGCAATATCAATACCTTTCAGAAAAGGTCTTTCTAGTATAGAGTAGTAAAACAATATTTGACGATTTAAGATACAAAAATTCGTGCTCAAAGGAAGTACAGTGCTTTGCCTTAACATACCTCGATTTTGGGTCTTGTTGTATCAATGGATTATACCCCTTCCTTACAGTATGTAGTCTACAGAAAATCATGTCACAAAACCATTACAGACATAATATTAACACATCACGTCAAAGTAACAATTTCAAGCTCACTAGCAGAGTGATTAGCTCGCCAGACCATTTTTAAATGTATGCTTCATTACCTTATCTTCTCCAAATTACAACCCCAAATTGATGACATAACATACATTTTTGCAGCAGCTATTAACAAGTAGAGGCCTACGCAAAAGTCAACAACAACCAAATAGAGTATGCCTGCACAACAATAAAAATTCGGCGTATCGCCACACCCCTCTTTTCCAACCCTAAACTAACCATAACCAAATCCTAACCGTGAGTATTCAAATTATTAAAGACATAAAAAAATATATATAATACAGTCCTATAATTGTTCAATATAACCATAATAACTTGAGCTCACCGCTTCCAATCATCATCCTATACGTTCGTCCAATAATCACATTTGGAGTCATGTCTTTCTCTTCATAAGCAATAAGAGGTTAAAAGGAAAAACCTTGACTTAAACTTTATGGAGCTTGAAGTACTTTAACATGTCTTGTCAATAACAAACAGTCTCCTTAAACACAACACATTGAACCAAAAAGAAACAATTTGAAAATTGCAATGCAATAATAGAACCAACGTTATACTATTTTATCATACAATTGAATACCCCTATATACTTCTTCTTCTCTTCCACACTCATATCAACAAGAACCACACACATACAAAGCATTTCCGAAAATTCTAGCAACAGCAATATCGGAAAAATACTTCAAAACAGCCAAACATAACATAACTACCCAAATATGATTTTCGCAGTCCTCTATTTGTGTTCTTGCTTATATAGCATAGCTATAACTTGGACTCACTCAATAAAATGAAGGGTGATAATTATTACATCCAAACAGCAGCAACACCATAAAAGTCGAGACTCTTTCACCATGAAAAATCCTTCAAATCACAACCAACGAGGAGGAAAGAAGTAACACAATCTCTATGAATGTTCCGATGGTGAAACCACGTTGAAATCTTGTAGATCTTTGCTTGGATTATAGGGGAACCTTTAGAGAGGATTTAGGACTGTTTTTTCTTATTTTGGTCGTAAAAATGAGATAAAACGAAGGAAAATCAGATCTTATAAATCTAAATTGATATAGGAGCTAGGGGGCCACCCCCACGTGCCTGCTTGTCCAGTCTCACTAAAATCTTAATATCTCTCAATTTTGAAGTTGTACGGACAAATGGTATAGTGAGTTGGAAAGTAGACTCGTAGACCTTCGATTTCATATATTGGGGTTCATCTAAAGCTTTATATATTGGGAGAGAAGCTCTGAGACATTTAACCCAAATTTCAGAAAGTTTATTAAAGAAACTTACTCTAACCTTTGTCAACTTTTATTTCCCAACTTGCTTGACTTCAAAACATAACTTACGATCATTGGGAGACTATATCACCTTATAAAACATCCTTATTAGCATATAAGACACTCTTTGCCTTACCCCCAAAGGTACCGGTTAACTTAAACCTTCCGAACGGGTGGGGTGCTAGAATAGAAATTCTTTAATTCGAACTTGTTTAAGGACATCCTTGACCCATAATGTTAGACTAATACTTTGGTTTTTGCCTCCCTTTTACAACGTTATTCTCCTGAAATGATATATCAAGTCATATAAGCCTCATACACTCATGAATGATACACATATTATGCGAAAGAACCATGGGGTCTCACACAAAAATCATGTAATTAAATCATAATCAACCCACATCCACTTAATTGGAACAATTACAACATACATAATTCTATCACATTCTACTAGTATCAACTAATACCCATACTTGAGGTCCAATTTGGGGAAAAGGGGGAATCCATGGATTCTTGGGTAATTCATCAATATAATCATAATACAAATCAGTTAGGTCATTGAAATCATTTTTGGAAGGGAATCCATGGCTTAGAATGAAAACCCACTTTTGGGAATTTGAGAGATTTGAAATCTAATTTTGCAAGGGTTCTATGGGTGAAGACTACCCATAGATGAAAAGCAACCATACCTTAGGTGTAGAATCCAACCAAATTCGTATGAAAAATTCCTCTTCTTCAAGCCATAGTTGATCTCTTTTCTTGTTCTTCAATGGAGGATTCCTAGAGAGAGAAATATTTTAGAGGAGAGTATATTTAGAATTGATTCAGGTCTTGAGATATAATGACTTAATTGGGTGAGTTTTGTGTTTAAAATGACATATATATGTGTCCTAGGCTTGGGAAAAATGATATATCTTTGAGTAAAAACGATTGGGAAAAGACCCAATAAGTTCCCCTGCTGGAAACTGTCGAAATGGCATGATGGACGCCTTCACGGACCATCATCATCACCACGGCCCGTCAAACGGGTCGTGATGAATTATCAGCCTGACAGTGCTTTACTATTTCGGGTATAACTTTGTACTCCGAGGTCAGTATTGGGAAAACTCAGTGTCGTTGGAAAGAGGACTCAGAAACCTTTAATTTGTAGGTAATATCCCACCTAATTCGTTTTGATTATGAGATATGACCATTTGAAGTTGACCCTAAACTCTAAGTCTATTGAAAAACCCTTCACGTGAGGCTCTACGAGCCATGGTGCCTACCACGAGTTGTGGTGCCTCTCGTGCTCATGATACAGTAGCTAGGCAACCTTCCCCTCCCTAAAATTCTAAGGCACCACCATAAGCCTTCCTACGAACTGTGGTCATCACCACGAGCCGTGAAGTGGCTGTTGTGGAGGGGATTGTTTTCGGCAACCTTTGTTTAGCCACTTCCTAGCCACACCACGAGCCGTGGTGGTGGTAGTGGAAGGTGAGGCAGTGTCCATGTAAGAGTGGACTGCCCTAGTCCTCTTCCTTGTCTCTTTCCCTCTTCCTTTGCTCTAACCTTCACACTTAGGCCTACTTTAGTCTACTAGTTTCCGGGGTGTTACAACCGGAGGCAACTGAATAGCACCTACACCACCTAAATGTATATCATTCACATCGTTCAAGTTGCCAATGTCATCATTTTGGCTCAGCTGGCTGCCATTGCTTCCGTTGACACTCATTTTGTCACCTGCTCAAAGGCAACAAACAACAAACAAAAATTAAATAGGTTTAACTACACCACAAGAAGATCACAAACAAACTTCAACAAGAGAATTCTATAAAACCACTCCCCGGCAGCGGCACCATTTTCGATAAACACTCAACTACACCCCATCCAATATTAGGTGTAGATGATTGTAATCTAGTATAAAACCTAACAAAGAGTTGGGGTTGAACCCACAGGGAGCAGTACAATATGGAATTCAATTAGTAAGTAAGTCTAGTGGTCTAATCAGTTATAGAAGTAGACCTTATCGAAACCAAGCAAAGTAAGTTAATGGTTTGACAATGAATGTCAGATAGGGGGTTTGAAAGTGTCAATTATCAACTACAAGAGTTACGAAAATGGGGGGAGTAGACAAATAGAGAGAGCTTATCACGGATGTGGTCGATTATAAGCTAATTTTGCTATATGAGTAATTTAAATGTACTAACAATTGCTAAATCTCAGTGGGTAGGATAAACTATAAATGCAATAGCTTTCTCTCGAACAACTATTACGATTAAAGTGAGTTCTCTCGAACCTCGATAAGCTTACCAATATAAACAGGCCAAATCCTGAATTTATCTACTCTCGAGCTAGATAGGTAGGATCAAATTACGATTTAATATCTCGAGTTGAACCCACAACAATCCAATCACTTCAATTATTAATTGATAACTTTAGATCTATAATCTCTCTCAAGCAAGCCCAGAACACTAAGTTAGAATTGCATTTGCCACTACAATTCATGAGTTAATACACAACTATCAATCAAACCCACTTTAAAACAACATTTAAATTAGTAAACAATAATACCTAATCCAACAAAGTGAGTTTCACATAAGGGAGGTTAGCGAGATCCCAACTCTGAGGAACCCATAAGCTAATTAGAACAAATAATAACATGATCACACTCCCAAGAATTGGGGTTTTAGCCACACATCATAAAAAGGAAGAAATCAATACCAATTATGTTCTCCATAATCTAGGTTTTGCAATCCACGTCTTTACACTAATCCAAAATGCTTAATATCAAAAACCATACTCAAAATCTACTAGAAAACACCTTAAACTAAGTAAAACAAAGTCTCCAATGAAAGCTCAAAGTTTTACAATGGAGAAATTACTCAGGAAATGACTTGATCTTTTTTTTTGCTTTTTGAAATTCAATTTATACTTTCTCAAATTTTGGTCTTCAGGATCACTAGGCAAGGTTAGACGAGCATCACCGGCCAAGTCAGTGATGCGCCAATGGCACCATTTTATTGTCGATTTTCCTTGGCTCTTTACCCTTAGGGTTCTACGAGTTTAGGCGATCAGGATCGAGGTCATCGATCCATTCGGCGGTCTACTGACTGTCCATGTCCATCAGCAAGTTGGTTCTTCCTCTAGGCTGGCACGCTGGATTTTTAGACGAGCTGAAGAGCCTCTCGATGGTTCGCCGAGTTATCTTGGCGATCACCAGGATTTCTTTTTTCAAGTTCTTCAGCTTTTTCTTCCCTTTTTGCCCGATAATGTCCTTGCCTTGCTCCTTTGCCTTCATTGCTGCACATCAACATTTTAACATTAGTTTGGAGCATAAATTAGGCATTGAAGACAATAAACTCTAAAAACAAGCCCTAAATGAGTCAAAATCTCATATTCATCAAAACCCCCAACTTAAACTTTTGTTTGTCCTTAAGTAAAACCTAAAGATCAATTAGTTCAACAAGGATGTCGACAAATAGTACTGCTCAAGACTCAACGTGAATGCACACAAGAGGTTAAAACTCCTCATGCAATGTTCAATTGTGCACTCTAAGTTTCAAATTGTGACTAAGCATTATAAGATAGACTCAAGTTCTCAATGCTTGCTTCAAATGAAATTTCAAGCTCAACAAGAGTATTTGAATGCCCTCATAACAAAAACGATTCCATCTTCACACAAAGAGCATCAATTTTTTCAGAATATAGGAATCAGAAACAACTCTCACCCTCTCAAAAACAAACACATGCAAGATCTTTTCCATATATTTTACAATCAACACGATATTATACTTAATCAAGATCTCAAAGGTCTTTCAAAGTTTATTTCGGGGCTGAATATTAAAGTATGGTCATTTAGGCTTAGTGACTAGTACGTCCATGGAGTATGGCATGCACTTCATTCTTTCAACTTTTCTATTACACTTTCAATTCTCCAAATTCACACCCTATTATTTCAATCAAACTTCATTGGATACCCCATTTCATTTTCTCATTCCTCACACTTTATTTCAACAATTCTTCTCTTTTTCGACCTTTCCTTCTTTTCCTTTTTTCTTTTATTTTTCAATCTTTTTCTTCTTTTCATTTCTCTTTATTGTTTTTACATGGAGGGATTCCATCTTTTTCAACAAGATCTTTCAAGGGTGGATTTTTCAAGATTCTTTATTTTTCTCCTTTTTCACCACACCCCCAACTTAGGCTTTTGGCCTAAGTTGGCTATTCAACACAACCAATGCTCCATGAAGATTTTACGTGGGAAGAAAGGGTCATTTATGTTCAAGGTTCATCCAAAGAAAAGGGTAGGCTAAAATGGTACCAAGATTGGTTCACACTCTCACAAGGTGGCCACAAAGAGGTATAATGGAAAAAATTTATCACTCTCTCGTCACGACCCAGGGGTACACTCTAGATGTAACATGGCGTATAGAACCCCAAAGGACTCCATATAAGACATTTGGCTCACATAACATAAGAAATAGAATAATAAGAGTAAAACAATAGTCCAAGTCCAAAACATTTTACAAAGAAAAGAGGAAGTCTAGACACTTTGACTCATCATAGCCATCTATTACAATAGAATGAAATTTGGCCTAGCCCATACAACATGTCCAAAAGAGAAATACATGAAAAGGAACTAAACAATGGAAATCTGTCCTCGAACCATGAGGGTTCACCAAGCTCAGAAATAAATCAAATCCAAGCTCTAGCCACAAAACTGGGAACCCTATTTGTCGGATCCAACATCTGGGGAAAATGTAGACAAGAGTATACGTTAGTACAAACAATGTACCAAGTATGATAGTTATGCATAAAAACATTTAAAACATGCTAAAAAGGACATTTCATTTCATGACATGCAATTGACCAAATAAAACATGATAAAAGAGAGTTAGAAAACATAAGTCATAAAACTATGGTCAATGCAAGCTAACATCATCATTAAAACCTTTGAACTCATATGCGATACTTCTTGAAGTAACCTTAGTTCATTATTCATCTTGTTGTGGGGAAATTACCCTTAACCGACATATTAACAGTGTGAGCTATAACATGATCCCGTAATGTCTACCACACCGAAAAGGGTTATTCTACTTGTCTAAGGTAGAACCACTAGCTAATCGGGGGCACATAGTTTAAGGGATAAGGAGATTGTTACTAGAATCCCGGCCTCTACTAACCTGGAGCTTCCATCTGAAGAGATTGCTTCTAGAAACCCGACCTCTACTACGACAGAGGTTCCATCTCACATTAATACACACTCAGTGCTAAGTATAATTCCCACGAAATAGTCATTTCTTAATTGTTCTTATCATACATGGAAAGGTATCCTAGGATAACCAATCCAAGCTAGTTTCATTAGGATAACTCTTACTGTTTGATTCAATTAGGTAGAAAGCCTTTCAACCTAAGAATCTATTTTATATTAGAAAACCTTTCACATTATGCTAGTATGTGTTTATGAAAATATCATTTCACAACACAACATCAAATATCATCATTGGCACTCTACTCTAAAGCACCCTAAAAACATTTACATAGGTTTCATAAGATCATGCATATATTCATACTTTGCCCTTTCAAGGTTCAAAGCTTATTTTCAATCACCACATCTAGAAATCAATGATTAGATAGGGATTTCATCATAAATTCATGTGATTCTATCACCTCATTGTTTAGATCATAAAACTCTTCTTTCATAGTCAGCAACCCACATCATATGATCACAATTTGGAAAACATAGGGGGTTTATATGGGTTCATAGGGGAAACATCATGAAAGCATTGTATATCATCAATTAATGAATATTAAAACATAACTCAATCATTTAGATCAATAATTAAGGGAACACATGATAATTGAAGAAAACCCTAGCAAACTTGGGGAATTATACTTTGAAAATAGGAGAATTTGAGGACTTTATGAATGAAAGCAATTCATGGATGAAAACTACCATACCTTGTATTCAAATGCTAGCCTTCAATGGAGAAATTGAAACCTTAGCTTGGAAGAATGAAGTAAATGGGTCTAATTTGGGGGTAAAAAGACTTATATAGGGGTCCTAGACATAAGCAAAATGACATAGTATAGGAATTAATTAATTAGGAAAAGACCCATCTAACCCTGAAAAATAACTGCCAACAGCGACCTACGGCCACCCATCGATGGACCATGGACTGAACGACGGTCCGTCCTGCACGACCCTCGATGGTGGTCAGAAAGGTGAATCCTCGCCATCGAACCACAGGGCCTAACCACGGATCGGGGTCTGACCTATTGTCCGTTGGTCAAGCCATGGTTTTGAGCCTTCCAAACCTCCCTTAGGAAGGGCCATCCATGGACCCCACCTACTGTCTTTGGTCCCATCCACCAGTCGTTGGTGGCCCTCGTGGCTGGCACCTACAGTTTTCCCAAAATTAATTATCACGACCAGGGCCCACACCCCAGATGCGACACAGCTTACTTGACCCCGAAGTGTCTCATACAAGCCTCATAGCATTCGATAGATAGAACTACTGCAGAATTAATAACTTATTTAAAACCAAACTATTAAAATTTCATTTAGAAATACTTGAAAACACAACGAAAGTCTACTAAAGTCTCAAATGGCCATCTAAACGAAGTCTTCAAAACTAAAGTAGGGACACGGTCCTTTACAATTGCAAAGACTAGAATTGTCTATTACATGAAAAGGAAAGAAACTTCAAAAAGACACTTGTCCTCGATCTATGAGGACGTACCACTTTAACCTTGGAGAAAATCTCAATCCAAGCACTTCAATCTAGATAGAAGCAATGACTTGCCGGAACCTACACTTGTAGTAAATATAAGAGAAATATGGGTTAGCACACAAAAATGTACTAAGTATGATGACCATGTGAAAGCATGCTTTAAAGGGACATTTTGGTTGGAAACCATGCATTCTGCCACTTTTTATAAATATCATGAACAATAGCATAAGAGACATCAATTACAAGTATAATCATCATACAAGTCATAATATCACATTTGGACAATATCAACATGTAAACCATTACCTTCACCTTAGACCATCACCTAGAGTAACCCTCATGCTATACCTTGTGCAATGTATGGATAGCATCCCATACCACCATCCACACTAAGGCATCACATTAAGGTCACCAAGAGTGAAGTTACCATTCATTCCTTTTCACCTTTACACAATATCCTTACATAAGAGACATAACATTTCATAAGGCATGACAAGTGAAAATAACTCATAATATAACCCAAGTATAGCATGCATCATCACCTTAAGCATTTAAGAGTCAACATTCTTCAATAACTTCAGTTAGAGGACTTTCATACAATAGTCATTAAGACTTAGAGAACTCACTATGACCCTCTCAAAGCCTACTCGTGCAATACATGGATGGCATCCCATACTACCACCCACAGTTCATAGAACTACTCAAGAAACCATAATGCATATCTCACATGATGGGAATAAGTGTTTAACCGACATAGACCATGTAAGCTATACATGGAATCCAGTGTCATATAACCCCACACCGTAAAAAGATGGTCTACTTGCCTAAGGTAAGACCGGTAACTTTAGCTTAAGTGGATCCACTAGCTAGACCTATGTTTGCACATAGTTAAGAGACAGGAAAGACGTTCATTGAAATTCGGCCTAACATAGGGAGAACTTCCATCTTACCTTATCCTTTCAGTGCTTAGCCTACATTCCCATAGAGTAGTTTCATTTACATTACATTGCACATGAAAGGGCCACCACCATTAGGTCTACCGCTTCAAGGTACATTACAAGGATAGCTCATTGACTTTCCTAGAAAGGGCCACCACCATTAGGTCTACTGTTTCAAGGTTCATCATTTCACACAAGAAAGGGCCATCACCATTAGGTCTACCGTTTCAAGGTTTAACATCACATTGGGTCCTAGACTCATCATGAAGGGCTACCAACATTAGGTCTACCGGATCAATACATAACCTAGAATACCTCATTATTCATTCATTCATTCATTCATTTAAGGCTACCAACATTAGGTCTTTCAATTCAAGATATTATGACATGAGTCAAGATACATTCATTATACAAGAAAAGGATGCCTAAGCCTACCAATTCAAGATATATAATAAATAGAAGACAACACTTCATATTCCATCATCATCATACATGAGTGTCAAATTGAGAACTATCCTTTCAATACTAACACAAATACATTCAATACAAGATCGCCTTAACTTCATTAGATTCTCATTCATATACTTAGTAAGTAAACTCTCACGACCCGAGTCTAGACCCCGGATGCAACACGGCATACTCGACTCCGAAGGGGTCTCATACAAGCCTCTTACCATTCATAACTTTCGATATATAGAAATAGTGCAGAATTTAAAAGTTTTCTTTTATGAATCCAACAATCAAAACACATTTATAAAGCAGCGGAATACTAAAGTCTCACATGGCCATCTTAGACAAAACTTTAAACAAGATAGAGTCGCGACCCTTAACAGTCGAATGTCTTAACAATAGTCTTAAAACATGAAAGACCTAGAAACATTAAAAGTCCTTGTCCTCAATCTATGAGGAGATACCCAAAATGTCTTGGAGAACTCTAATCCAAGTTTCACTAGAGAGAATGCAATCACTTGCCGGAACCTACACTTGTAGCAAAAACATGAAGAAGAATGGGTTAGCACAATTAAGTACTAAGTATGATAGCCATGCAAAAACATGCTTAAAACAGACTTTTTTGTTTGAAGGTCATGCTTTTATGCCATTTGGTAAAACTTCATGAACATTGATAAAAGAGGCATAATATAATTCACAACCAACATTCAAGTCATATTTCACATTTGAACATATTCAACACATAAACAATTACCTTCATATTAAGCCTTCACCTCAAGTAACCCTCAAGCTATACCCTGTGCAATGTATGGGTAGTGTCCCATACCACCACCCACACTAAGGCACCACCTTAAGGTCACCAAAAGTGAACTTACAATTCATTCTCTCCACCTTTATACAATAAAGCATATAAGAGACATAAACATTACATGAGTCACATCATCATATTAGGACCAACATCTATGACAACTCTAAGTCATACTTGTGCAATGTGCAAGTAGCATCCCATACTACTACTCACACTAAGTACTCCTTTGAAGTCACCATAGACGAGGCACATTCATATACAATAAGTCATGACAAGGAAGTAACTCATAATACAATCGAAGTATAGTATGCATCTTTATATTTAAGCATATAACTCAACCTTCTTCATTAACTTAATTTAGGACACATTCATACATCAGCCATTAAGGCTTAGAGAACTCACTATGACCCTCTCAAAGCCTACTCGTGCAATGCATGGATAGCATCTCATACTACTATCCACACTTTGTAGAACTCTTCAAGAAACAATAATGCACATCTCACATGATGGGAATAAGCATTTAACCAACATTGACCATGAGAGATAGATCATGGATTCCGGTGTCGTATCACCCTACACCATCAAGAGGTGGTCTACTTGCCTAAGGTAGACCGGTAACATTATCTTTGGATAGAATCAACTGGCTAATGTCTTATGTGCGCACATAGTTATGGGATAGGAAGATGTTCCTTGGAACTCTAACCTAACATTGGGAAAGTCTCCATCTAACCATATCCACTTGGTGCTTAGGCTACATTCCCATAGATTATTTGATTCACATTACATTAGTGTACTAGTGAGGAATTTCACTGTCCTATCAACCCAAGTTACACCATTACACAAGGAGGGAATGCTATAAGCCTATAGATCCATGGTACATTCAAGTATAGCTCTAGAGTCCTCATGAAAGGAATGCCATAAGCCTATTTATTCATGGTTCCTCATTACATGCAAATATTCATGAAAGGAATACCATAAGCCTATCCATTCATGGTACATTGACTCGTTAAGAAAATAATGCCATTAACCTATCAATTCTAGATTTGTCATTACATTAGATCATTTATGTAAGGAATGTCTTAAGCCTATCGATTCATGTCCATCAAGTCAAGACATATTCATTACACATATATGAAAGGAATACCATAGCTTATCGATTCATATTCATTAGGTCAAGAACCATTCATTATACAAGAAAAGGATGCATGAGCCTACCAATTCTAGATTCAACATTCAGTATAGAAATCCTTCATATTCTATCATCATCATTCATGAGTGTCAATTGAGAATATACTATCAACAATAACACAATTACATTCTATACATGATCATCATTCTATCATTGAAATCACATGAATATCCCTCACATCGTAATCATACATAGTAATTAAATGCCTCCACCTTTCAAGTGGATCAACATTTCTAACACAATTCTACTTCAATATGTGATTAGGTCATACTTGCCATTTCAAGACCATGATCACATATCATCAACTCACCAACAATTCACCATAATTAAGGCATAGATAATGATACAATTCAATAACCCAAAGCAATTTAAACAAATTCCATTCATAAGCTTTCATAATCATCAACCCACTTCATAAGGCACAATTTAGGAATTGAGAGAAATCATGGGTTCATAGAGTATTTTCATTGTAAATCATCAATTAAACACCAATACAATCATAATTTGTCATTAGAAACCATTTGAAAATGCTTGATGAAAGAACCCACGAGATTGAGTAAAACCCTGGATTTTTCATACTTTGAAATCACCTTTGAATTGGCTCCTTGAATGAAAAGTTAGACAAGGATAAAGGCTACCATACCTTGCTATAGATTCCCCACGGAATTTGAGGAAGAAACACCTTGGAATCCACCAACCCTAGCTTCAATGGCTTCCTTCTTCTTCTATGAGTTTAGAGAGAGAATTTTTTAAAGGAAGAACTTCTTTTGGGTTTTAGAGAAATAAGGAGTTAATGACTTATTTTAGGACTTAAAACTATATATACTAGTGATATAAACCATTTAGAATCAACCCCACTTAATAATTAAATAAAAGGAAATTACTTAAAACTCCCTAGTTGGGGTAGCCTCGTCAGGGACCACACCCACTTTGATGGGTTGTGACGGGCACCACGGCTCATGGTAGTGGCCGTGATCCCCTAGGCAGTGTGCCTCCCGACCTTTCCAAGCCCTCAAGGTCCTAAGGCAAGACCATGGAAGCTCCCACGATCCGTGTTCAAGACCACAAGTCGTGGTAATTCTTGTGATCATGGAGGCAGTAGCTAGGCAAAGTTCCCTTGCCTCTCTTGAGCCTAAGTGAGCTTCACGCCCATTTTGACAGAACGTCTAGGGAACCACGACTCGTGGTGGTGCCCGTGGTCTTTGAGGCAATAGCCTCTTCAAAAGGACACAATCCTCATCAAGCTAAGGCGACCCCATGAGCCTTCCCATGGCCCGTGGTCATGACCACGGGTCATGAAGTGGGTTGTGAAGGGAAGCCTTGGCTTGGCACCTTTCTAGGGCCTAGTGCCTAGCCAACCACGGGTGGCACCACGGCTCGTGGTGACCACCACGGGTTGTGAAGACCCTCGTGGTCTAGGGAGGCAGTAGCTAGGCTAAGTTTTAGGTAGCCTAGGTTCCCAAACCATGGAGTACACCCAAAACCCTTATCCCTTGCCCTTAACTCTCCATGTTAACCCCCATGTTTAGGCTCTAGTTTAACCCATCATTTTCCAAGTTGTTACAATATACCCCAATTGGGAACATTCGTCTTCGAATGATACTTTAAACATTTTAAGGGAAAAACGACTCAAGAGTAGCAGCCCATCATGCATGACACATATATATAAATGCATAATCGTAGGAGCAAACATTATGCACAATAACATCATTTCTCATTTCGTTGGAGGAACTTCCTTATCCAAATTACATCATGCTCATCATAACATCATTAGGCAATCATGCAACTCTTTCAAAAACACATTTAAGCATGTTCAACAAGTCAACTCATGAAACATTTAGGCAACTAATTATAGATGATGCATGCTAACATGAGGAATATAATCATGAAAACTCATTTTCTCAAATGAACATAATTTCATCAAAACATGCATAACATAAGGAGATCATGGAAACACATAATCACACATGACTCCAAAACATGACACAAGCTACAAGGAACTCTTGGTCTCTAGCTTGAATAGGAATACAAGGAAAGCGATAAGGATATCAAAACTCTCAACAACCTTACTATTCAACATACCATCCCCCACTTAGGAGAAAACCCCACTAAGGCTAACATGAAAATAACATAAGGACCTCATCACAACAACAAGGAACTATAACTTACCGGTACCTTCATCCGCATTATATCATTTGTCCTTGTTAGCTTGAAGAGAATAAAAACGGTTCTTCTTTGGAGCATTGGGACCCAAGCCATCATAAGAAGCTTGTTTGGCCTCCCTTCCTCTAACCGTAAGAGTAGGACAATTTCTCACTTGGTGATCACGCTTTCCACAACCATAGCACCCACTAGTACTGGCTAGGCACTTCCCATGATGCCTCTTCCCAAAAGTGGTGCAAAGAGGTTTAGAAAATTGAGATCCATCACTCTTCTCTTGGTTAACCTTAGGAGCACTTGAAGAATCTTGGTTTGGAGCTCTCTTCTTGACCCTAGGTTGAACTTGCTCATCGGATCTACCCCTCCTCAACTCCCTATTCTTCCTCTTAAGTTTGGACTCCTCAATAGATTGAGCATACACCATAAGCCTAGAAATATTCATATCATCATGGAGCATCGTCGTACGACACTCTTCCTCAACTAGGTCAGATATACCCGTCACATACCTACTCATCTCATCCCTAGGGTTAGACACCAAGGATGGAGCATACTTAGACAAGAGAGTAAATTTCAAGGAGTACTCTTCTACACTCATCCTACCTTGCTTAAGATTGATAAACTTCTCAACCTTAAACTCCCTCTTCTCACGAGGAAAGTACCTACCAAGGAACGCTCCCTTAAGCTCCTCCCATTCTATAGGACCTGCATCTAAAGGCCTATTACTTTTCTATTGAATGAACCACAGTTAGGAAACCTCTTTCAATTGATAGGAGGCCAACTCCGCTTTCTCCCTAGAAGTTAGCCCCATAGCATTGACTATCTTATATACTTCATCCAAGAATTATTGGGCATTATCTCCCACTCTAGAACCAAGAAATATGGAAGGATTCATCCTCACAAAGTCTCTCAACCTTGAGGCCATGGTACTCTCATTAGCATTCACCCCAGGCCCCACATCTTGACTAACTTGAGTCGTCATGGCTTGGGCTAGGGTTAGAAAAGCTTACCTAATCTTCTTATTGTTCATGGCCGGGGGATCCACCAGAACTTCATTCTCTTGAGGCACTTGGTCACCTTGAGAACCTTGGGGAGAAACTCCATCATTCACATTCTTCTCTTCCACTCTCCTTGCGGGAGTCCTTCTAGTATTTTGTAGCACTACGAAAAATGATAGATTGAGCTAGAGCCTAAACGTAAGGATGAACGTCTTGAAATGTGAGTTATAAGGGTCAAGGCCATGAAGCAAGTGCCATAGCCAAGGGGCCAAGCCAAATCCAAAAGGACAAGGCTGCCCCTAGCCATTACCTACTGTTTGACCCTTCACGAGAATGACCACGAGTTGTGGTCCTCAACACGGCTCGTGAAGGTGCGCGTAGTTTTGCCTTAGCCATGAAAGTTTGGCTACCAAACTCCCTAGCTATTGCCTCCACTTCACAGCCATCACCACGGTTCATGGTCTTGACCACGACCAAGGGAGGCTCTCGTGAAGTTGCCTTGAGCAAATATCCAAATGGCCCCAAATGGCAAACTCACTACCTCAATTCCACGGGCTTGACCACGTGCCATGGTCCACTTCACGAGTCGTGAACAGGCCCGTGGAGATGACTTGGGTGATTGAACTTTTACTCAAAAATGGAGGCCACTGCCTCACCTTCATGGGCAGGACCACTGGTCGTGGTCCTTACCACAGCTCGTGAAGGTGGCCTTGGTGCCTGGGCATGAGTTTTAAATGAGGGTTAAACAAGGCTTTTCCTATTTTAGTCCAATTAAGTAAGGGTGTTTTGGGTATTTTTGGAGGTGGTTTATATATTGTTTTAAAGTCAATTTCAACAATTTTCAAATCATAAACTCAAACACCCAAAATATTTCCCCAAAATCCTCTCCTCTCAATATTTCTCTCTCTAGAAGTTCCTCCATTGAAGAACACCAAGAACTTGAAGGTTAGGGCTCAAGAATCAATCTTCTCAACTCCAATTCGTGGGCAAAGCTTCAATCAAGGTATGGGAACCTTGATTCGTGGAACACTTTTCTCCATGAAGCCCTTCAAAATCTAATTTCGAAATTAGTATATTGTTCAAAAATAAAGGTTTCAATTCTAACCATGGGTTCTTCCTAAAAATGATTTTATTATGGATGATTTGATGTTTAATGGTTATTGTTATTGTAAATATCTCTATGAACCCATGTGTTACCCTATGACGCCAATTTCATGAATTGTGATGGGTTTATTGATGCAAGGTGAAGACTATGAATTGTATCTATGTTGAGGATGTTATTGAATCATGTTTTATTCATGCTTAAAGTAGAATTTTCTAAGTGTGATTCTAAGACTTGGTTTATGACCCTTGAAGGGGGTAAATTGTGAAGGTTTGTTCATGAATGATGGAAGTTGTATGTGAACTTATAATTCACTTGGAAGGTAAAGATCTTATCACCATTGTGTAAATTGAGGTATTATGGAAAGATCATTTTTCCCCTTACCCTACACACATATTCATGTATGACTTGTCTAGGATGGTGATAACATTGTTATTTGATTGAAACGTTATTTCTAATGAAAATACTATGAATGAAATGTGAAAGTTCTACTCACATGTTAATGTTGATTATAAGATTGAATGCATATTCTCACCTTTAATGAATCTATGAGATATTATGATGAATTGTATTGTATGAAGGGTAGAGCAATCCTTCACACATGTAAATGCAATTTAAGACTAATTATATATAATTTGGGAAATAATGCTTAGCACCGAGTGGAGATGGACAATGAGCTAAAGGCCCTTCTGCCAATTCAATATGTTGGGTCATCCAAGTGAACTCATGAGATGGAAACCCCTCTGCCAATGCAATAGGGCAGGTTTCTAGAAGCAATCTCCCTATCCCATAACTATGTGCCAACATAGGACTTTAAGCTAGTAGACCCACCTTAAGGCTAAACATGTTAGTTCTACCTTAGGCAAGTAGGACACATTCTTTCGATGTGGGGTTACACGACACTGGATTCGATGTAGCTCACATGGTCTATGTCGTTTATGGTTATTCTTCCCTATATGACAAGATAATGAATGAGACATGAACTAAACTATGACTTATTGGTGAGTTTACTCAGTAGGAGTGGGGTTATGGGACTTCACTTCCACATTGCACAAGTAGACTTATTAGGATGTTATGGGATGGTTCTTCTATGTTATGAGGAGATATGAATGTATGCATGTATGTTTAATGAATAGTTGATATGAATGACTTTCCTTATGCTCAAGTAATGTACATGACTATTTCCTTATTGATGACTATTGATTATGATGAGGTCCAAAGGTGATATGTATGACCAAGGTAGCTTCAATGAAGTACTTGGTATTGTTGGTATTATGGGATGCCAACCATACATTGCACAAGTGTTCCTCAGGGGTTTCTAAGGTGTTGATGTTACTATGTTATGAATACAAATGTGATTATGACTTGTCTTTGAGATTGAAAATGCATGTTGGTTTCCAAACATGATAAATGCATTCTTTTCAATTAAAATCTCATTTTTATCATATTTCAAGGATTTGCTGCATGTTTCCATACTCGGTACAATTTTATGCTAACCCATTCTGCCTTCTGCATCTTAATGAGTGTAGGTTTCGACTATCTGACTTTCACTCTCCTTTTGAAAAAGACTTGGATTGTTTATCTCCAAGTTATGGTGAGTCGTCAATTTTGAGGATAGGATTTCCTATTTCTTAATTCATTTTGTATCTCGTATATTGAGCCTTTTGTTGATGTAAAGGGATAAGTCCCAAAACTTTGTATTCCTATGTTTTAGATGGTATATGAGACAAAGTTTAGATTTCCTATGATTTTCTTTTATTAAAAGTGAAGTTGAACTTCTATTGTAAAAGTTTTAATTTTTTCGCATTATTTTATGTCTTATGTAATGATGATGCTAGAGGCTTGTATAAGACCCCTTTGGGGTCAAATATGCCGTGTCACATTCGGGGTCTAGACTTGGGTCGTGACAAACTTGGTATCAGAGCATAAGGTTTTGGGAATAAATTTAGGTTGTTGTCTCATTAGCCACGTCTAGTAGAGTCTTGTTCATGAGTGTAAAGCGCGCCACACTTATGAATGTGAGGCTATAAGATGTTTAGGAACTTTCTCTTTTTCCATTACTCTTTAGTTGTGCTTGGAGTCCTAACTCTATGAAGTACTTTCTCCTAACCCTTTTCTTATGATTATACACAATGAACACAAGAAGGGATAATGCAAGAAGGGCACAAGAGGAGAATGTTAATGAGGAGGTTCCCCCTCAAGCTCCTCAAGACCCTCAAGCTGTGGGTCATGACTAATGTGGAGATAAGGGTGGCTTTTCAAACTTTGACCCAACTTATAACGGTTCAAACTCAAGCCGTCACCACTCAAACCCAAGAAATAACGGCCCAAGCTAACCGAGAAGTTGGGCCCCAGGCGAATTCGAATGTGAGTATCATGGTCTCAAGGTTGCGATATTTTACTAGGATGAACCCTCCTATCTTCTTGGGTTCCAAGGTAAATGAAGACCCCCAAGAGTTTTTGGAGGAGGTCTACAAGATAGTGGAGGCTATGGGGGTCACTTCTATTGAGAAAGCCGAGTTGGCCGGGTATCAATTAAAAGATGTGGCCCAAGTATGGTACACACAATGGAAGGACCATAGTACTTTAAGGGTGGGTCCCATAAATTGGGAAGTATTTAAAAAGACCTTCCTTGATAGGTTTTCCCCGTGAGAAGAGGGAAGCCAAAGTTGAGGAGTTCATCAACCTTTGTCAATGAGGTATGAGTGTCCAAGAATACTCTTTGAAATTCACTAAGTTGTCCAAATATGCCCCATCTTTGGTTTCTAACCCAAGGGATGAAATGAGTCGCTTTGTCACTGATGTGTCCGATGCTATTGAAGAAGAGTGTCGTGTGTCAATCCTCCATGACAACATGGATATCTCAAGGTTCATGGTTTATGCTCAACAAGTTGAGGAGACAAGGCTTAGGAAGAAGAGTAGAGAGATGAAGAGGGAAAGGCCCGATGATGGAAATTCTTTTAAGAACAAGTTCGAAGGGCAAAGTGGACCAAGGTTTAAGAAGAGGTTCTCCAATCAAAGTTCCTCCAAT
Organism: Solanum verrucosum; assembly: GCF_900185275.1. NCBI lineage: Eukaryota > Viridiplantae > Streptophyta > Magnoliopsida > Solanales > Solanaceae > Solanum > Solanum verrucosum. Next base: position 1,195,459 of record NW_026020256.1, read on the forward strand.
GCTCCAAATCCCAACAAAGATAGGGTGTCAAACCCTAAGCCTCAAGGAGGCAATAAGGGTGGATCTTCCATGGAGAGGCCTACATGTGCCAACTGTGGTAAGAATCATGAGGGGAAATGTCTTGCCGGTATGGGTGTATGATATGGCTATGGATATGGCAAAAGTGGACATCAATTGAAAGATTTTCCAACTCGTGCGACCAAGGGAAGAGAGGGTAATCAAGCTCCTCTAAGTGGTTCCAATTCTGATGTTCCCAAAAGAACCGCTTATATGCCCTCCATTCCAGAAGTGATCAAGAGGGTTCTCCGGACGTAGTTACCGGTATGTTGCAAGTATTTTCAATTGATGTTTATGCATTATTAGACCCCAGTGCCACTTTATCTTTAGTTACTCCATTTGTGGCTATGAAATCTGATGTACTCCCCGATGTCTTAAAAGAACCCTTTTCGGTTTCTACCCTGGTGGGTGACTCCGTTGTAGCTAAAAGAGTATATAGGAGTTGTCCCATTTCATTGTCTCATAAAGTCACATTGGTTGACTTGGTAGAATTAGATATGTTAGACTTTGCTGTTATCTTGGGGATGGATTGTCTTCATGCTTGTTTTACTTCCATTGATTGTAGAATTCGGGTAGTAAAGTTTCAATTTCCAAATGAACCCGTTTTAGAATGGAAGGGGGGAAATTCTATCCCTAGAGGTCGTTTCATTTCATGTCTAAAAGCTTGAAAAATGATCTCAAAGGGGTGTATGTATCACATTGTTAGGGTCATGGACATTGAGTCCGAGACTCCTTCTTTGGAGTTGGTCCCCGTAGTGAGAGACTATCCAAAAGTCTTCCCCGATGACTTGTCCGGTAATTCTCCCGAACGAGAAATAGACTTTGGCATTGATCTTATGCCCGATACAAAACCCATATCCATTCCCCCTTACCGGATGGCTCCAGCCGAATTGAAGGAATTGAAGGCACAACTCAAGGATTTACTAGATAAGAGTTTTATTCAACCAAGAATATCTCCATGGGGTGCTCTGATATTATTTGTGAAAAAGAAAGATGGGTCCCTTAGGATGTATACTGTTTACCGTCAATTGAACAAGGTCACTATAAAATATAAGTACCCACTTCCTAGGATTGACGATTTGTTTGATCAAATCGAAGGGCTACCTTTTTCTCCAAAATAGAGCTTTGTTCAGGTTACCATCAACTAAGGGTAAGAGGGTGTGATATTCCTAAGAAGGTCTTTAGGACCCGGTACGGTCACTATGGATTTGGAGTTATGTCTTTTGGGTTAACAAATGCCCTGGCGGCATTCATGGACCTAATGAATACGGTGTTTAAACAATAGCTTGATTCGTTAGTGATTATCTTTATTGATGACATATTGACCTATTCAAGGAGTGAAGGTGAACATAAGGACCATTTGAGGATGGTATTGCAAATCTTTAAGGACCACCGATTGTATGCTAAGTTTAGTAAGTGTGAGTTTTGGCTAAGGTCGGTTGATTTCCTTGGGCATACTGTGTCGGGCATGGGAATAGAGGTTGATCCTAAGAAGATGGACGCGGTCAAGAGTTTGCCTAGACCCCTAAGTCCCACCAATATTAGAAGCTTTTTGGGTTTGGCCGGGTATTATAGGAGATTTGTTGAGGGCTTATCATCTGTAGCTTCTCCATTAACGGCCTTGACCCAAAAGATGTCCAAATTTGAGTGGTCGGAGGCTTGTGAGAAGAGCTTCCAAGAATTTAAGGATAGACTCACCTCCACTTCGGTGTTGACCTTACCGGAGGGTACCGATGGATTCGTAGTTTAGTGTGATGCTTCGAGAGTAGGGTTGGGGTGTGTTCTCATGCAACAGGGTAAGGTGAATGCATATGCTTCGAACCAACTCAATATTCATGAGAAGAATTACCCAACTCATGACCTCGAACTAGAGGCAGTGGTGTTTGCTTTGAAAATATGGAGACACTATCTCAATGGGGTACATGTAGATGTGTTTACCGACCACAAGAGTCTTCAATATATGTTTAGCCAAAAAGAATTGAATCTTCGACAAAGGTGGTTAGAGCTTTTGAAAATTATGACATAAGTGTCCTATACGACCCCAAAAAAGTTGATGTGGTTGCGGATGCCCTAAGTAGATTGTCCATGGGCAGTGTGGCTAATGTAGAAGATGAGAAGAAGGAATTGGTTCGTGATGTGCATAGGTTGGCCCGGTTAGGTGACCAACTAGTGGATTCCATTTGTTGTTTATGTGAAGTTCAAGTAACCTTGATCCTATTTTGATGGAATTGAAAGAATCGGTTCTCAACAAGTCCGTTGAGGCTTTCTCCCAAGGGGGAGATGGGATGCTTAGGTACCAAGGTAGGTTGTGTGTTCCGGATGTTGATGGGTTGAGGGAGAAAATTCTAGAAAATGCTCATGGTTCACGATATTCTATTTATTTGGGAGCCACCAAGATGTACCGTGACCTACGGGAAGCCTATTGGTGGAATGGTATGAAAAAAGATATAGCGGGTTTTGTGGCCAAATGTCCAAATTGCCAACAAGTCAAGGCCGAACACTTAAAACCGGGAGGTTTGCTCCAAGATATAAATATTCCCACTTGGAAGTGGGAGGAGGTCAATATGGATTTTGTTGTGGGTTTGCCTCGTACTCGGAGGCAACATGATTCTATTTGGGTCATTGTTGATAGGATAACTAAATCAGCCAATTTCATTCCCTTCAAGGATACCTTTTCGGTGGAAGATTATGCTAACTTGTATATCAAGGAGGTAGTGAAGTTGCATGGGGTTTCTTTTTCCATCATATTGGACCGGGGTGCTCAATTTAGTTCACATTTTTTGAAGGCTTTTCAACAAGGACTTAGTACAAATTTTAAACTTAGTACTGCTTTCCACCCTCAAATGGATGGTCAAGCCGAATGCACCATTCAAACCTTAGAGGACATGTTGAGGGCGTGTGTGATTGACTTCAAGGGTAATTGGGACGATTATCTTCCCTTGATAGAATTTGCCTACAACAATAGCTACCACTCACGCATTGTCATGGCTCCGTTTGAAGCACTATATGGTAGGAGGTGTAGATCTTCGGTGGGTTGGTTTGAAGTAGGTGAGTTTGATCTAATTGGTCCCGAACTAGTCTATGATGCCATTGAAAAAGTTTGAATCATTAAAGAGAGGTAGAAGACAGCCCAAAGTCGGAACAAGTCCTATGCTGACAATAGAAGAAGGGATTTTGAATTTGAGGTTGGTGATTGGGTCTACTTGAAAATCTCACCTATGAAAAGTGTGATGAGGTTTTGCAAGAAGGGGAAACTTAGTCCCTGGTATGTGGGCCCATATCAAATCTTGAAACGTGTTGGGAAAGTTGCATATGAATTGGACTTGCCAAGTGAGTTGGCTCCGGTTCACCCGGTGTGTCATGTTTCCATGCTTAAGAAGTACATTGGTGATCCGGTATCCATACTTTCTTTAGAGGGTTTAGAAGTTTATGAGAACCTTTCCTGTGAAGAAGTTCTGATTGAGATTTTGGACTGGCAAGTTAAGAAGTCAAGGAACAAAGAGCTAGTTTCTGTTAAGATCTTATGGAGGAATCACTTAGTTGAGGGTGCTACATGGGAGGCCAAGGAAGACATGAGGTCCCGCTATCCTCATATTTTTCCTTCTACTCCTATCCCTACTTGAGGTAAAGAGTTTCTTGAGTTTGGTGTTTTGGAAGTCAATTGTGCTATGAGTTTTCTTTATGATTTCCTTATGTTGTGCATGTTATTGTGAGAATTCATGTCTAGTATATATTGAGTTTTCATAATTTATATGTTCCTCATGTTGGTTTGCACTTTAGTATGATAATTGCATATTTGACTTCATGAGGTGAAATAAAGAACATGTTTTGCTATACTTGTGATGATATGGCTTAATGGCTCTTTATTGATTGTGTTGAGCTTGTTTGAGTTGGAGAAGGTAGTTCCTCCTAAAATGATATGAAATGATGAAGTTTTGTGCATGTTGGGTTGTGGATGAAGTTCCTACTTCCTTGTAATTGCATTGTTTATGTCTTTAGATAGAATTGACGTTTCCTCCTATTAATTGTGCATTGTTTTGATGTTGAATATTTATTGGGCTGCTAGTCTTGAGTCTCTAATTCCATAGGGTGTCAAGATCACCATTCGAGGATGAATGTTCCTAAGGGGGAGATAATGGAACACTCCGAAAAATGATAGGTTGAACTAAAGCCTAAACGTAAGGATGAACATCTTGAAATGTGAGTTATAGGGCTCAAGGCCATGAGGAAAGTGCCATGGCCAAGGGGCCAAGATAAAAGCCAAAAGGCCAAGGCTGCCCCTAGCCATTAGCTACTTCCTCAACCTTCACGAGAAGGACCATGAATCGTGGTCCTCACTACGGCTCGTGAAGGTGGGCGTAGTCTTGCCTTGGCCATGAAAGTTTGGCCACCAAACTCCCTAGCTATTGCCTCAGCTTCACGGCCATCACCACGGTCCGTGGTTTTGACCACGACCAAGGGAGGCTCTCGTGAAGTTGCCTTAGGCAAATAACCAAATGTCCCCAAATGGAAAAGTCACTGCCTCAATTCCACGGGCATGACCACGTGTCGTGGTCCACTTCACGAGTCGCGAAAAGGCCCGTGGAAATGACTTGGGTGATTTGACACAAAAATGGAGGCCACTACCTCACCTTCACGGGCAGGACCACGGGTCGTGGTTCTTACCACGGCTAGTGAAGGTGGCCTTGGTGCCTGGGCGTGAGTTTTAAACGAGGGTTAAACAAGTCTTTTCCTATTTTAGTCCAATTAAGTCCAGGGTGTTTCGGGTATTTTAGGGGGTGGTTTATATATTGTTTTAAAGTCAATTTCATCCATTTTCATGTCATAAACTCGAACACCCAAAATATTTCCCCAAAATCCTCTCATCTCAATATTTCTCTCTCTAGAAGTTCCTCCATTGAAGAACACCAAGAACTTGAAGGTTAGGGCTCAAGAATCAATATTCTCAACTCCAATTCGTGGGCAAAGCTTCAATTAAGGTGTGGGAACCTTGATTCAGGAACACTTTTCTCCATGAAGCCCTTCAAACTCTAATTTCAAATTTGGTATATTGTTCAAAAACTAGGGTTTCTATTCTAGCCATGGGTTCTTCCTAAAAATTATTTTATTATGTTAATTGCATTATATTATGGATGATTTGATGTTTAATGGTGATTTTTATTGTAAATTTCCCCATGAACCCATGTGTTACCCCATGGCCCCAATTTCATGAATTGTGATGGGTTTATTGATGTAAGGTGAAGACTATGAAATGTATCTATGTTGAGGTTGTTAGTGAATCTTGTTTTATTTATGCTTAAAGTAGTATTTTCTGAGTGTGATTGTGTGACTTGGTTCATGACCCTTGAAGGGGGTAAATTGTGAAGGTTTGTTCATGAATGATGGAAGTTTTATGTGAATTTGTAATATTCACTTGAAAGGTAAAGATCTTATCACCATTGTGTAAATTGAGGTATTATGGAAAGGTCGATTCTTCCCTTACCCTATACACATATTCATGTATGACTTTCTAGGATGGTGATAAAATTGTTGTTTGATTGAAATGCTATTTCTCATGAAAACACTATGAATGTAATGTGAAATTTCTACTGACATGTTATTGTTGATTCTAAGGTTGAAAGGACATTTTCACCTTTAATGAATCTATGAGCTATTATGATGAATTGCATTGAATGAAGGGTAGAGCATTCTTTCACATATGTAAATGCAATTGAAGACTAATTATGTATAATTTGGGAAATAATGCTTAGCACCGAGTGGAGATGGACAATGAGGTAACACCCCTTACGCCAATGCAATAGGTTGGGTCATCCAAGTGAACTCATGAGATGGAAACCCCTCCGCCAATGCAATAGGGCAGGTTTCTAGAAGCAATCTCCCTATCCCATAACTATGTGCCAACATAAGACTTTAGCTAGTGGATCCACCTAAGGCTACACATGTTAGTTCTACCTTAGGCAAGTAGGACGCCTTCTTTTGGTGTGGGGTTACACGACACCGGATTCTATGTAGATCACATGGTCTATTCTTCCCTATATGACAAGATAATGAATGAGACATAAACTAAACTATGACTTCTGGGTGAGTTTACTTAGTAGGAGTGGGGTTATGGGACTTCACCTCCACATTGCACAAGTAGACTTAGTAGGATGTTATGGGATGGTTCTTCTATGTTATGATGAGATATGAATGTAAGTATGTATGTTGAATGGATAGTTGATATGAATGACTTTCCTTATGTTCAAGTAATATACATGACTAGTTCCGTGTTGATGACTATTGATTATGATGAGGTCCAAAGGTGATATGTATGACCAAGGTAGCTTCAAAGGAGTATTTGGTATGGTTGTTATTATGGGATGCCAACCATACATTGCACAAGTGTTCCTTAGGGGTTGCTAAGGTGTTGATGTTACTATGTTATGAATATAAATGTGATTATGACTTGTCTTTGAGATTGAAAATGTATGTTGGTTTTCAAACTTGATAAATGCATTCTTTTCAATTAAAATGTCCTTTTTATCAAATGTCAAGGATTTGATGTATTTTTCTATACTTTAGTACAATTTTGTGCTAACCCCTTCTTCCTTCTACATCTTAATGAGTGTAGGTTCCTTCTAGGTGACTTTCACTCAACTTTTGAAGAAGACTTGGATTGTTTATCTCCATGTTGTGGTGAGTCCTCAAGTTCGAGGATGGGATTTCCTATTTCTTAATTCATTTTATATCACGTATATTGAGACTTTTGTTGATGTAAAGGGTTAAGTCCCAAAACTTTGTATTCCTATGTTTTACATGGTGTATGAGGCAAAGTCTAGATTTCCTATGATTTTCATTTATGAAAAGTGAAGTTGAACTTCTATTATAAAAGTTTTAAATTTTTCCGCATTATTTTCTATGTCTTATGTAATGATGATGCTAGAGGCTTTTATGAGACCCTTTCGGGGTCAAATACGTTGTGTTGCATCTTGGGTCTAGACTCGGGTCGTGACATATTCATATCCTATAAGCACAAGAGAAGGATTAGGAAGCAAACATCTATAGAACTAAACTCTATTGCACGACTTTAAGAATAATGAAAGAAGTGTAACTTTCTAATGTCCTATAGCCTCTCGCTCATAGATGTGTCACGACTCACACCGATGAACAAGACTCTACTAGACATGGCTTGTGAGACATCAACCCTAAAAATATTTCCCAAAATCTTGTGTTGAGATACAAGTTTGTCACGACCCGAGTCTAGACCCTGGATGTGACACAGCGTACTCGACCCCGAAGAGGTCTCATACAAGCCTCTTAGCATTCATAACATTCGATTTATAGAAATAGTGTGGAATTTAGAACTTTTCTGTTATAAATCCAACAATCTAAAGATATTTATAAAGTTGCGGAATACTAAAGTCTCATAGGGCCATCTTAGACAACTTTAAACAAGATAGGGTCACGGCCCTTTACAATAGAATATCTTAACAATAGTCTTAAAACATGAAAGAACTAGAAGCATTAAAAGTCCTTGTCTTCAATCTATGAGGACATACCCAAAATGTATTGGAGAACTCTAATCTAAGCATCACTAGAGAGAATGCAATCACTTGCCGGAACCTACACTTGTAGTAAAAACATGAAGAAAAATGGGTTAGCATAATATAAGTCACAACCAACATTCAAGTCATATTTTACATTTGAACATATTCAACACCTAAAAATTTACCTTCATATTAAGCCTTCACATCAAGTAACCCTCAAGCTATACCTTGTGCAATGTATGGGTAGCGTCCCATACCACCACCCACACTAAGGCACCACCTTAAGGTCACCAAAAGTGAACTTACAATTCATTCTCTCCACCTTTACACAATAAAGCATATAAGAGACATAAACATAACATGAGTCACATCATCACATTAGGACCAACATCTAAGACAACTCTAAGTCATACTTGTGCAATGTGCAAGTAGCATCCCATACTACTACTCACACTAAGTACTACTTTGAAGTCACCATAGACAAGGCACATTCACATACAATAAGTCATGACAAAGAAGTAACTCATAATACAATCTAAGTATAGCATGCATCTTTACATTTAAGAATATAAGTCAACCTTCTTCATTAACTTCATTTAGGACACATTCATACATTAGCCATTAAGGCTTACAGAACTCACTATGACCCTCTCAAAGTCTACTTGTGCAATGCATGGATAGCATCCCACACTACTACCCACACTTTGTAGAACTCCTCAAAAAACCATAATGCATATCTGACATAATGGGAATATGAATTTAACCGACATAGACCCTGAGAGCTAGATCATGGAATCGGGTGTCGTATGGCCCCACACCGTAAAGAGGTGGTCTACTTGCCTAAGGTAGACTGTTAACATTAGCTTTGGATACAATCCACTAGCTAATATCTTATGTGGGCACATAGTTATGGTATAGAAAGATTTTCCTTGGAACTCTAACCTAACATTGGGAGAGTTTCCATCTAACCATATCCACTAGGTGCTTAGCCTACATTCCCATAGATTATTTGATTCACATTACATTAGTGTACTTGGGAGGAATGCCACTGGCCTATCAACCCAAGTTACATCATTACACAAGGAGGGAATGCTATAAGCCTATCGATCCATGGTACATTCAAGGATAGCTCTAGAGTCCTAATTAAAGGAATGCCATAAGCCTATCAATTCATAGTTCCTCATTACATGAAAATACTCATTAAAGGAATACCATAAGCCTATCGATTCATGGTACATTGACTCGTTAAGAAAGGAAGTCCAATAACCTATCGATTCTAGAGTCTTCATTACATTAGATCATTTATGAAAGGAATGCCTTGAGCCTATCGATTCATGTCCATCAAGTCAAGACACATTCATTACGCATATATGAAAGGAATGCCATAGCATATCGATTCATATTCATCAAGACAAGAGCCATTCATTATACAAGAAAAGGATGCATGAGCCTACCAATTCTAGATTCAACTCAGTATAAAAATCCTTCACATTCTATCATCATCATTCATGAGTGTCAATTGAGATTATACTATCAACAATAGAACAATTATATTCTATAAATGATCATCATTCTATTATTGAAATCACATCCATATCCTTCACATCATAATCATACATAGTAATTAAACACCTCCACCTTTAAAGTGGATCAACATCTCTCACACAATTCTACTTCAACATGTAATTAGGTCATACTTGCCCTTTCAAGGCCATGATCACAAATCATCAACTCACCAACAATTCACCATAATTAAGCATAGATAATGATACAACTCAATAACCCAAAGCAATTTAGATAAATTCCATTCATAAGCATTCATAATCAACAAACCCACTTCAGAAGGCACAATTTAGGAATTAAGACAAATCATGGGTTCATAGAGTATTTTCATCATAAATCATCAATTAAATACCAATACAATCATTATTTGTCATTAGAAACCATTTGAAAATGTTTGATGGAAGAACCCATGAGATTGAGTAAAACCCTACGTTTTTCATACTTTGAAATCATATTTGAATTGGCTCCTTTAATGAAAGGTTCGACAAGGATCAAGACTACCATACCTTGCTATAGATTCCCGATGAAATTTGAGGAAGAAACACCTTGGAATCCACCAACCATAGCTTCAATGGCTTCCTTCTTCTTCCTTGAGTTCAGAGAAAGAATTTTTGAAAGGAAGAACTTCTTTTAGATTTTAGAGAAATAAGAAGTTAATGACTTATTTTAGGACTTAAAACTATATATACTAGTTATACAAACCATTTCAAATCAACCCTACTTAATAATTAAATAAAATGAAATTACGTAAAACTCCCTAGTTGGGGCAGCCCCGTCAGGGACCATGCCCACTTTGACGGGTCGTAAGAGGCACCACGGCTCATAGTGGTGCCCGTGGTACCCTAGGCAGTGTGCCTCCAGAACTTTCCAAAACCTGAAGGGCCTAAGGCAAGACCACAGAAGCTCCCACGATCCGTGGTCAAGAAAACAAGTCATGGTGATGCTTGTAATCATGGAGGCAGTAGCTACGCAAAGTTTCCTTGCCTCCCTTGAGCCTAAGTGAGCTTCACGCCCATTTTGACGGATCGTCTAGGGTACCATAGCTCGTGGGGGTGCCTATGGTCTTTGAGGTAGTTGCCTCTTCAACAAGACACAACCCTCATCAAGCTAAGGCAACCCTAGGAGCCTTCCCATGGCCCGTGGTCATGACCATGAGTCGTGTAGTGGCTCGTGAAGGGAAGCCTTGGCTTGGCACCTTTCTAGGGCTTACTGCCTAGCCAACCGCGGGTGGCACCACGGCTCGTGGTGACCACCACGAGTCGTGAAGACCCTCGTGGTCTAGGGAGGTAGTAGTTAGGCTAAGTTTTAGGTAGCCTAGGTTCCCAAACCATAGCCTACACCCAAAACCCTTAGCCCTTGACCTTAAATCTCAACGTTAACCCCCACATTTAGGCTCTAGTTTAACCTATCATTTTACGAGTCGTTATATAAACACCTCCACCTTTCAACTGGATCAAAAGTCAAGCACATTCTAGTTCAATATATAATTTAGTCATAACTTGCCATCAAGGCCATGAATCTCAAATCATCAACACACCAACAATTTATCATAATTAAGGCATAGATAATGATACAATTCAATAACCTAAAGCAATTTAGACATATTTCAATCATACTCTTTCATAATCAACAAACCCACTTCATAAAGGCACAATTTAGGAATTGAGAGAAATTATGGGTTCATAGAGTGTTTTCATAAATAATAAATTAAACACCAATATAATCATAATATGACATTAGTGACCATTTGAAATCGTTTGAAGAAGGATCCCATGAGATTAAGTAAAACCCTAGGTTTTTCATGAACTTGAAAACTTTGAAAATTTACTTTGAATGGACTCTAGGGGTGAAAGCTACCCCTATAAGAAGGATAACCATACCTTGCCTAAGAATCTCCAAGAAATTTGATGAAGAAACGCCTTGAATCCAAACCCTAACTCCCACTTCTTCTTCTTCCTTGAGTTAGGAGAGAAATATTTAGAGAGAAAGAACTTTGTGGTTTTGATTTGGGTGTTTTTAATAATAGGGTAAAATAGGTGTTAAAAGACTTAAAACTATGTGTGTGTGTGTATATATATATATATATATGATATATAACTGTTTAAAACAACCCCACAACATTACAACTTAAATATGAAATTACCAAAAAGGACTTCACTTGGCAACCCCGTCCAGGCACCACGGCCACTTGGATGGTCTGTGAAGGGGACCACGGCCCGTGGTTGCCCATGTGGTCCTCTAGGCAGTAGCTCCATTTCACATGCCAAGCCTTCATGAGGCCAAGGCATGATCACGGAACCTCCCACGATCTGTGGTCAACACCACGAGTCGTGGTGGAGGTAGTGGTCTAGCCTTAGACTCGTGGATGCAAGGCCTTGGAGCATTGAGACCAAGTCACCTCCACGTTCCTCTTCACGCCTCGTCAAGGGCACCATGGCCCGTGGTGGTGCTTGTGGTCTCTTGACCAGTAGCTCCTCAAATTTACAACATCCCTACAAAGCTAAGGCAATCCCACGAGCCTTCTCAAGGCTCGTGGTCATGGCCATGAGTCGTGAAGGGGAACCTTGACTTGGCACCAACTAGGGCACACTACTTTGCAACCACGGGTGGCACCACGGCCTGTGGTGGCCACTACGGGTTGTGAAGACCCTCGTGGTGATGTGAGGCAGTGGCTAGGACTAGTTTTTAGGCAGCCTTGGCCCCTTACCATCGCCTACATCGAAAACCTTAAGCCATTGCCCTTAACTCTTGACGTTAACCCCCACGTTAAGGCTCTAGTTTACCCTATCATTTTTTGAGTCGCTACATTGATTCATTTCCCTTTTTCGGATACGGGGTGTTACAATATCTCCCCCTTGGGATCATTCCTCGAATGAGATTCTAGGAATACCTTGAATGAAAAGACTCAAGACTAGCAGCTTATCATGCCTGCAACTCATCAAAATGCACAAAATCAAGGAGGAAACATTAGCTCCAAGCTAATACATACTTAATGCATCATAAGGAAGTAGGAACTAGATCTAGCAACCCAATATGCATGAAACTTCAAAAATCAATCGTGTTTAATGGAGGAACTACCTTCTCCAAGCTAAAAGCATATTCAACATCCTCTCATGGAGCCTTTATGCAATTCATTCTCAAAAAGTATATTTAATACATGTTCCACAATCATCTCATGAAGTCTGTAGGAAACTTATACTCAATGCACAACAACATGAGGAAAATAAATAATATAAGTCATTTCTTTCAAAAACTTAAGCTTTTTCATGAACATGCATAAATAAGGAAATCATGGAAACACATGACTCCAAAACAAGGAACAAACGAGGAACTCATTACCTCAAGCTAGAGTAAGAATAGAAGGAAAGAGATGAGGCTATCGGGACATCATATCGTCCTCGACCTCCCAAGTAGCACCCTTAACTAGATGATTCCTCCATAACACTTTCACGGAAGCAACTTCCTTGTTTCTCAACTTCTTGACTTGCCGGTCTAAAATCTCAATCGGAACCTCTTCATAAGAAAGATTATCTTTAACTTCCAAACCCTCTAAGGAAACTATAGACGTCAGATCACCAACACATTTATTCAACATGGAGAGATGAAAAATTGGATGCACCGATGCAAACTCATTTGGCAAATCAAGTTCATATGCAACCTTACCAGCACGCCGCAAATATGATATGGGCCTACAAAACGAGGACTAAGCTTTCTTTTCTTACCAAACCTCATTACTCCCTTCATGGGTGAGATTTTGAAGTAAACCTAATCATGAACATCAAACTCAAGATCTCTTCTTCTAACATCGGCATATGACTTTTATCGACTTTGGGTCGTTTTCAACCTTTCTCTAATAAGTCAAACTTTTTCTATGGCCTCAGGTACCAACTCGGGACCTATTAGGGAAATTTCACCCACCTAAAACCATCCTATAGGAGATCTACACCTCCTACCATATAATGCCTCAAATGGAGCCATATCAATACTCGAGCGATAGCTATTATTATAGGCAAACTCAATCAATGGCAAATGGTCATCCCAATTACCCATAAAATCAATCACACAAGCCCTCAATATGTCTTCCAAAGTTTGGATAGTACGCTACGCTTGCCCATTGGTTTGGGGATAAAAGGTCGTACTAAGCTTAAAACGAGTACCAAGACCATTTTGGAAAGACTTCCAAACCTGAGAAGTGAATTAAGTACCACAATTGGAAATAATGGACAAGGGCACTCAATGCAGCCTTTCATCTCAATCAAATAAAACTTAGCATAATCTTCATCTGAATAAGAAACCTTGATGGGAATAAAATGAGTTGACTTCGTCGTCCGATCTACTATTGCCCAAATCAAGTCATGTTGTCGCCAAGTACGTGGCAACGTTACTGTGAAGTCCATATTCACATCTTCCCACTTCCACGTAGAAATACCAATGTCTTGGGAAAAACCTCTTAATTTATGATGCTCCACATTCACTTGTTGACAATTTGGATAGTTAACCACAAATCCCATAATATGCTTCTTCATCCCAATCTACCAATAGATCTCTCACAAATCATAGTACATCTTGGTGGCTCCCGGGTGAATAGTATATCGAGAACTATGGGCTTCTGTCAAGATCTGTTCCCTCAAGTTATCAACATCTAGAACACCTAAACGACCTTGATATCTAAGCACACCATTTCCTTCTTGGGAGAAATCCTCAACGGACTTTTTGAGCACCGCCTCTTTCAACTCTACCAAAATTGGATCAAGACCTTGCTTAGCTTTCACATCTGCCACAAAAAACAATTCAGAACCATTATGAACCAAAACACTACCTTTGGTGGAGTCTACTAGCTAAACTCCCAACCGAGTCAAACTATGGACATCTCTAACCAACTATTTCTTTTCATCCTCAATTTTAGCAACACTACCCATTGATAACCGACTAAAAGCATCCACCACCACATTCAATTTACTGGGGTGAAAGAGAACACTCATATCATAATCCTTCAATAATTCAAGCCACCTTCTTTGGCAAAGATTCAAGTCATTTTGGTTGAACACATATTGCAAATTTTTATGATCGGTGAAAACATCAACATGAACCCTATACAAATAATGCCTCCAAATCATTAAGGCAAAAACTACCACCGCTAATTCAAGGTCATGGGTAGGATAATTCTTATCATGGATCTTAAGTTGCCTTTTGAAGCATATGCAATATCTCTCCCATTTTGCATAAGTACACATCCCAACCCAATTCTAAAGGCATCACAATATACCATAAAGTCATTCGTACCTTCCGGTAAGGTCAACATCGGAGTGGAAGTAAGTCTATCTTTCAACTCTAGAAAACTCTTCTCACAAGCTTCAAACCATATAAACTTAACCTTCTTTTGAGTCAAAGCCATCAAAGGAGAAGAAATGGAAGAAAATCCCATAACAAATCTTCTATAGTAGCCGGACAAACCCAAGAATCTTCTAATATTCGATGAGATTAGAGATCTAGGCCAACTCTTGACCACATCCGTCTTCTTAGTATCTACCTCAATACCCTTACTTGAAACAATATGACCAGGAAAAGCTACGGACCTTAACCAAAATTCATATTTGCTAAACTTTGCAAAGAGTTGTTAATCCTTAAGCATTTGCAACGCAATCCTCAAATGATCAATGTGCTCATCCTCACTCCTCGAGTAAATCAATATATCATCAATAAACACAATTATGAACATATCAAGATATTGCCTAAAAACCCTACTCATTAAATCCAGAAATCGCCGGAGCATTAGTCAAACCAAACGACATCACAAAAAACTCATAATGACCATACATAGTTCTAAAAGTCATCTTTGGAATGTCACTTTCCTTCACCTTCAATTGGTGATAACCCAACCGGAGATCAATCTTAGAGAAATAACTTGGTCCTTGAAGTTGGTCAAACAAATCATCTATTCTTGGAAGAGGATACTTATTCTTCATGGTCACCTTGTTCAACTAGCAATAGTCAATACATATACAAAGAGAACCATCCTTTTTCTTAACAAACAAAACTGGAGCACCCCATGGAGAGATACTCGATCGGATGAAACCCTTATCCAACAAATCCTTCAATTGCTCTTCCAACTCCTTTAATTTTGTTAGAGCCATTCTATAAGGAGGAATAGAGATAGGTTGTGTATCTCAGAGAAGGTCAATACCGAAGTCTATTTCCCACTTGGGAGGAATACCGGGTGAGTCATCAGGGAACCCTTGTAGAAACTCATTAACTACAGTGACCGACTCAACAGTAGAGGTTTCAGAATCTAATTCCCTCACTCTAACTAGATGGTAAATGGAACCCTTAGAAATCATCTTTCTAGCTTTAAGACAACAGACAAACTGACCCTTAGGCATAGAATTTCCCTCTTTCCACTCAAGGATAAGCTCATTTGGGAACTGCAACGACCTGAGAGCACCCCCTAGCTGTTACATGCGTATTCGACCTCGCGGAGGTCTTATACAAGCCTTAGCATTCATTCATTGCATAGATCATAAAAATCACTAAGAATTTAAAACTTTTATTCAATAGAACCATAAGACTTCAAGAGTCATCAACATTTGAAAACATCAATTCGCAAGTGGAACTACTAAGTCTCTTTAGCCAATCTTAGACAAGAACTTAAAACGTACTAAGGGACACGACCCTTTACAAATGAAATGAAACTTAAGTGTCTATAACAATGACTAAGAAACTTCTAAACATAGTCCTCGAATCTTGAGGACATACCAAAGATTTGGAAGAGTGAAGCAATCCAAGCAACTCCAAAGCACAATCTCCTCCTAGTTACCACAACCTACACTTGTAGTAAAATAGAAGAAAGGGGTTAGTACAACACACGTACTAAGTATGAGGACATGCAAAACAAGCTAAAAACGATATTTGTTCGAAAGTTATGCTTTCATGCTATTTTGATAAAATCTCATGAACATCAACAAAATAAGCACCTTACAAGTCGCAACCAACAATACAAAGTCATATGCTTCACAATACCTCATAAACATACACAACCCATTTACTTTTACCTTCTTGCCTTGGACCTCCACTTTAAGTAACCCTTAAGCAATACCTTTGTGCAATGTATGGGCAACGTCCCATACTATCACCCACACTAAGGCACCACCTTAAGGTCACACAAAGTGCACTTACCATCCATACCTCAACCTTCACCCATTAGTCACATGAAACATATAAGCACATAAGCCAACAAGTCACTTCATAGCGCTAGAACACTCATCAAATGTCATCCCAAGACTCACCTAAGTAAGACATGGTGAAGCAGCCCATACTACCTCTCCATACCACACCCAAGTGATCCTTAAGGCTACATAAGACAAGCTCCATTCACATCTCAACATAAATCGTTGATTCAACTTAATGCATTTAGACAACTTCATTCACTAATGACAGAAGATCATCACATACATTCCATTCAACATAAGCACTTACATTGAATTCATTATGACTCACTTTCACATTAACATGCTCAAAGACCAACACTTTCATTAATTAGCCCAATAATACTCATTCATTCATTATCATTACTAAGACACACCAAGATTTCCCTTAAATGTCTACTTGTGCAATGTTTAGATGATGTCCCATTGCACCACCTATCCTAAGTAGTACACCCTTAAGAGACCCTAGTTCATTCATTCGTTAATATGGGGGAAGAGCCTTAACCGACATAGACCATAGAGCTTGACATGGAATCCCGGTAGTACCCTTACCAGATGAGGGATCCCTACTTGCCTAAGGTAGGGTCATTCTTTTATCCTTTACGTGGTAGAGACCACTAGCTAGTCCTATGTGGGCACATAGTTAACGGATAGAAGGATTGCTTCTAAGTACTCTCATCTCAACTCACGAAGGAGCACACATCTCAAGGGTTGCTACTAAATACTCACATCTCAACTAACGAAGAAGTATCCACCCATCTTCATATCCTCTCGGTGCTAGACATTACTTCCCCACGGAGTTAGGACATTCATTTTATTCATTCATTTAGGGATAAGGATTGCTACTAAGTGCTCTCATCTCGACTCACGAAGGAGTACCCATCCTAGCCCAACATTCATTCATTTAGGGATAAGGATTGCTACTAAGTACTCTCATCTCAACTCACGAAGGAGTACCCATCCTAGCCCAACATTCATTCATTTAGGAAGCTCTTGGATTCAAATATGAAAAAACCTTTCATCTAGGAACCCCATTCATTTAAAGGAGTACTTTATGAGACTATCCTTACAATAGACCCAACATTCATTCATTAGCATTAACTCCTATTCTTTTCATTCATTCACACATTCTTTCATTCTTTTCATTCATTCTTCACTAGGTGTGAGAGTAGGTAAACATAGTATATCCTAGCCTCACCTTCATTATAAGTCATTCAAAGAAGACAACAATCAAGCATAACACATAAAGTCTCTACACAAGGTCACCTTTCATACTGTTAGACCATACACAAATTCACATCATATCACATTACCTACACATAATCAACATTACTCAAAACAACAATCATCCAACTTTCCCTACAAGGCCATGATCACAACATGCTTATAAAGTAAACACCTCCCCACTTTCAAAGGGATCAAACCTCACAATTCTAACATCTACTACATATATATATATATATATATATATATATATATATAAAAAAAAAAATACTAAAATCAATAATCTATTCATAACTTCATCATCATCATAAGCCTTAGGTCACAATTGCCCATTCAAGGCCAACATCCAATATAACACAATTGACCATCAATTCCTCATAATTCAATATAGAACAATACATAAATCAATAGCCCATAACAATCTACACATTAATATCACATTATTAGCTCATAATCAATAGATCCACTTTAGACCCAAAAATTAGGATTTCAAGATATGCAAGGGTTCATGGAGTTTTTGATCTTAAAACCATCAATATTAACATAAATCATCATTTGAAATACTTTCATGCAAGAACCCAAGCTTAGAATTGAAATTGGGGTTTTTAGTGTTTTTGAAAAACATTGAAATCACTTTGATTTGGCTCTTTGATTGAAAGGAGAATCAAAGATAAAATCCCCATACCTTTGTGATTAGTTTCCTTAGGAATTGAAGGAGAAATTAGTAGGAACCCATCCCCGAGCTTGAAGCTTCATCAATGTCTTCCATGGAGTTCTATAGAGATAATTTATTTGAGAGAGAATGTTCAATTGGATAATGAGGTCTAATTCTAGGTTTTGGGGTTTTAACCACTTAAAATATCCGAAAATAGGTAGAATAACCGCTTATAATAATTCCCCAAAGTACCCAAACTACCCCTCACTTAGTTGGACCTTTTAAACAAGTCAAACTTGAGTTTTATTTTCGCAGATTTCGTCGAGAAACAAGTCCGCGATGCAGAGGTGTTCCCACAAGTTTCTAGAAATTAAATTTCGTGACGGAAAAGTCCACGATACGGACCAAACTTTGGCCTTTGGTGGAGCTAGTCCTCGACATGGACATGATCCCTCCACGAGCATTTTGCAAGTTGCCTTGGCAACTTGTTTGGCCAAGGGTTGGGGTCCTCCTCGGGGACCTTTAGGGTGGTCCCGAGGAGTCGTACCCAAACGTTTTGACCCTAAAAACATTTATTAAGACACTAGGGTCACCTCCACTGATTTTAGATTCCAAACAACACATAAAACATGAACAATATACTAGAACACACCAACACGTAAAAGAGTAATTTTCGAACGTCTTGGTCGTCCCTTGATGTTTGACTTCCAAACTCTTTAAAACTGACTAAAAGGCTATTCTTCATTATTTTAACAAGCTATTAATGCATAACACCCTTGTGGGCTTTACTTTATCCTACTTCATTTTGAGGGGTGTTATTGGAACTGAAACTTCACTACACGAGTTCTACAATCAATAGAGACTACACGAGTTCTACAATTAATAGAAGCATAACAAGAGTGAAACCAATCCATATCAAGGATCACATCAAATTCTAACATGTCAAGCTCTACCAAGTCAACAAGAGTAACTCTATGGGATAAGGAAATTGGACACTTTCTATAGACCCTCTTAGCCACAACAGAATCACCAATAGGACTAGAGACAATAAAAGGTTCTAACAACACATTCGGAAAAACATCAAACCTCATAGCCACATATGGGGTCACAAAAGACAAGGTACCACCGGGATCAACAAAAGCATAAACATCGAGTTGGAAAACTTTCAACATACCGGTAACCACATTTGTTGCTCATGCACCATGAGTTGAGAGATGTCCATGTCACCAATGAGCATGATGGTATGACACTCTTTAACCACCATTTCAGACACACCTGATACGAACTTACTCATCCTTGCCCTAGAATCGACAATCATTGTTGGAGCATATTTTGATAATTGTGTGAACTTTAGAGCATATTCCCTCACACTCATACTTCCTTGACGAAGGTTAATGAATTCAAGAACCTTTGCTTCCCTTATTTCAAGGGGAAAGACCCTATCAAAAAAGTAGTCTTAAACCTTTCCCAATCAAGAGGACCTGCATCTTCCGGTCTTTCTTTTTTTATTGATTGTACCACACTTACGCAACACCTTTCAGAATATAAGCGTCCAACTCCGCCTTTTCAATTGAGGTAACTCCCATGATCGTCAAAACCTTATAAACCTAATCAATAAACTCTTGAGGATCTTCCTCAACCTAAGAACCATTAAACTTCAGAGGGTTCATCTTAGTAAAGTCCTCGATATTGAAGTCGTCGTACCTACATTTGGGTTCAGGGGAACCGCAACCTCCCTATTGGCTTGGGCCATCATGGCTTGAGCCAACACTTGAAAAGCAGCCCTAAACTCTGCATTTGTAACTTGTTCGGCCAAAGGATCGACCGAAGCTTGATGAGAAGATTCTTGTTCCGCATTCTCCCTCACATTCTTTCTAGCATAAGCCCTTCGAGTAGATATATCATGTAGATCATCGGGTAAGGATTAGGAGACAGACTTTATAGAGTTAAACTTTATGGCACGACTTTAGAGTAATGAAATAAGTGGAGTTTCCTAATCATCTTGTAGCTCTTATTCATAAATGGGGCACGCCTCACACTGATGAACAACAAACGTGGCTTGAGACATCCTAGAACCTTTCTAAACCTTGTGCTTTGATTACCAAATTTGTCACGACCCAGGGGTACACCCTATATGTAAAATGGTGTATAGAACCCGAAGGACTCCATACCGGCCACTTAGCCCTCATAATATAAGAAATAGAGCAATAAGAGTAAAACAATGTCCAAGTCCAAGAATTTATAAAGAAAAGCGGAAGTCTAGACACTTTGTCTCATCATAGCCATCTATTACAATAGAATGAAATTGGACCTAGCCCATACATCATGTTCAAAAGATAAATATATGAAAAGGAACTAAACGATGGAAATCCGTCCTCGAACCATAAGGACTCAGCATGCTCAGGAATCAATCAAATCCAAGATCTAGCAAAAAAACTGGAACTTGTCTATCGGATCCTACATTTGGGGAAAATGTAGGCAAGAGTATGCATTAGTACAAACAATGTGCCAAGTAAAATAGTTATGCATAAAAACATTTAAAACATGATAAAATGGACAGTTCATTTAATGACATGCAATTTACCAACTAAAACATGACATAAGAGGGTTAGAAAACATAAGTCATAAAATTATGGTCTATGCAAGCTAACATCATCATTAAAACCTTTGAACTCATATGCAATACTTCTTGAAGTAACCTTAGTTCATTATTCATCTTGTTGTGGATAAGTTAGCCTAAACCAACAAAGAGACCATGTGAGCTATAACATGATCCCCCGGTGTCTCCCACACCGAAAAGGATTGTTCTACTTGTGTAAGGTAGAACCATGAACTTCTAGCTTAAGTGGATCCACTAGATAATGAGATTGTTACTAGAAACCTGGCCTCTACTAACGGGTGAGCTTCCATCTCAAGAGATTGTTTCTAGAAACCCGGCCTCTACTCGGGAGAGCTTCCATCTCACATCAATATCCTCTCGGTGCTAAGCATAATTCCCACAGAATAGTCATTTCTTACTTGTTCTTATCATACATGGAAAGGTATACTAGGATAACCAATCCAAGCTAGTTTCATTAGGATAGCTCTTACTCTTTGACTCAATTAGGTAAGAAAGCCTTTTAACCTAAGAATCCATATTATGTGAGAAAACCTTTCACATCATTCTAGTATGTGTTTATGAGAATATCATTTCACAACACAACATCAAACATCATCATTGGTACTTTACTCTCAAAGCACCCTTGAAACATTTACATATGTTTCATAAGATCATGATATACTCATACTTTGGCCTTTCAAGGTTCAAAGATTACTTTCAATCACCACATCTAGAAATCAAGAATTAGATAGGGATTTCATGATAAATTAATGTGATTAAGTCACCTCATGCTTTAGTTCATAAAACTCATCTTTCATAGTCAACAACCCACATCATATGATCAAAATTTGGAAAACATAGGGGGTTTACATAGATTCATAGGGGAAACATCATGAAAGCATTGTAAATCATCAATTCATGCATATTAAAATATTACTCAATCATTTAGATCAATAATTAAGGGAACCTATGGTAATTGAGGAAAACCCTAGCTAATTTGGGGAATTCTACTCTGAAAATTGAAGAATTTTAGAACTCCATGAATGAAAGGAATTCATGGATGAAAACTACCATACCTTGAATCCAAATGCTAGCCTTTAATGGAGGAATTTAGACCTTAGCTTGAGACACTCATTTTTCTTCTTCTTCAAGTTTTAGAGAGAGAATTATTTGAGATGAGGTTTTGATCTTCTTCTGTGATTTTAGTAGAATGAAGTAAATGGATCTAATTTAGGGGTAAAAATAATTATATAGGGGTCCTAGACATAGGCAAAACGACATAGTATAGGAGTTATTTAATTAGGAAAAGACCCAACTGACCCTGAAAAATAACTGCCAATAGCGACATATGGCCACCCATCAGCGAACCATGGACTGATCTATGGTCTGTCCTGCAAGACCGTCAATGGTGGTCATAAAGGTGAATCCTAGCTATCGAACCATGGGCCCTAACCACGGACTGTGGTCTGACCTACGATCCATTGGTCAGGCCATGGTCCTAAGCCTCCAAACCTCTCTTAGGTAGTGCCATCCACGGACCACACCTACGGTGCGTGGTCCCATCCATGGCCCGTGGGTGGCCCTCGTGGTTGTTGATGAGTCCACAAATTAGACTCATTTAGGGCTTAATTTTAAAAGAAATAGTGTCCTTGAATGATTGTTTTATCTCAATACCTGATTAAAATGCTGAAGTTTTAGGTATTTGAAGTTTTAGTGGAAGCATGGACGCTTAGGTGCATAACATAGCAAATAGGGATGAAAAGAACAAGAAATGGAATCCTGCAGATCGCCGAGTTCAACTTGGCATGTCACTGAAATGACATGAACCGCCCTTCGTTCCAGTACGCAAATCCTTGAAGGAAGTGGATTAAAAGACGAAGAAAGGAGCAGTTGGTGAGTCGCCGATAAGTTCCATGAAGCAGTACTGTACCGCCCAATGATCCTGAATGCAAGGATGCGAAAAGCAAGACACTGACGGCGATGAGCTGACCAAAAGGTGGATCGCCGAACAATCCTCCTCAGCACAATCTGTGAAAACTATAAATACTAATTAGAATTTTAGTATTGGGGGGAAAAATTATTATTATTATTTTCACTTTAGAACATACTTTAGCTGATATTTTTTTCTCTCAAGTTTGGAGAGGGTTTTCTAGAGACTTGAAGAAAGGATTTCTTCTTCCCCAAGATGGGAGCGGGTTTTCTCTATTCATTTTCCTTTGCTTAATTTAAGGTTTAATTTCTTATACCTAGTTTATTTCATTATCATGTTAGGTATAATTTCTTATTTCTTGTTGTGTAGTTATAAACCCCATTCTTGGGGTATGATTTAGCAAATATGGGTTGATATTCTTGTTGGGCCTTGCTTGCTGATAGGTTAGATGTATTTTAATGGTGATTTCACCTAGTGGTTGTGGTTTAATCTAAAGGGTTTGTAGTTGCAATTACAAAGCCACCTATGTGTTTTCGACTTGCCCGAGAGGGAGGTCGCAAAACTAAAACCACTAGACTGATGGCCTAAGGAGTGGGTCGACATGAGGTTCAGCCCGAGAGGGTGTTCCCTAGTCCAATATCCTAACACTCTGCTCGAGAGAGTGAGTGGGGTAAGGCGTAGGCTGGTCTTCATGCGGCAAATGGGTATCCGAGAGGAATGCATTTGAAATGGGGTAAGTTGGGGGAGAGGGAACTTATTTCCATTTAAAGTTTAGCCTAGTCACTATTGTCTTGCAAATTTCTTATCGAAAGCACGTACCCAACGATTTATCTCAACTTGTATTGCGGTCACATCCCAAGAACCTTCCCCATACTTGATTTTCTTATTTATTTTGTTGTTTTACTATTTGTGACAAAAAACCCATTCGATATTTGACACTTTCGTGTCACCCCCTTTAATTTACTATGCTTTTGTTTGTTAATATCTTTAGCTGCGACTTGTTAGAATGTAATTTTATTTTTCTATCAATTCTCAAAACTGCTCCGTTGGGACACGACCCCAACCCTTGGTTGGGTTACTATATTATCGACGATCGTAGACACTCATACCGTAGGATAGTGTCGTTGGACACAATAAGCATCAAAATGGTGTCGCGTCCAGGGATCGGTGTTATTTGAGAATTTTTAGATTAATAGAATTTTTATTCTTCTTAGTTGTAGTTCACTAACTTTACTTTTAGTTTTGTTTTTCATTAAATGGTCCATTTCGATGAGTATGGCGAACAACACTCGAGAACTAATGGAGTTTCTTTCAGTAGAGGTAATGATATTCCGGGAGCGTATCCTCACCTTCAAGCAATTGGAGGGTGAACGAATCCACAAGTCATGGGCAAGGTTAAATGAACTGACCAATCAATGCCCAAATCATGACATTCCCAACATAGCTCTCCTTAACTGTTTCTACAAAATTCTTGGTCCTGGAAACAAGAGGTTGGTCGACCAACTCATTTCGGGAGGCATTGCGAAACAACCATATTGGATAGTAGCCCAATTGTTTAATCAGATGGCTGAAACGAACCAAGAAGTAGAAAAGGACTTCATGTTGGCTCCCCTAATGACTCAGATGGATGAGTTAGCTAAAAAGATGGTGAATATTGAAATCCAATCTAAGAGGAAGGATAAATACATCCCTCCTCATGAGCGAAGAAGTCTCAAGGACAATGAGGTTAAACACCTTGGAGAAATGCTCTCAATCATTCTCCACAAGGTGATTGAGTAAGATAGAGAGCTGAAAAGAATGAAGGAAGACATTGAAGGAATGAAGCGGATGATTTGGTCTCATTCCAAATGTGTCCAACTGCTTGAGGACCTGATGAGTAATGTGATGCCTCAACTTCATCAGCAGGGAAACAAGGGGTGGCCTAATGAAGACCTATCCAACCCCAACAATGAAACTTGAGCAGCAATTTGCGTCGTGCCACGACGATAAATAAGACGCTTCTTGGGAGGCAACCCAAGGCCTTAAACGTTTAGGATTTTACTTTTATGAATAATGGTGTGTTGTCGCAAGTTGAAACAGGGAAGTGTGGAAATTTCAGGTTGGCGAGCAGAAAGTCCATTTCGTGAATTGCCAAACAGGTCTGGGAGCCCCACTGGATGTGCCGTTTGGCTCAACACAAGAATTGTACAAAGCCTGTAAAACTCGGCGGACTCAAAAGCAACTCGGCAGATCGCCCGAAAGGGTTGAATAAATGACCACTCAGCGATTCGCCGAGTAGGTTGGCGAGTGCGTGTAACTTCGCCGAATGGACACAAATTGAACAGCATATATGGCCAATAGTCACACTTCTTCATTCTTTCTCACTTTCAAACTTCATAACCTTACACCCAGGTAGCAATTTACATTTTCTCACTTTAAATTAGTATTTTAGTAGCGGATTAGTGCTTGGAACTCAGATTTTCATTGCCACTTTGTTTACTCAGCAAAAAGGTTAGTTCTGAAACTCTTCGTCCACTCTCGAAAAGATAAACCTCATCTGCAACCTAGGAGTCCACTAATGTATGTTAGATCTCTCTAATATGAGTAGACATTTTCGAGTACCTGCTTCTATTTTGTAAGTTGGGGCCTATTTGCTTTTACTTTTCGACTTCTTTTTCCTCTCTGCTCACCTTGAATCTTAATGTGGAAAAATGTACATAACGAGTGTTGACCATGATTGGGGGTTATGGGTTTTCATTGAAGTTTGTGTTGAAAGATCTTGAATTGAATCATAAGGGGTTGTCGGGTTGAAGTCGAATGAATGGATTGCAAATAGGCACGATTGGGCTGTTTGGCGAGCCGAGTATAGGTCACCAAACTGTTTGACGGTTCGCTTAACATCTCCATTTCATTTGTTTATTACCGCCTCATGTTCAGTTAACTTTATAACTTTCATCGAATAAGCTTATGTCGCTGAATGCACTCGCCGACACACCGAAATATTTTCCGTTCGCTTTTTATCTGTACCCTTGTACCTTTCAGGCACCTTTTTCAGTGATTCACATAATTGTACTAGCATTTCACCCCTGCTCCGATTTAATATATTGTCTAACTTTGTCTCAAAGTCTTTTACAAAAATGGCTAGACCAAAGGTCGCAGGGAGAGATATGTCACCCCGACATGTAACAACACGAAATTTCAAAAGAAACAAAAAGACAACAGAACTGGAAAAAGAGAGAAGAGAAAGTAAGAAAGTGAGCTCCAACAGAAGGGACCCATTGATCCTACTATTCCTTCATGGAAACGTGGAGTCTACACGGCCATAAACTCTTTTTTGGCAAGCCATGACGTGGACAGAATGGTTGTTGCTAACATCATTGCAAAGGCTAGGGCAAATAAACACAATGAGAACCAAAATGACAATTCGGGGACCATTGTCGAATTTCAGGCTAATGCATCAGACAAAAATGCTCCGACAGATGGAGCAAGCGTGTAGACAGGATCCCCTCTTTACCTTTTTTTTATTCTTTCTTTACTTTAACTGTTGGATACTTTTTACTTGCATTTGAGGACAAACGCTTTTTATTTGTGGCGGGGTGAAGCCCACACCTTTTGTGTTGACATTCATGTTTTGTTTAGTTTATATTTGGGTTGTTTGCTTTAATTTGTGTTTTAAATACTGCTTTTTGTGGATGCTTGAGCTTATGGCTCGTGTTGTTTTACTTGCAAAATAATTTTGATCCTTTCGAAAAAAATTCTCCACCTCTTGTGTTGAAAGTGGCTATTTTTTTGCAAAAATTTAAGTCTCGGTTTCAATCAAAACCGATGACTTGAATAGTGCTCTCAATTGAACAAACATGAATGCACGGCTACGACGAGGCTAAATGAAGTTAGATAGACAATATGTGCACTCTTTGCATGTCGTTGTGACTAGCCATTTATCAAATTGGTTCTCTTGTGATGACCGTTCCATACTAGCAAAAGTGTGTTGTCTTGCTTGACTGAAGTATCGATGCCTTGTGTGTTTAGCTTACTTTGAACCTTGCATGAATAAACCTAGAATTTTCCACGTTAGTCTGATTGATTTAGAAAGGTGTACTCTTGAGATGATCTTAGGAAATTTTAAAGAGTGTGAGCCAATTGGACATATACCTCTTTTTGTGACCTACCTATGAGCGTGTGAAACTCTTTTGAACACCTTTGAGCCTTACCTTTATTTGGAAGAACCTTGATAAACCCTAGACCTTACATGATCCACTACATATAATCCTCTTGATTTGTGGTTTAGTGAATAGCCAACTTAGGACAGAAAGCCAAAGTTATGGGTGTGGTGAAAAGGAAAAGGAGAAGTCAAGAAGTGCTATAACAAGTCCCCCTTTACCAATGTTGCAGAACAATGGATCCCTCTAAAAAGAAATTTGTGGAATAAAGTACAAAGGATATTGGGGTTCCAAGCAATTCATGGGGAGTGAATAAACGGATGACTTAGAAGCACTAGAAAAAGAAGTGATAAAGGAAAATAAGGGAATGCTTTGAGAATACCACATCTCACGAAGAAAAAGTCACTAAGCCTAAATGATCATACCTTTGCACTGAGCCCCGTTACAAGCCTTAGAAAGACCTTTCTTACCTTGAGTAAGCTGGATCGAAAGTCAATTGGAAAATAAGGGCAAACCTATGGGTGAAAACATGCATTGTGTTCCTCTTTTTGAGTGTGAGCGTTGTATCTGATTCCTGATCTTAAATTGACGCATATTTGTGTGTGAATATGGAATCATTCTTTGTGCAAGGGCATTTAGATTTTTTTTTGAGCTTGAACTTGCACAAGTAGCAAGTATTGCGAGCACGAGAATCTTTGGTGATGGTGTGTCACAATTTGAATCTTTGAGTACACAATTGACCCTTGCATAAGTAAATTGAGTCATGTTGTGTGCATTCATGATTTTGTCTTGTGTAGCATTGTTCGAGGCACCTTTTTTGAACGACTAAACTTGAGTTTGCTTGAGGACAAGCAAAAGTTCAAATAAGGTGTGTTGATGAGTCCACAAATTGGACTCATTTAGGGCTTAATTTTAATAGAAATAGTGTCCTTGAATGCTTGTTTTATCTCAATACGTGATTAAAATGCTGAAGTTTTAGGTATTTGAAGTATTAGTGGAAGCATGGACACTTAGGTGCAAAACGGAGTAAATAGGGCTGAAAAGGAAACAAGAAATGGAATCCTTCGGATCGTCGAGTTCAACTTGGCGAGTCGCCAAAATGACATGAACCGCACTTCGTTCTAGTACACGTAGCCTTGAAGGAAGTGGATCAAAAGGCGAGAAAGGAGCAGTCGGCGAGTCGCCGATCAGTTCCGCGAAGCAATACTGTACCGCCCAATGATCCAGAATGCGAGGATGCTAAAGGCAAGACACAAAAGGCGATGAGCTGACCAAAATGCGGATCACCGAGTTCATCGGCGATCTCGACTAATATCGCCGAACAATCCTCCGCAGCACAATCTATGAAAACTATAAATACTAGTTTGAATTTTAGTCTTGGGGGGAACAATTACTATTATTATTTCACTTTAGAACATACTTTAGCTAATATTTTATTCTCTCAAGTTTGGAGAGGGATTTGTGGAGACTTGAAGAAAGGAGTTCTTCTTCCCCAAGTTGGAAGTGGGTTTTCTCTATTCATTTTCCTTTGCTTAATTTAAGGTTTAATTTCATATACCTAGTTTATTTCATTATCATGTTAGGTATAATTTCTTATTTCTTGCTGTGTAGTTATAAACCCCATTCTTGGAGTATGATTTAGCAAATATTGGTTGATATTCTTGTTGGGCCTTGCTTGCTGATAGGTTAGATGTATTTAAATGGTGATTTCACCTAGTGGTTGTGGTTTAATCTAAAGGGTTTGTAGTTGCAATTACAAAGCCACCCATGTGTTTTCGGCTTGCTCGAGAGGGAGGACGCGAAACCAAAACCACTAGACAAATGGCCTAAGGAGTGGGTCGACATGAGGTTTAGCCCAAGAGGGTGAGCCCGAGAGGGTGAGCCCGAGAGGGTGAGCCCGAGAGGGTGAGCCCGAGAGGGTGAGCCCGAGTCCCAAATCCTAAAACTCAGCTCGAGAGAGTGAGTAGGGTAAGGCGTAGACTGGTCTTCATGCGGCAAATAGGTTTCCGAGAGGAACACTTTTGAAATGGGGTAAGTTGCCCTAGAGGGAACTTATTTCCATTTAAAGCTTAGCCTAGTCACTATTGTCTTGCAAATTTCCTATCGAAAGCATGTACCCAACGATTTATGTCAACTTGTATTGCAGTCACATCCCAAGAACCTTCCTCATACTTGATTTTCTTGTTTATTTTACTGTTTTACTATTTGTGAGAAAACCCCCATTTGATATTTGACACTTCCGTGTCACCCCCTTTAATTTACTATGTTTTTGTTCGTTAATATCTTTAGGTACGACTAGTTAGAATGTAATTTTAATTTTCTATCAATTTTCAAAACCGCTCCCTTGGGACACGACCCCAACCCTTGGTTGGGTTACTATATTATTGACGATCGAAGACGCTCATACCATAAGATAGTGTCGTTGGTCACTATACGCATAAGTTGGGTCATGCAGTTTTCCCAAAATTGATTCATTTCCCTTTTTTGGATATGGGGTGTCACATATTGATGTTTGCGTGATCAAGACACAACTTCCAATGCAAGTGTTTATGATTATACAATAGTATAGTAACCCAACCAAGGGTTGCGATCGAGTCCCAAGGGAGTGGGCTTGAGAATTAATAAAAAAATAAAATTAAGTTCTAATTAGTCATAGCGAAAAACATTATCGAATATAAACATGTTAAATCTAAGGGGTGACGCAAGCGTCAATTATCAATGGGGGTTTGTGACAAATAAGCAAAAACAGGAAAAATGCAAAAGGAACTAATCAAGGAGTAGGGATTCTTGGGATTTGATAGGAATACGGGTTAGACTATCGTTGGGTGCATGCTTTTGGTAGTAATTTCATTGAATATTTGTGACTAGGCTAGACTATAGTGAGGGTAATCTTTGTCTCAAACAACTTACCCCTAATCAAATAGGTTCCTCTCGGACAGCCACTTGCCGCATGAAGAACAGCCTCTGCCTTAGCCCACTCACGCTCTCGAGCTGAGTGTGTGGGAGAAGGACTAGATTTCACTCTCTCGAGTTGAACCTCATGTCGACCCACTCCCACCGGCCATTAATTTAGTACTCTTAGTTTTACGACCTCTCTCTCAAGAAAGCCGAAAACACAAAGGTGAAATCGTATTTGCAACTACAATTTCATTAAGTTCCAACACAACTACTAAACGAAATCACATCTAAACAACAAATAAACTATCAGCAAGCAAGACCCAATAATTAGTCTAACAGATATTCACATTATACCAAAATGAGTTTGCATTCAATTGGGTATGAAGATTTTAGTCTCAAAACAAGCCAAGAGTGAAGAATCCAAGAAACCCAAACCTAAATTGTTGGAGTTGAAACCCTTTGAATCTTCAAGTTCTTCAAAACCCTCTTCAAACTTAGAACTCAAAAATCTATGTTAAAAATTATATATTTAAAATCTTATATTAAGCTACAACTCTTAACAAGCATTTATAGTTTTCAAAAATATGTGCTACAGCGGATCATTCGGCGTCGTTAGTCAAGATCACCGAATTGATCGGCGATCCGCCCTTTGGTAGGTTTCATCGTCGTCTTGCTCTATACTTTAGCATCGTCGTGTTTTGGATCATTGGGCGACATAGTACTGCTTTGCGAAACTGCTCGATGATACACCGACTGCTTATTTTCACCGCCGATTTGATTCTTTCCTTCAGGGCTTAGCACACTGGAACAAAAGGCAAGGATAGGACCTTTTGGCGACTCGCCAAATGTGTTCAGCGATTCTCAGATCTTCATTTCGTCGTTCTTTCAACTACCTTTGTTCCTTTCTGCTAAGTAGTGTCCATGTTTTCCCTCAAACTCAAAATACCTGAAATTTAAGGGTTTTCATCAGATATTGAGATAAAAATATGCATTTGAGGACACTAATTCTATCAAAATATAGCCCTAAATAAGTCCAATTTGTGGACTTATCAACGCCCCCAACTTAAACTTTTGTTTGTCCTCAAGCAAACTCAAGTTCAGCCGTTCCAACAGGGATGTCTCAAACAGTGCCACACGAGACTCAATCATGAATGCACACAACAAGACTGAATTTACTTATGCAAAGATCAAATGTGAATTCAAAGATTCAAGTTGTGACTCACCAATATAAAAGAATCTCATGCTCGCAATACTTGTTTCAAATGCAAGTTCAAGCTCAACCAAAATGTTCAAATAACCTCACACAAGGAATGAGTCCATATTAACACACAATGGTTTATAATTTAAAGTTCCGGAATCAAAGGCAACGCTCACACTCTCAACGAAGAACACAATGCATAATTTCACCCATATGTGTGCTCATATTTTCCAATCAACTTTTTCTTCAGCTCACTCAAGATCAAGAAGGACTTTTCAAGGCCTATAATGGGGTTGCGTGCAAAGGTATGGTCATTTAGGCTTAGTGACTTTCACCCTCATGAAATATGGTACTCACAACACTTCATTTCCTCTTCCTTCATCATTTTTTTAGTGCTCTTAAGTCATCCTATTATTAACTTTCCATGAATTGTTTGGCAACCTCATTTATTTTGTACTTTATTCCACAACTTTTCTTTTTATTCTTCTTCTTTTTCTTTCTCTTTTCTCTCTTTTTTTTATATGGAGGGGTTCTGTTTTTCTCAAAATTATGGGTAAGAGGAGACTTTCCTTGCACTTCTTCACTTGCCCTTATCTTTTCACCACACCCCCAACTTAGGCTTTTGGCCTAAGTTAGCTTTTCAATCAACCACACATCAAGAGGATTATAGGTAATGGATTAAGAGAGGTCTAGTGTTCATCAAGTTTCTTCCAAAAAAAAAGTAAGGCTCAAAGGGTGTTTAAAAGAGGTTCACACACTCACAAGGTAGGTCACAAAAGAGGTATATGTCAAATTAGCTCACACTTTTAGAAGTTGCCTAAGATCATATCAAGAGATAGCATCACTTAGTTGACCAGACCATCGGGGCAAATTCTAGGATCCATCATGCATAGTTCACAGGTAAGCTCATCACACTAGGCACTGACACAATAAATCAAACAAGACTCCACACTTTCACTAGTGTGCAAAGATCATCACAAGAGACTCAATTCGATACTAGGCTAGTCATAACGAGATGCAAGGAGTTCACATATTGTCTATGCAACTTCATTTTCCCTCATTGTAACCGCGCTTTCATGTTCGTTCGATTGAGAGCACTATTCAAGTCATCGGTATTGATCAGAACTGAGACTCAAATTTTGCAAAAGAACAGCCACATTCAACACACGAGAGTTGGCAAAAAAATTTGGACGGGTCAAAATCATTTTGCAATTTAAAATAAAATGAGCCACAAGCTCAATCATCCACAGAAAGCAGTATTTGACACAATTATAGCTTACAACCCAAATACATAAACAAAACATAATTTACGAATAACACACAAAGGTGGGCCTCACCCTACCACAAATAAAAGCAATTTGTCCTCAAATACAATTAACATAAACTCTAAAAGTCAAAATAAAGTAAAACAACGAGGGAGGTAAAGACAGGATCCTATCTATGCAGTCTCTCCATTTTTCTGAGCATCAGTGCCCGATGCCTTACCTTGAGCCTGGGCATCAGTCCCCGAGGTCACCTCAGGAGGGAACAACACTGTCTGCTTCACCAAGGTCTGTTGATTGTGAGTCTGACAAAAGACATGCACCGCTCTGCAAAATCCCCTGGCCCATGGAGGAGTATTAGAGTCTAGGGTAATGGTTTTTCTGGCAAAAGTGGTCCTCTTGACCTTTCCTTTCCCAGTAGTTGTGGGTAGTTTCGAAGCCTTTCATTTCGACATAACTGTATCTTCCTTTATCGCAATTCCTTTGGACTTCTGTTGAGCTGGCGTTGTTCTTTCAACAGCTTTAGGTTTAGTCATATCTGCAAAATCTCGAATATAAGTTAGAGAAATATTTGACAAAAGCACTGATAAACTTCGCTGACTCTTTCGGTGAGTCGCCGATATCATTCAGCGATCTAGAGTTAGTCCGCTGAAAGCTACAGTGCACAGAGATCCAGGGAAGTTGATAAGGGTAAAGCGAGACTTTCGGCGAGTCACCGAAAGTCTTTGGTGACCTTTAACTTCTCGCCGAAAGTTACATAATCAAAAGCACATTTATCATTAAATTAAAGGCGAGATGGGGACATTAGGCGAATCGCTGAGTGGTTAGACGAGCTCGACCCAGCTCGCCAAACGCCTCAACGTACCTATTTTCAGCCCATCTTCTCGAATTCAACCATGTAACCCCTGAAGACATAATCAAAGTATGCACTAGTACAATCAAGGTATGACCCATAGCACCCAAACACAACTCTTCGAATTTTATCCAGATTAAGGCATACGATCAGTAGAATTCAACAGTCACAACTACTCGAGCAAGATTGTCAAATTAAAGCATGCGTGTAAACAATCTTATCCTATCCAACAGGGTCAGAATACTTTCAACAAGATCTGGCTATTGCAACTGAGCATAATTTTTTATAAAATAAATTTGGGGCATAGAAAACAAACCCTTTTGTGTTGACTACGAAATGATTGAAACTTTAGGCGGCAAGGTAATCAAATTCTGAGCACAAATCTACCAACCAAAATACTTTAAAAGTGCAAGAAATATAGAAACTAGAGTGCAGGTATGAGTTTGGGCAGATAAAAAGTGAGGGAAAGTGAATGAAGTTAAAACTTTTAAATCTTTGGCTTGGAAAATCATCCAATTTTTCACCCAATTGGCGATATTAGTCCCGTTCGCTGAACTATTCGGCGTAACGCCAAGTAGTCATTTATCTCTCTGAATTGTACAGAACCTCCATGTATTGTGGGAGTCCAAATGGTGGCCTCCGTCGAGATCGCCGACATAATCAGCAATTCGCCAATAATTTCCTGAGGTCGTCGAGTTTTACAGACTCCAATGTATATTGGTCTTGAGTCTAACGGCAGTCTAGTTCATGGTGGCCGAACCCTTTGGCGATTCGCGAAATGGACATGTAACTCGCCAATCTGCACTTTTTGTTCACTCTCCACACTTCCATCTGCACAATCAACACACCATTATTTTATCAAAGAAAAATAAAGCAATAATTGGTTTTGGGTTGCCTCCCAAACAACACCTTAGTTAACATCGTGGCACGACGCAAGTCAACCTTCAAACCTCATTTTTGGGGTTGACCACAGTGTCACTAGGCAAACCCCATTTCTATCTCGGATTTAGGTGAGACAAAATCTAACCCATTTGAGTCTCCAGTTGCTTGATTGATATTGAATGGGAGGTAATGGTTTGGCTAAGGTTCAACACATCCTCTTTCATCTCTTTCAAGATCTTGTCTGACCCTTTAACTTTATTGAGGATAACAGAAAGCATATCCTCAGACCTACCACCCTCTGAATCCTTTGGCTTTACGCGCTCGTGGGGAGGCACATACATGTCCTTCTCCTTATCCTTCCAATTAGGATTTCGGTCTCTCCATTCACGATCCTTCCATCTTTCATCTCTAGCCCAACCTTGGTTACCACCATGACTTGGGTAGTTTGAACGATAACCACCGCCTTGGTTAGCTAGGAAGTTTACTTCCTCATTATACAAGGCTTCAAATTTCACCTCGTCAAGATTTGAACACCCGACCCCCACAGCGTTGACACCACAGGCACCAGCCCCAATGACATTTTTAGATAAAATGTCAAGTTGTGTCATAATCTTGGCCATGTTTTGGTCTCTCTCATTATCTTTTTCCATCTTCTCCTTGGATAGCTTGAATGTGAGAGGGGAGACTTGGTCTTCACAAGTGTACCATGCCCTATTGATGGTCGTCATGCCATCTAAAAGTTGGGTTGCTACTATATACGGTTGCTGCCTCAGGGTTCTAGGTAAAAGTTGATCAGCGACACCTTTGTTTACTAAATCCACGCTTCGGTAAAAGTACTGTAACAAGACATTGTCGGGTAGACCATGAATAGGGCATTGTAGTACCAACTTTTTAAATCGCAGCCAAGTCTCATGGATTGGCTCGCCCTCCAAATGCTTAAAGCTTTGGATACTATCCCGAAGAGTCATCATCTTCAAAGGATGGAAAAATCGCACATTAAATGCGGTTACCAATTCCTCCCAAGAAGTGATGGATTCCTGAGGCAACTCCGCCATCCACTTGCACGCCTCTCCCATCAATGATAAAGGGAATTGCCTTAACCAAACTGACTCTTGAGAGTTGTTTTTTGAAAGAAAATGGTTCGCACACATCCATGAAGTTTCAAAGATGTTTGTGAGGATCCTCATGAGCCAATCCACTAAAAAGTCCCTTTAGTTGCAAGAGTTGCAACATAGTGCTCGTTATGTGGAACACTACATTTCCCTCGGCTGGAGGTAAACTGATGGCCCCAATACATCCTATGAGATGGGGTCATTAATTTGGGCTCTTGGACATCGTTGAGATTTTCAATGTCGTCTTGGTGGCCCACCTGGCTACCGTTGCTACCGTTAACACTCATGCTTTCTAAAATATTCACACAAGCAAACAAAACAAAACTAAATATTAAGTTAGTAAAACTACAACTAAGAAGAACAAAAATTTTACTAAACTAAGAATTCTCAAATAACACCACTCCGTGGCAGTGGCGCCATTTTGATGTTTACGTAATCAAGACACAACTTCCAATGCAAGTGTCTACGATCGTACAATAGTATAGTAACCCAATCAATGGTTGGGGTCGAGTCCCAAGGGAGTGGGCTTGAGAATTAATAGAAAAATAAAATTAAGTTCTAATTAGTCATAGCTAAAACCATTATCGAATATAAACATGCTAAATCTAAGGGATAACGCAAGCATCAATTATCAATGGGGGTTTGTGACAAGTAAGCAAAAGCAGCAAAAATGCAAAGGTACTAATCAAGGAGAGGGGATTCTTGGGATGTGATAGGAATACGGGTTAGACTAGATCATTGGGTACATGCTTTTGATAGTAATTTCATTGAATATTTGTGACTAGGCTAGACTATGGTAGGAGTAAGCTTTCTCTCGAACAACTTACCCCGAATCAAATGGGTTCCTCTCGGACACCCACTTGACGCATGAAGAACTGCCTCCGCCTTAACCCACTCACTCTCTCAAGCTGAGTGTGTGAGAGAAGGACTAGGGTTCACTCTCTCGAGCTGAACCTCATGTTGACCCACTCCCACAGGCCATCAATTTAGTAGTCTTAGTTTTACAACCTCTCTCTCGAGCAAGCCAAAAACACAAAGGTGAAATCGTATTTGCAACTACAATTTCATTAAGTTCCAACACAACTACTAAACGAAATCACATCTAAATAACATATAAACTATCAGCAAGCAAGACCCAAAATTAATCTAACCCATATGCACATAATCACACCCCAAGAATTGGGGTTTTAGCTAGACATGTAAAAGAGAGAAATTTATACCAAAATGAGTTTGCATTCAAATAAGTATGAAGATTTTAGTCTCAAAAAAATCCAAGAGTGAAGAATCCAAGAGACTCAAACCTAAATTGTTAGAGTTTAAACCCTTTGAATCTTCAAGTTCTTCAAAACCCTCTCCAAATTTAGAACTCAAAATCTATGTTAAAAATTATATATGAAAAATCTTACTATAACTCTCAACGAGTATTTATAGTTTTCAAAATACTCGGTGATCCACCCTTTGGTAGGTTTCATCACCGTCTTGCTCTATCCTTGAGCATCGTCGTGTTTTGGATCATTGGGCGACATAGTACTACTTCGCGGAACTGCTCGATGATACGCCGACTGCTCCTTTTCACCTCCGATTTGATCCTTTCCTTCAGGGCTTAGCATACTGGAACAAAAGGCGAGGATAAGACCTTTTGGCAACTCACCAAATGGGTTCGGCGATTCTCAGATCTTTATTTCATTGTTCTTTCTACTGACTTTGTTCCTTTTTGCAAAGTAGTGTCCATTCTTTCACTCAAACTCCAAATACTTGAAACTTAAGGGAAGTTCTAGGTAAATCAAACATGCATTTCAAGGCAACCTCACCACACACAGCATTCAACACAATCATCAAACAAAACAAGACTTAACCATTTTCGCTAGCGTGTAACGATCATCACAAGAGTTCTATTCAACAACCGACATAGTCACAATGAGATGCTACGAGTTCACATATGACTTATGCAACTCAATTCGCCTCATCATATTTGCACACACATGTCGTTCAAATAATAGCACTATTCAAGTCATCGGTATTGATCACAACCGACACTTGAAATTGCAAGACAACGGCAACTTTCAAACACACAAGAGGTGGAAATTTTTTTTAAAAATTGGTTCAAAACCATTTGCAATTCAAAACAAAGGACAAACACGATGGATCAAAACCATATATATTAAAACACAAGATACAATCCAATATTTGCAAAACAATACTAGCAACTATCCACAAAATAGCCCAAAAGAGGTGGGTATAGAAATAACTCACCCCGCCAAACTAATCTAGCAATTGTCCTCAAATGCACAAAAATAATAAAATAGTCTGAAAATAACAGAAAGGGAGTCAAAAAGATCATCCTGCCAGGATAATCTTGAGGTGAAGTCTGCATGTCAGTGACTCCATCTGTCGGGCATCAGTGCCCGGCTCATCAGCATACTTGGCTCCACTAGATCCCACCATCGACGCCTTTATGAGTGATGCCTCAACCTATGTCTGCACCATGGAGCCCTCAAGGTCCTCCAAGTCATCCTACATAGTTGTATCATGGACACCCAACTCCTCTTCATTAGCCTCGGCCTCAAACTCAGCACTTGTGTCCTCTCTATCAAGATCTCTGGTCGTAGTAGCCGGAGGAACACTTGAACTAATAGGGACATCTGCACTCGGGACTTCAAGGATCTCCACCATACCAAATAGCATGGATAGGTATGTGGACTTTAGCTCGTCCATGTCTTTCCTCAGCCCAACAATATCGGTCTTCAAGGTCGTCACAGCAGCAAAATCACATGGACCTTGCTCATAAGCCTCTATCCTCACTGTAAAGGGATCTAAAGAAAATTTGTAGGCCTCTATCAACTCCATGTGCTCTCTCATCTCAGACCGAATAGGTGTCAAGGCAGCAACAATAACCCTATCAATCCACCCAGGCACAGCGGCCTCGACCCGGGAGGAACACACATCAGCAAACTGAGCCAGATGGCACATCTTATATAACATGGCTTAGGTGATAAGGGGTCAGGAGGAAGCAACAGTAGTAGGAGGAGGGGGTACAACAGATGAACTAGGAGAAGTGGAACTAGAAGGATTAGAGGTACATATAGGCTCACTGGCCTAAGGAGGAAGTATTCCCTTAGTCGACAACGTATCAACATCAACTAACGGGGACGTATCCACCAGTACAACTCTCCTCATGTCAACCTCATCCTTCATGTACTCAGCTTCGATCCGTCGGATGTTAGTAGAAGAGGTGGGGGTCACCACTACATCCGTCTTCTCATTCATAGGGACACAGGTGCGCTTGCACAACTAGGTGATCAACATCGAAAAAGCAAGAGAGGTTTGACTCTGCTTGTCCCTTATGGCCATCTCTTTCTCAATGAGCAGACCCAAGTTAAGCTTCTCCCGATCCATGATACAGCCCAAACATGATGCCTTCAGATGTCGGAGGATCGACTCATTCTGCAAAGGCATAATGGTTCTTCTAATAAACCCAAACCAGTATCTAGCAGCCACGGTTAGGTCCTTCTTCTCAATTGTCACACCACTTTCAATCTATCTTGGGGTAACATCAAAGATCAGAGGTGCTAGGCAACCTTTCAAATCATTGAGGGTCTTCTTCTAGACTTTGTCAACGTAATAGTGCATGAAGTTCCTTGAACACTCGAGTACCTCATTAATGTTTGAGTTGCTACACTTCACCTTTCAGACCCGGACCATCACATGATCTACCAGTTTAAACTCGCTGCCCTTTTTTTCCCCTTTGGGTAGCAGCTCTCCATATGCTGAGTAGAACACCCAGACCTAAGCGGGAATTTAAGGGCCTCGGGGATTCGTGAATATTTCAACTGGTGGAACTTGAAGGTGCTCCACACTTATTTGTACCGGTCTACCACGCCATCCGTAGACAACTTTTTTTCCTCTAGAATAGTCCTCAGACCATCGGCCTTTAGTCTATTGAGTGACCGGGTTGGAGGAAGTTGAACTAGTGGAACCTGCACTACTACCTGAGCTAGAGCTGGAGGTTGAAGAGGCAGAGGAGGCACCGAAATCTTAGACGGATCATTCATTGACTTGGAGCGTAGCTCCGCTCTCCTAGCTTGTTGGAGTTGGTCATCTTCCGGCTCAGAGACGGATGCCGGAGAACTGCCCTCAGAGTGGCCCTCACCGTCAGAAGAGGTGAGGTGAGTGGCATAAACACCCTCACTATCGGAGCTCTCCTCCATTGATGTAGGTTGTATAGGGCCTTTGACCTTGCCCTTTCCCCTTTTTGGAGGAGGTTTGGAAACCATGGCCCGAGAGGCTGCAGCCTCCTTATTAATCACGATCCCTCTAGCCCGCTTTCGGGGTGGTTGATTCCAACCTGTGACCTTTAGTCTAGCCATTTCTACAAAACAAAATCACACACAGTATATGCAATTTGAACAAAAAAATTCAAAGTTATTAAACTGTGCAGGAAGACTCGCCGAACCCAATCGGTGAGCCAAGTTAGGCTCACCGAAAGTTCCATAGTAAAATCATTAGAATGAAAGAAAAGGTCGGCGTTGTCCAAGGCCATTCGTTGGATCGCCGACACCATTCAACGAACTAGAAGTAGCTCGCTGAAAGTTACAGAATAAATTCAGGAATTAGGGGAGCAATAGGGCTATTAGAAGAGACTTTCAGCGAGTCGTCGAGTGAATTCAGTGAGCTCACGCATATCGCCAAAAGTTATAGAACTTAGACCTCAAACATTAAGAATTTAAAAGGTGATCAAGGGGTCTTTAAGGGAACTACTCGGTCAGCTTGACCCAGCTCGCCGAACAGGCTTACCCCCTATATTTTTGCTCCAACCTTCGAAATCTAACACGCAGCACCCGAAAACGAAATTGAAATATTATTTTGTTCAATTAGGCTCAAATCCATACTAACCATGCCCTGGGGGTACTCAGACTTCCCCCAATTTGGCCAAAATTGGCCCATCGACATTTTTTACCCTTAAGAATGACGTCAATCACTCTATCATTAGGAGAAATTCGACAATTGGCATAATTCGGGGTTACTCAGACTTCACCCAAACTAGACCCACAATGTAATCAACACAACTCACACAATTAAACATGTTCAAGATCGGGATTTTACGATTTAAGGACAATTAAGACAATTAAACTAAATACGGGCAGGCATCCACAACACACAATCAACAATTATCATTTACTCAATGAGAACAACTACACAATGATCATACTATTAATTTTAAAACTTAAAGACGGGGTTTGGAAAACCAACTTGAGACGCAGAGAATTTGAAAAGCTAGGCTAGCAACGAATCCAAAAATCCACCCCGAGTTAACGATGCCAAGTAAAAACAAGTATAAAAGTAAGGAAATGTGTGGTTATGAAAGTTTGGAAGTCAAAAGGTATGAAATGTGGGAGATTTTGAATTTAAAAATGGTTTGGTCCTTTTTGACTCTTCAGTTCACGCGCAAGTTGGCGATCACGACTAACATCGCCAACCCACTCGGTGATGCATTGAGTGGTACTTTATTCCGTGCATTTTTATAGAACCTCCAGGAAAATGGATGGTTCAAACGACGGTCCAAGTCGGACTCGGCGACCTGTTCGGTGAGTCGCCGACTGGACCTTTGGCTCACTTACTGCTCATTTTCCCACAATTTCAAATTTTTAACCTGCACATTCAAGACCCGTTATTCAAAAGCAATATTAAAGCATAAAACTTGGGTTGCCTCCCAGGAAGCACCTTATTTCAGTTCGTGGCACGACGAATATACCCATTCAAGGTTCATTATTGGGATTGGCCATTGTGTCACTTGACAACCCTCCTTTTGGCCTTGGATTCAAATGGGTTCGAGATTTGTGCCATTTGTGTATCCAGTTGTTTAATGGACACCAAGTGAGAGGTCACCGTCTGATTGAGAGTTGACACGTCATCTTTCATTTCCTTCAGAACATTGTCCGACCCTTCAACTTTGGTGAGAATGCGTTGAAGCATATCTTTCGTATGGAAACTCTCGGGGTCAACCCTTTGATCTTTTGGATTTTGATGCTCATGAGGGGGCACGTATCTGTCCTTGTCCCCATCTCTCTCCTTCCAGTTGTTTCCACAATCACACCATTCCTGCTCACGGTCTCTCAAACCGTTATCGTGATCTCTATTCCAACCTTGATTCCCGCTCGACCTTGGATAGGTTAGACGGAAACCACCACTTTGATTTGCAAGGAAACTCAGTTCATCATTATATAGAGCCTCAAAGTGTGCATCGTCAGGGTTTATGCCACTAACACGGACAACATTCACATCCTTAGAACCCCTACCCATAACATGTTTTGACAACAAATCCATATGGGTCACTGAGATGTTCAAATTACACCTCCATAAAGAAGTATAAGCTATCGTTGTCAAATAAAGAACCCAATGTGTAGTTGAGGTTGATTCCATGAGGAATATGGTTCAAACTTAAACTTAACTCACTATTATATCCATTTAGTCAAACTATTTCCGAGACAAGTAACTAAAAGGGGGGGTTTTGTAAGCAAGTAACAGATTGTTGATTAAGTAACAACTAAGCAAGATTCGAACTTTGAATTATCAATATAAGAGAGAAACTAGGGTATGTGTGTTCCCCACAAGCTCTTAACGCAGTAATCCTAATAATAATAATCATTTCCTAGTGTTTTACATGAAAATTTGGTAAGTTAGGTATACCTAAGTGATTGGTCCTCCAAGTAGGGATTTCACCTTGCACTTTGGTCTGGCTACGGTTGTATGCTTTACAAACTCTTACCTTTACCCAAGATTAGACATCACATCAATGTATGGCTTAGTTTTCACCCTCGCTCCAATTGACAGATAGCATCCACTAAATGTCTATTGTTAATTCTTTTCTGATTAACTACCTCCTTGGTCCAGCAAGTAGCAACAGGACGAGTTCTAACGTTGGCCACTATTAAAAAGTCATCTAAGCGAAAGAACTAACAATACATGCATAAACACTATTCAAGAATTACTTAATTATTATTCATACTTTGTTAATTGGTCATGGTTCCCACAACCCAAGTTGTGGATTTAGCTATTCATGCTTGAGAGTTCACAATTCATATTTAAGAAGAATGAATTCATGAACTAACAATTAGAATAGATTAAACCCAAAATATTCAATTGAATTACAAAGTGAAAATCTTATAAAATGAAATCTGTAAATCAAATTGCTAAAGTGTAACACCCTGAAAAAATACTAATGAACTAAGCTAGAGCCTCATATGTAATCTACTAGCCTAAATAGGGTTTAACGTAAATATAAGAGTCGTAAAATAACCTCCCCTACTTAGTACCAATGTTTTAGGACCTAAACGTCAAGGCATGACACCCCCCCACCCAAGGACAAGGGTCCTCGAGGAGGACAAAGAGGCTACCAAAAAAGTTGTCAAAACCAGCTTGACCTACAGATAGGTACCCACGACCTGTGGGTGGACCCACGCCTCGAAGGTGGGGAGTCATAGGTCAAGGCTGGGCCTTCCCTTGGGGTGACCACTCTCTGAACCAAACCATAGACCTGCAGGATGGGGCATGAGCCCACCTACGGTCCGTAGGTTGGTGGGTGTAGGTCACCCGTGGGACTGTCTAGGTTCGACCAACTTAGGGGAAAAGGGGTAAATTCCTAATTATTTTGTTAGTGATAGGGGATGGTTTTTATTGTTTTATTACACTTATTTAGGGCTTTTAAAACTATTAACCACCCTTTACAACTCATTATTCCCCAAACTCAAAACAATAACCACCTCCCCTCCAAAATATTTTGTCTCTAGAAACTCCATTGAAGAGCAAGAACAAGGTCAAGTTTAGGGTTCAAGGAGCAGCCTTTCTTCTAGAATTTCGTGTGGATATCTCCCTAAGGTATGGTGGTTTTTCATCTATGGGTAGTTTCCACCCATAGAGTCCCTTCAAAGCTTTATTTTTGACATTCCGAATTTCCCCAAAACCTAGGGTTTTAATCTATGTCATGGGTCCTCTGATTTATAATGAAATTACCCTAGACCCATGATTCCCTATATTGTTAAAATATGAATTGATTATGTGGGTTGATTGATATTAGAAGTATGTAAATCTATTATGTTTATGTTTGTTGAGTTATTGGATAATAAAATTCCTCTTATCTTGTAGTAATTATGGATGTTTGGGTTGATTTTGATTCATAGCCTTGAAGGGAAAACTGTTGGGGTTTGTACATGTTGATAAGGATTGTATATGAACTCATGATTCACTTAAATAGTGATGATCCTATGACTATTGTGGTATTGTTGCAAG
The DNA here is from genome assembly GCF_900185275.1 of Solanum verrucosum. Taxonomy (NCBI): domain Eukaryota; kingdom Viridiplantae; phylum Streptophyta; class Magnoliopsida; order Solanales; family Solanaceae; genus Solanum; species Solanum verrucosum. The sequence continues at coordinate 1,238,845 of NW_026020256.1, forward strand.
GTCCTTCCCCCCATACCCTTACACATGACTATGCATGAAAGGTCTATGATTATGATAATATTGTTGTGTTGATTGAAAGGTTATTCTCATGAAACACTATGAACATGATGTGAAAGTTTTACTCACGTATTAATGATTCTAAGTTTGAAAGGAAATTCCCACCTAATGAATCCATGAGCTACCATGATACCACGTTGGTTTGAGTGCTAGGCATTCTTCCATGAACATGAATTTAAAGTAAAGACTTAACATGAATATTAAAGGGAATTAAGCTAAGCACCGAGTGGATATGAATATGAGATGGAAGTTTTTACATTAGAAAGTTCAGCTTCCTAAGGAAAGTTATCTCATGAGATGGAAACCTTTTACGTTAGAAAGTCCGGGTTTCTAGTAGCAAAATCCTTATACCATAACTATGTGCCCACATAGGTCTTTAGCTAGTGGATCCACCTAAATGCTAAACATTTTAGTTCTACCTTAGGCAAGTAGGACACCTTTTTTCGGTGTAGGGGCATGACACCGGATTCCATGTAGCTCACATGGTCTATGTCGGTTAAGGCTATATTTCCCTACATGACAAGAACAAGAATGTGAACTATGAACAAGAACATGAGTTATGTACTATGATTACTTTAGAGGTTTTACATAGTGTGAATGGGGGTATGGGACTTCATTTATGCATTACACAAGTAGGATTTGAGAGTGATTGTGGTATGTGCTTTTATGACATGATGCTTTATGAGTTAATGCATGCTTTATATGAACTATTAATATGAATTATGAATTATGAACATGAACATGACCATGAACTATACTTATGATTTCTTAATGAGCTTTGCTTAGTGTGAGTGGGGGCATGAGACTTCACTTATACATTGCACAAGTGAACTTACAAAGGGGTTGTGGTGTGGTTTCCTCATGCTATGAAGGTATATGAAGTTATGTATGAATGATTATGGTAGCCTAGGGTTGCTTATGATATGGTGTGACTTATGTTCCTTCCTAAATGTGCATAATGACTTTAAACTTAATAAATGCATGGTTTCAACTAAATGTCTCTTTTTATGCATGTTTTAAGGATTTTTATGCATGGCTTCAATACTTAGTTCAATATTTGTGCTAACCCATATTTTCTACATCTTCTTATAAGTGTAGGTTCCGATCGTTGAGATATACTCCTCCTTTCAAGTAAAGCTTGGGTTGACTATTCTCCAACCTTGGTGAGTCATCATGGTTCAAGGACAAGGCGTATTCATTTCTAGTTTCATTTTGTACTTTCCATTTTCAAGACTATGTTGTAAATTCTATGAACCTAAGATTGTATTCGATTGTATTAGATGGTTTCTTTGAGACAAGGTCTAGACTCTTATATTTCTTTTATGAAAAAGACTTCTATTGTAAAAAGTTTTAAATTCTGCATCATTTCTATTTACTTATGTTCATGATTATGCTAAGGGCTTGTATGAGACCCCTTTGGGGTCAAGTACGTCGTGTTACATCTAGGGGGTACCCCTGGGTTGTGACAAACTTGGTTATTAGGGCACAAGGTTTAGAATTATTCTAGGGTGATGTCTCATGAACCACATCTAGTAGAGTCTTGTTCATGAGTATGAAGCGCACCACACTTATGAATGAGAGGCTATAAGATGTATAGGAACTTTCACTTCTTTCATTACTCTTTAGTCGTGCCTTAGAGTTTTAACTCTATGAAGTCTTTTTCCTAACTCTTCTTGTGTCTCTAGGATATGAATACAAGAAGGGCAACCGCAAGAAGGATGGAAGAGGAGATTTTGAATGAGGGAGTTCCTCCCCAAAGTCCCCAAGGTCATCAAGAGCCTCAATTTCCTCAAGCTCCTAATGATGAGGGGGCTATGGCGAATGTGGAAATAAGGTCAGCTCTCCATATATTGACCCAAGCCGTGATGGCCCAAGTCCATAGGGATGCTAGAGCTTATGTGAAACCTAATGAGAGCACCGTGGCTTCAAGGTTGAGAGATTTCACAAGAATGAACCCTCCTAAGTTCTTTGGTTCTAAAGTGGGTGAAGACCCTTAATAGTTTGTGGAAGAGGTCTACAAGATAATTGATGCTATGGGGCTGACTTCTAGAGAGAAAGTGGAGCTAGCCGTTTACCAATTGAAGGGTGTGGCCCAAGTATGGCATACACAATGGAAGAGGAATAGGCTGGAAGGATCGGGTCCCATAGGTTGAGAAGTGTTCAAGAAAGCATTCCTTGATATGTTCTTTCCACGAGAGAAAAGGGAAGCCGTGGAAGAATTTATCAACTTTCATCAAGGAAGAATGGGTGTTGAAGAATATTCTCTAAAGTTTACCGAATTGTCCAAGTATGCTCCATCTTTGGTGGCGGATCCTAGGGATGAGATGAGTAAGTTTGTGATGGGGCTGTCTAGTTTGGTGAGAAAAGAATGTCCTTCGGATATGCTTCATGATAACATAGATATATCCAGTGTATGCTAAACAAATGGAGGATGAGAAAATCCAAGAAAAGAATAGGGTAGTAAAGAGGCCTAGGACCAATGATAGGAATTCTTCTAAGGGAAATTCTGAGAGTCAAGGTAGATCAAGGTTCAAGAAAAGGTTCTCCAACCAAGTCTCCTCTAGTGTTCCAAGGGTCAAGAAGGATAGGGTGACGAACCCTAAGCCTCAAGGAGGTAATAGTGGTGGATCTTCTATGACAAGGCCTACTTCTGCCAAGTGTGGCAAGAAACATGAGGGGAAGTGCCTTGTTGGCACGGATGGTTTCTTTAGGTGTGGAAAGAGTGGTCATATGGTGAGAGATTGTCCCATGCTAAAGGTTCAAGAAAGAGAGAGCAAGAAAGCCCCCCTAGTGGTTCAAAATATGATGCTCCCAAGAAAAACCGCTTTTATGCTCTTCAATCCCGAGCTGACCAAGAGAGCTCCCTGGATGTGGGGACCAATATGTTGCAAGTCTTTTCTATTGATGTTTATGCATTGTTATACCCCGGTGCCACTTTGTCATTTGTTACACCTTTTGTGGCTATGAAATTTGAAATACAACCCAAAGTGTTATTAGAGCCTTTTTTGGTGTCTACCCCAGTTGGTGACTCGGTAGTGGAAAAAAGAGTCTATAGGAGTTGTCGTATTTCTTTGTTTCATAAAGTCGCTTTGATTGATTTGATAGAGTTAGACATGTTAGACTTTGATGTCATTTTTGGTATGGATTAGTTGCATGCATGCTTTGCCTCTATTGATAGTAGAACTCGGGTGGTTAAGTTTCATTTTCCAAATGAGCTTACCTTAGAATGGAAAGGGGGAAATTCTATCCCTAGAGGTCAATTCGTTTCTTGTCTCAAGGCTAGGAAAATGATCTTCAAGGGGTGCATTTACCATATTATTAGGTTTATGGATGTTGAGTTCGAGACTCCTTTGGTAGAGTTGGTCCCCGTGGCGAGTAAGTTTCTGAAAGTATTTCCCGATGACTTGCCCGGCATTCCTCCCGAACAGGAAACAGATTTTGGCATTGATCTTTTGTCGAATACACAACCTATATCCATTCTTCCTTGTAGAATGGCTCCGGCCGAATTGAAAGAGTTGAAGGAGAAACTCAAGGATTTCTTAGGCAAAGGATTTATTCAACCAAGCATCTCTCTGTGGGGTGCTCCGCTATTGTTTGTAAAAAAGAAGGATGGGACCCTTAGGATGTGTATTGACTACCGCCAATTGAAGAAGGTAACAATAAAGAGTAAATACCCTCTTCATAGAATTAATGATTTGTTTGACCAACTCCAAGGAGCTAGTTACTTTTCTAAGATTGACCTACGTTTGGGCTATCACCAACTAAGGGTGAGAGGGGTTGACATTCCCAAGACAGCCTTTCGAATGAGATATGATCACTATGAGTTCCTAGTAATGTCTTTTGGTCTAACTAACACCTCGGCGGAATTCATGAACCTAATAAATAGGGTATTTAGACAATATCTTGATTCGTTTGTGATCGTTTTTATTAATGATTATTTGATCTATTCAAGGTGTGAGGGTGAACATATGAATCATTTGAGGATTGAATTGCAAGTTCTTAAGGACCACCAATTATATTCTAAGCTTAGTAAATGTGAGTTTTGGTTAAGGTCGGTTTCCTTCCTTGGTCATATTGTATCGAGCATGGGTATTGAGGTTGATCCTAAGAAAATGGATGTGGTTAAGAGTTGGCCTAGACGTCTAACTCCCACCGATATTTGAAGCTTTTTGGGTTTGGCCGGTTATTATAGGAGATTTGTTGAGGGCTGATGAGTCCATAATTTGGACTCATTTAGGGCTTTATTTTAATAGACTTAGTGTGTTCGAATGCATATTTTGTTCCAATAACTGATGTAAACCCTTGAATTTTAGGTATTTTGATTGAGGGACAACACATGGACACTAGTGACAAAAAAGGAACAAGGCAGCTAAAAGAATAAAGGAAAGAAGGCCTAAGGAACGCCTAACCCATTAGGCGAGTCACCGAGCGACTAGGGTCTCGCCTAATGTTCCATAGTGCCAAGCCCTGAAGGAGAAAATCTAGTCGATGAGAGAAAGGAGCAGTCGGTGAGTCGCCGAATGCTTCCATGATGCAGTGCCATATCGCTCAAAGTTTCAAAACCCTAAGGATACTGAAGGCAAAATCAAAATGGCGATGAAAATGACCGAAGGGTGGATCATCGACTGGTCCTTCGCAGCACACTTTTTTACAACTATAAACACTTGTTTAAATTCTTAGCTTAGTATCTGATCTTTTGTTGAATCATATTATTCTTTAGTTTTTGAAGTTTAGAGCTTAGAACTGAATAGAGAGACAATATTTCCTTCGCTTTGAAGATTTGAAGATTTCCATTTCTAAGAAATTGGAAGTAGGTGTTAAAGATTCTTCATCTTAGACCTTTGTAAAGACTATACCAATCCTACCCGGTTGATGAAAACACAACTTGGTAACAATTTTTACCTTTTTACTATGTCTAGCTAAAACCCCAATTCTTGGGGTGTGATTATGTGATTATGGGTTGAATTAACTATTGGGTATTATTAATTGATAGTTTATTTGCTATTTTAAAGTGATTTCGTTCAGTAATCGTAGTTGAATTTAATGGGTTGTAGTTGCAAATACAATCTTAACTTTGTATTTTTGGCTTGCTCTAGAGAGAGGTTTTAAAACCAAAATTACTGAATTGATGGTTTGTGGGTATTGGGTCATCATAGGTTCAGCTCGAGAGAGTGAATCCTAAACCCTTCTCCACACATTCAGCTCTAGAGAGTTAATGGACTTAAGTGAAAGTTGCGCTTCGTTGCCGCTTATTGGTGTTTGAGAGAAACCAATCTGATTCGAGATAAATTATTCAAGAGAAAGTTTATCCCCACTAAAGTCTAGCTTATTCACTTTATTTGCAGTTGTTTACCTTGGCCCATAATCTTATCACATCCCAATAATCCTGTCTCTGTATTTGTATTTTGGTGTTATTCGCTGTTTTAGGTGATAATTGATTACAACACCCCTTTTCATATTTGACACTTGGGTCACCCCAAACTTTAATTATGTCTTTCTTCATAAATGTTTTTTAACTATGATTGACTTGAGCATATTTATGCTTTTCTATTGATTCTTTAGTACGAACCACTCCTTTGGGACTCGACCCCAACTCACTAGTTGGGTTATATTACTATTTAACGATCGTTGATGCTTAGTATTAGATGAAGTATCTTTGATAGTGTTATCTTTATCAAAATGGCACCGCTACCGGGGAATGGTGTTATTTGAGAATTTTTAGTTAAATTGAATTTTGTTCTTGTTAGTTATAGTGATACTTACTTAATTTTTAGTTTTGTTTTACTTATTTGTATGTTGAAACAGGAAGTATGAGTGTGAACGGCAGCAATGGCAGCCAAGTAGGCTATCAAGATGGCATTGAAAACCTCAACGATGTCAATGAGCCTCATGCTAATGACCCTCATTTCATGGGCGGTATTGGTGCCATTCCCTTGCCTCTGGCTGAAGGGAATGAGGTATTCCACATCACAAGTACTATGTTGCAACTCTTGCAACTAAAGGGGCTTTTCAGTGGTTTGGCTCATGAGGATCCCCATGAGCATATTATAAATTTTGTGGATGTATGCGGACTGTTCTCCTTCAAGAATATCTCCCAAGAGTCGGTCTGGTTGAGGTTGTTCCCGTTCTCTTTGATAGGAGAAGCGTGTAAGTGGCTAGCTGAATTGCCACATGAATCAATCACTTCATGGAAGGAGTTGGTTACCGCATTTCAAATGCGATTTTTCCCTCCCTCGAAGATGATGACTCTTCGGGACAGCTTTCAGAGCTTCAAGCATCTAGAAGGTGAGCCGATTCATGAAACTTGGCTGCGATTCAAAAAGTTGGTACTTCAATGCCCAACCCATGGCTTGCCTGATAACGTGTTGTTGTAGTATTTTTACCGGAGTCTTGACTCGGTAAATCCTAAGGGTATTGCTGACCAACATTCTCCTAGAGGTTTGATGCAACAACCTTATGTGATAGTGGTTCAGCTCTTGGATGTCATGACTACTATAAACATGGTGTGGTATACCCGTAAGGACCAGGTCTTCCCTCTAACATTTAAACTAACCAAAGAGAAGATGGAGAAAGACAAAAAGAGGGACCAGAACATGGCCAAGATCATGACACAACTTGACATTTTGTCTAAAAATGTCATAAGAGCTAGTTCTCGAAGTGTCAACGTCGTGGGTGTCGTGTGTGCTAATCCGGATTAGTCCAAGTTTAAGGCCTTGTATAATAAAGAGGTGAATTTCTTAGCCAACCAAGGTAGTGGTTATCATTCAAACTACCCAAGGCATGGTGGTAACCAAGGTTTGAATAGGGATGAAGGTTGGAAAGATCGAGATCGTGAATGGAGGGCCCATCATCCAAATTGGAAGGATTGGGAGAAGGATAGGTATGTTCCTCCCCACGAGTGTCAAAAGCCAAAGGATTCGGAAGGTGGTTGGTCTGAGGATATGCTTTGTCATATCCTCAACAAAGTTGAAGGGCCAGACAAGATTCTGAAAGAAATGAAAGAAGATGTGTCTACCATTAGTCAGACCGTTACCTCCCATTCGGTATCAATCAAGAAGTTGGAGACCCAAATGGCTCATCTCATCTGAACCCGAGATAGCAAGGGAGGTTGCCTAGTGATACTATTGCCAAACCCAAGAATGAGGTTTGAACGTGGACTTGCGTCGTGCCACGACGTTAACTAAGGCGCTGTTTGGGAGGGAACCCAAGTTTATTTTCTTTCTTTTTGTTTTAGAAATAATAATGTGTTGAATGTGCAGGTCAAAGTGTGGAAAGTGTTTGAAAAGTACAGGTTGGCGAGTTCCAGGTCCATTCGGCACATCACCGAAGAGGTCGGTGAAACCGACTCTGACCGTCGTTCGACTCAAGACAACTTTAAAGTAGAGTTTGTAAAAATCGGTGAGCCTAGGAAATTATTGGCGAGTCTTGTAAAACCGGTGAGGTAAGTGATCACTCGGCGTATCGCTGAGTGGTTTGGCGAACACGACTAATGTCACCGTATGGGCGAGAACTGGACGGTTTTAAAAGGCCAAAAGTTTAAATATTAAAGCTCTTCACTTTCAACCTTCGTAAACTCACATCTGCTTAGTATTTTCTATATTTCTTGCGTTTTTACTATATTTTAGTTGTTGATTGGTGCTCAGAGTTGGATTACATTGCCACCTAGCATTTCAATTTTAATTTGATCGGCATAAAAGGTTGGTTTTCCAAACCCCAAGTTTAGTTTTATCGAAGTTGTACCCATTTGCAAATGATATTATCGTATTGAAGTGTGTTGGGCCTCTCTGATAGGATTAGTATGTTTAAATGCCTGATTTGATTTGATAATCTTGTTCATAATGTTTTGAATGTTGAAATCTCATGTTCGTGTGCTTTAAAATGAATTAAATTTTGTGGGGTTGTGCTTGCATGTTGATTGGTTTAGTTGGGTGAAATCTGAGTAGCCCGTAGTTGTGCTGAAAGACGTAATTTTCCCAACGAAAGAGCGGATGACATCACTCCTAAGGGCAAAAGTCGTCAATTGGCCAAATTTGACAAACCGGGAGAAGTCTGAGTATCCCGGGGTAATGTGTGTTATTGGTCTAGTCTTAATTTGAGTCGTGCATGCTTTGATTTTGTTTTCGGGGGTTACAGGGTTGAATTCGAGAAGTTGGCTTGAAAGTAGGCACGTTGGGTCCTTGGGCGAGCTGGGTCGAGCTCACCGAACCACTCAGCGGTTCACCGAACTTCCCCATCTCACCTTTAATTGCATGCTTAATGTGTTGTTGGGCTCTATAACTTTCAATGAGAAGCTTAAGGTCGCCAATGACACTCGGTGACTCGCCGAAAGACTTCTTGATCACCTTTTCTCTGTACCCCTAAGCCTTTTTTAAACTGTAACTTTCGGAGGGCAAGTCATTGCTCACCAAAAGTTGTTAGCGATTCGCTGAAAGACCCTTCCCATCGCCAACTTGCTAAAAATTTAGAGCCAATCCTTTCAACAAGCCCTATCGGGCTCACCAAAGTGATTTGGCAACTTGCAATTGGATCAGCGAGTCTGTCTGCAACTGTTTTTATGTGAATTTGATTGAGTTATTTCTGACTTTTTCCCGATGTTTTGCAGACATGGCCAGACATAAAGTTGCAGGAAAAAACATGCCACCCCAAAAGAAAGCAAAGGGGATTGCACTCGATGAGGATGCTGCATCCTGGGGAAAGGCCACTAAACTTCCCACAACTAGTGGGAAAGACAAAGGAAAAGAGAAGGCACCAGCGTCACTGAAGGTTAGCTCTGATAGTGATGGCATCTATTCCACACACCTCACTACTTCTGAGAGTAAGGGAGAGTACCAGGAGCAGCAGAATGTAGCTTCTGAGGATGATGAGTTGATAGCAGCACAAAGGGCCGAGCTGCGCTCCAAAAGAATGCATGCTCCGTCTAGGATCAGGACTCCTCAGGCCACTACTTCTCCTCCTCCAGTTCTAGAACAGGCAGTGATGCTTGAACCACCAGTTCAAGCTCCTCCTCCAAAATTGAAGAATAGATTTAAGACTGAGGGGTTGAGGACGATTATTGAGGAAAAGCATTTGTCCACAAATGGGGTTATTGATATGTACCCGAAGATAATGGATTGCCTGAAATCTCACAAATTCCAAATCTTCAAAAATCCCCGTAGCACATATATTCCAAGCTGGGTTAGGGAATTCTACAATGCATATAGTGCCTTGATACCACAAAGGAAGAAGTAGGAAACATTATTTAAACTGGTTGAATACGTAGTTGTTCGGGGGAGGAGGGTGCAATGCGATTTTCCTGCCATTAATGTTGTCCTAGAGTGCACTACAAGACTGGAAGATGACTTCCTGCATATGATCAGGACAAAAATGCTGGACAACATGAAGAATTGGCTAGCCCCTTTGATATCTGATGGCACTCCGAAGTGGTTGGAGGTAGGGGCTCCCATAGAAAAGAAAGACTTAAATGTAGAAGTGAGGTATTGGTTTGGCTTCATCAACAGCACGATCATGCCCTCCCAAAATAAGTCTATTCTTCGTCTAGCCAAGGCAGCCTGTCTAGGCTACATCATTCATGAGACAAGACTAAATCTGGGGATGATTATAGCACAGGAGATGGTCATGAGGGCCAAGCAGCGCCAGACCTCTTTTCCCTTCCCAATATTAATCACCAAGTTATACAGATGAGCTCGAGTACCTAGAGATGCAAAGAAGGATATGGAAGATTCCACATCCTTTTACTAATATCCGGAGGATCGAGGCAGAATATTTGAAAGATAAGGCGGAGAAGAAAAAGAAGGCACCACTGGTGGATTCTTCCCCGATTGTAGATACAGACTCCCTACCTGCAGAGGCATCTATGCCTACTCCGTCCCCTGGGCCTTCAGGTACCTTTACAGCTACTCCTTCTGACACTCCAGGTTCTTCTGCTGCTATAATGCCTCTTAGACCTGTTGTTGCTGCTGTCTCCCAGACTTCGATCACCCAGGCTTCATCACTTCGGATGGGACAGCTTGCTCATTCTGCTGATAGTCGAGCTGCCAGACTTGAGGCCTCCATTCCAGGAATGATTCAGACTGCCCTGGATGATGTCGTATCACCATTGAGCTCTTCCATTGATGCCCTTGCGGCTAGGATAGCGGTATGCGAGCGTGGCGAACAGGGCCACCGAGGAGGTGACGGCCTTAAAGGCTGCTATAGCTGTGTTGCAGAGCGATGTGGATCAACTGAAGTCCATCGATATGTCCATGATCTTCGGGATGGTGGAGATCCCAGATGTGCCAGAGATGCCTCCGGCTACCACCGGAGAGGAGGGTAGAGTTGAGCAGACAGCTGATCCCAAGTTTGAGGTAGAGACTGATGAGGAGTTGCTTGAGGTGGCTAAGGAAGCTGCATATGAGGGCCTGACTGAGACTGAAGAGGCCATGGTAAATGTTGTTATGAAGGCTTCCTTTGCAGATACACCCTTAGCTGCTTCTAGTGCAACCACTGTTCTTTCTAAGGTGACTCCGGGCACTAATGCCCAAGTCTAGATTGATGTACCGGGCAATGATACCTAGACAGATGGAGTGACTGTGTAGACATGATTCCCTTTTTACCTCCCTCTCTGTCTTACTTTATTTTCACTTTTGGATATTTTTGTTTGCATTTGAGTACAAATGACTTTATTTGTCGTGGGGGAGGCCCACCTTTTGTGTATTTTTTGTGAATATTGATGTTTTGTTTATATATTTGGGTTTTGAGTTGATATTGTGTTTTACACTGCTTTTGTGGATGGTTGAGCTTGTGGCTCCGTGTTTTTAATTGTAAATGATTTTTTACCCTTTCGAAAAAATTTGCCACCTCATGTTTGTGCTGAAATGTGGTTGTTCTTTTGCAAATTTGAGTATCGATTTTGATCAAACCGATGACTTAAATAGTGGTCATAATCGAATAAAAATAAATGTGTGGCTACGATGAGACCAAATGAAGTTGCATAATCAATATTTGAACTCTTTGCATCTCATTGTGACTAGCCAAGTATCAAATTGAGTCTTTTGTGATGAACATTGCACACTAGCAAAAGTGTGGAGTCTTGTTTGACCTTAGTGTCAATGCCTTGTGTGATGAGCTTACTGTGAACCATGTGTGATGACACCTAGAATTTGCCTCATTGGTCCGGTTGACTAAGTGATGTGAACTCTTGAGATAATCTTTGGCAACTTTAAACAGTGTGAAACAATTTGACATTATACCTCTTTTTGTGGCCTACCTTGTGAGTGTGTGAACTTATTTTGAACACCATTTCGGCCTTACCCTTTTCTTGGAAGAAACTTGATGAAAACATAGCCTTTCTTGAACCATTACCCATAATCCTCATGATTTGTGGTCTATTTGAATAGCCAACTTAGGCTTTTGGCCTAAGTTGGGGGTGTGGTAAAAAGAAAAGGTAAATCAAGAAAATGCAAATAAGTCCCTTTTGCCCATGTTTTGAGAAAAATGGAACCCCCTCCATACAAAAAAAAATAGAGAGACAAAGAAGAAAAGAATAAAAAGGAAATGAAAAGAAAAAGTTGTGGAATAAAGTGTGAAAATACAAAAAAAAATGGGGTTTCCAACAATCCATAGAAAGTGAATAATAGGATGACTTGTGAGCACAAATAAAAATATGAAGAAAAGGAAAGGAAGTTTTGTTCACACCACATTTCATGAGGACTATAGCCATCGAGCCTAAATGACCATACCTTTGCACTCAACCCTGTTACAAGCCTTGAAAAGACCTTTTTGATCTTGAGTGAGCTGAAGCAAGTGTTGATTGAAAAATACGGGCAAACCTATGGGTGAAATCATACATTGTATTCATCTTTGTAAGTGTAAGCATTGTATTTTATTACAGAACTTTAAATTGTTAAACCATTGTGTATGAATATGGAATCATTCTTTGTGTGAGGGCATTTGATCACCTTTGTTGAGCTTGAACTTGAATTTGAAGAAATTAATATGAGCTTGAGATTCTTTGGTAATGGTGAGTCACAACTTGAGTCTTCGAGTGCACAATTGACCCTTGCATGAGTAAGTTGAGTCTTGTTTTGCGCATTCATGATTGAGACTTATGTAGCACTGTTAGAGGCATCCTTTTTGAACTGCTGAACTTCAGTTTTACTTGAGGACAAGCAAAAGTTTAAGTTGGGGGTGTTGATGATTCCATGATTTAGACTCATTTAGGGATTTATTTTAATAGATTTAGTGTCCTCAAATGCATATTTTGTGCTAATAACTCATGTAAACCCTTGAATTTTAGGTATTTGGATTGAGGGACAAAGCATGGACACTAGTGAGAAAAAAGGAGCATGGCAGCTGAAAGAGCGAAGGAAAGAAGGCCTGAGGATCGCCTAACCCATTAGGAAGGCTAGGGTATCACCTAATGTTCTAGAGTGCCAAGCCCTGAAGGAGAAAATCTAGTCGGTGAGAGAAAAAAGCAGTCGGCGAGTCACCGAACGCTTTCGCGATGCAGTGCCATATCGCCCAAAGTTTCAGAACCCCAAGGATGGTAAAGGCAAAAGTAAAATGGTGATGAAAATGACCGAAGGGCGGATTGCCGATTGGATCGGTGATCTCGACTAACTGCGTCGACTGGTCCTTCGCAGCACACTTTTTGACTACTATAAAGACTTGTTTATATTCTTAGCTTAGTATCTGATCTTTTGATGAATCATATTATTCTTCAGTTTTTAAAGTTTAGAGCTTAGAACTGAATAGAGAGACAATATTTCCTTCGCTTTGAAGATTTGAAGATTTCCATTTCTAAGAAATTGGAAGTAGGTGTTAAAGATTCTTCATCTTAGACCTTTGTAAAGACTATACCAATCCTACCCGGTTGATGAAAACACAACTTGGTAACAATTTTTACCTTTTTACTATGTCTAGCTAAAACCCCAATTCTTGGGGTGTGATTATGTGATTATGGGTTGAATTAACTATTGGGTATTATTAATTGATAGTTTATTTGCTATTTTAAAGTGATTTCGTTCAGTAATCGTAGTTGAATTTAATGGGTTGTAGTTGCAAATACAATCTTAACTTTGTATTTTTGGCTTGCTCTAGAGAGAGGTTTTAAAACCAAAATTTCTGAATTGATGGTTTGTGGGTATTGGGTCATCATAGGTTCAGCTCGAGAGAGTGAATCCTAAACCCTTCTCCACACATTCAGCTCGAGAGAGTTGATGGACTAAAGTGAAAGTTGCGCTTCGTTGCCGCTTATTGGTGTTTGAGAGAAACCAATCTGATTCGAGATAAATTATTCAAGAGAAAGTTTATCCCCACTAAAGTCTAGCTTATTCACTTTATTTGCAGTTGTTTACCTTGGCCCATAATCTTATCACATCCCAATAATCCTGTCTCTGTATTTGTATTTTGGTGTTATTCGCTGTTTTAGGTGATAATTGATTACAACACCCCTTTTCATATTTGACACTTGGGTCACCCCAAACTTTAATTATGTCTTTCTTCATAAATGTTTTTTAACTATGATTGACTTGAGCATATTTATGCTTTTCTATTGATTCTTGAGTACGAACCACTCCCTTGGGACTCGACCCCAACTCACTAGATGGGTTATATTACTATTGAACGATCGTTGATGCTTAGTATTGGATGAAGTATCTTTGATAGTGTTATCTTTATCAAGGGCTTTTTCTCCATCGTTTCTCCGTTAACGGCTTTGACTCAATAGAATACAAATTTGATTGGTCGAGGGCTTGTGAGAAAAGCTTCTAAGAGTTGAAAGATAAACTCACTACTGATCTGGTGGTGACTTTACCGGAAGGTACCAATGGGTTTGTGGTATGTTGTGATACTTCGAGAGTAGGGTTGGGGTGTGTGCTCATGCAACATGGTAAGGTGATTGCATTGGCTTCAAGGTAACTCTAGATTCATAAAAAGAATTACCCGACCCATGATCTCGAACTAGCGGCGGTGGTATTTGCCTTGAAAATATGGAGACACAATCTATATGGGATCTATGTGGATATTTTCACCGATCACAAAAGTCTTCAATATGTGTTTAGCCAAAAAGTCTTGAATCTCTGACTAACAAAGTGGTTATAACTTTTAAAGGATTATGACATGAGTGTCCTTTGCCACCCCGGCAAAGCTAATGTAGTTGTGGATGCCCTAAGTCGATTGTCCATGGGTAGTGTGTCTCATGTAGAAAATGAGAAGAAGGAATTGGTCTGTGATGTGCATAGGTTGACCCGGTTAGGTGTCCAACTAGTGGATTCCACCAAGGGTGGAGTCATGGTCCATAATGGTTCCGAATTATCCTTTGTAATTGACGTAAAGTCCAAACAATACCTTGATCCCATGTTAATGGAGTTGAAAGAATCGGTACTCAACAAGTCCGTTGAGGCTTTCTTCGAAGGGGGAGATGGGGTGCTTAGGTACCAAGGTAGATTATGTGTTCCAGATGTTGATGGCTTAAGAGAGCAAATTTTAGAAGAGGCTCATGGTTTGCGGTATTCTATTCATCCGGGAGCCACCAAGATGTACCGTGATCTACGGAAAGTCTACTGGTGGAATGGCATGAAGAAGGATATAGTGGGTTTTGTGGCTAAATGTCCAAATTGTCAACAAGTTAAGGACAAACACCTAAAACCGGAAGGTTTGTCCCAATATATAGATATTCCCACTTGAAAGTGGGAGGATGTGAATAAGGACTTTGTTGTGGGTTTTTCTCGTACTCGAAGGCAACATGATTCTATTTGTGTCATTGTGGATAGGTTGACAAAATCTGCCTACTTTATTCCCGTCAAGGTTTCTTATTCAGCAGAAGACTATGCCAAATTATACATCAAGGAAATAGTGAAGTTGCATGGGGTTCCTTTGTCTATTTTTTTTATCGGGGTACTCAATTTACTTCACACTTTTGGAAGGCATTCCGAAAAGGGTTTGGTACCAATGTTTTGCTTAGTACCGCTTTCTACCCTCAAATGGATAGTCAATCGGAACGCACCATTCAACCTTAGAGGACATGTTGAGGGCATGTGTTATATATTTCAAGGGTAATTGGGATGACCATCTTCCATTGATAGAGTTTTCCTACAATAATAGCTACCATTCAAGAATTGACATGGCTCCTTTTGAAGCATTGTATGATAGGAGGTCTAGATCTCTGGTTGGTTGGTTTGAAGTAGGTGAATTTGCTCTATATGATCCCGAATTAGTTTATGAGGCCATTCAAAAGGTTCAACTCATTAGAGAGAGATTGAAGACGTCCCATAGTACATCGGCAAAAGTCTTATGTTGATGTTAGAAGGAAGGACCTAGAATCCAAATTGGTGATTGGGTCTACTTGAAAATCTCACCTATGAAAGGTGTGATGAGGTTTGGTAAAAAGGGGAAACTTAGTCCCCAGTATGTGGGCCCATACCAAATCTTGAAACGTATTGGGAAAGTTCCAGATGAGTTAGACTTACCAAATGAATTGGTTCTGATTCACCTGGTATTTCATGTTTCTATGCTTAAGAAGTGTATTGGTGATCCAGTATCCATCATCCCTTTAGAGGGTTTGGGAGTTGATGAGAATCTTTCTTATGAAGAGGTTCCGGTAGAGATTTTAGACCGGCAAGTTAAAAAGTTGAGAAACAAGGAAGTAGCTTCCATTAGGGTTTTATGGAGGAATCAATTAGTTGAGGATGGTACATGGGAGGCCGAGGCGGATATGAAGTCCCGCTATCCTCATTTTTTTTCTTCTACTCTTTTTCAATCTTGAGGTAAGTAGTTCCTCTTGAGTTTTAGTGTTTTGGGGAGTCATGTGTCTTGTATGAGTTTTTGATTATTTCCTTATGCCATGCATGTTCTTGATAAAATTCATGTTTAGAAAGAAAATCAGTTTTTTTCCTAGTGTATTACATGCAAAGTGATAAGTTATGTATCTCTAATTTATTGGTCCGGTAACTAGAGAATTTCACCCCGCACCTTGGTCCGGCTATATGTGTATAATTTACTAACCCTTACCTTTACCTCATATTGGACATCACACTAATTGACATTAGACTATTAGACAGTATCACACTAAATCTATGTTGATAATTATTTTCTTATTAACTACCTCTTTGGTCTGGCAAGTAGCAACAAGGCGAGTTCTAACATTTGCAACTGCTAAAAAGACTTCTAAACGAAAGAATTATCAATGCATGCAATAACACTATTCAAGAATTACTTAGTTACTATTCATACTTTGTTAATCGCTCATGGTTCCCACAACCCTAGTTGTGGATTTAGTTACCCAGAATAGCAAGAACACAATTCATATTTTTAGACGAAGAAATCATGAACTTACGTAATGAGAAGAAGAAATCCAGAAACCCAACTTGAATTTCAAAGTTAAAATCTTCAAAACGAACTTAGGAAATCAAGAATTGCTAGAATTGCAAGTTTATCTCCAAAGCCAAAAACTAGAACTAAAGTAATAACATCTAACCCCCAAAAACGAGGTTTACATGCCCTATATATAGAAAACCATGTCCCAAATAAAAAGGAAACGAAATAAGGAAATAAAGTTTTTGGACGCGTTTCGATCTATGACACTGACCTATGGACCGTGGACTGACCTACAGTCCATAGGTCCCTTCCGTGGTTTGAGACTTAGGCAATTTTCCAAAACTCAAAATCTCAAACTCTCATTAGCAATCGACAAGTTTCTTAGCTTGTTACGTAGGCTCAGGGTCAGGTGTGGTACATTTGGATACTTTTTAGTGACTTTTTGCCCTCCTTGACATTACATTAGGATGTTTACCTCTTTTTGCCCTATTTTTGACATCTTACCTTTTTACCTTCTTTCCCTTGACTCTTTTCAACCATGGATGTGACTTTTGACTTTGTAGCTCTTTATTTTTCACTTTCTTCTTTTTTTTGCATTTTATTTTTTCTTTATTTTTCAATACTTTTGTTTATCATATTTTGATTCTTTGGCACAAAGTCACATCCTCTTCTAACTTTTCTTTTTCTCTTTTCAACACCAAACTCTTTTCATACCCATCTTTCTTTCGGTTTCCTCTTTCATAGCCACCCTCAACTTATGGATTTTCCATTAGTTGAGGTGCACAATATCCGATGTTGGACCAAGGCCAGGATTGAGGTAATTTTTGCATTAGCCACCCTCAACTTAGGCTTTTGGCCTAAGTCGAGGTGCACATGTCCAAGGAGAGATCGGGGCCAAAACACTAGATTAAGGGAAGGTGAGTTAAGGGCTTAGAAAGAAATGGTCTATTTCAGGCTCAAAGCATTTGGATCAATAGGAACATTCATTTCATTTGGTTGGATTCTTTTAGGCAATCAATGGACTTATTAGAACAAGGGCCTATGATCACCTCCTAGCCTCTAGCGTAGATTATCTTAGCAGGACTAACCAAGCAAGTTCTAGATTGGCACAAACCTGTCTGAACAATTCAACTCATCTCACTCTCTCTTGGCACATTGTTACATTACCATATTATCAGTTACCCAGTTCAAGTTTAGCTTAAGTCATAAGGTCAAGTTGGTTCATTATAATGTCATATTAAGAGCCAACACATTCAACTCATTCTAGCCTAAAGATTTTAGCACATATCACAATTTTTGGACGGGTATCATTTTTCATTCTTGACTAAGCCATCATGCTTCATTCTTTCTCATGCTTCTACACATACAATCCTAACAAATGCCAGTTTTCAACAGAAATTAAGACAGTCTCTTGGGGGAAAATAACACAGGCAAGAAAACCCCAAGAGAGGATTCTGAGTTGACTTACTCAGACTTCACCCTATCACTCACAATCTGTTTACACCACCCCCAACAAATAGAGTACATTTGTCCCCAATGCACAAAAAGTAAAAAGTAAAGGATCGGGTGAAGCAAACATGTGGTGCATAACACCGAAGACCTATCAACAAGCAGTGGGTCCGGTATCCCGTAGCCCGCTGGTCCAACACTTGGGCCACCCTCAGTAGGGCCCACATAATCTATCACAGCACCCTCAGTAGTGCTATCAACCACTCTAATCGCACCATTAGTAGTGCTCACATCATCTCTCACAGCAGCTACAACCCCAGTGGTGGGTATAGACCTCGAGGCCCCAAGATTACCCTCACGAACCCTTTGCTGGCACAATTCCTCATCCACAATGGAGGCTCTCCTAGCCTGCTCAGTCTGCTGGCGCTCTCGCTTCTTAATTCATGCATCCTCATTAGCATTAGAAGTGCAACTGGAGCGGGGCTTCTTCCCTCGAGTATGGGTGGACTCAGATTGTGGTATGACCTCTCCGAATAAAGCATCTAAAACCTTATCATCAGTACGTACAGTACGAGTGGACTCAGGCTCATCTGTAGGTGGAGAAAGGATGGTATCAAGATCAGCCCGGAGACTAGCTAACTCCTTCCGGATGGAAGAGACATCAGTGGTGGGGGTTGGTCGCTCGAGGACTCGCAACTAGAAGTCATCCAGGTGCTTATTAACGGCCTGGACCTTCAGTCCATCATATGCTCCATCCTAGGCTCGGACTCTAAAATAGACCATTACATCCATGGCTTCACATGCTGAAGCAGTGTGGCTATCTGTGCCTCCAACTTTTGAACACGAGCAAGGGCCACGACAGAGGATCCTGATGAAGGGGTGGCTCTGGATGAGCTAGGAGCCCGACTGGCAACCTGAGATGGGGAGGCCGGTACAACATCAGTAGTGGCTGGAGGGGTGTTTTCTGCATCATGCATGTGCTCCACATCATCTACCAAATCCACACCCAATAGTGGTACCTCAACCTCGGGCTCTCGTCACGGCGCAGCTATGTTGGCCTCATCCCTAATCAAATCGATGTCTAGAGTTTTGTCCGCCCATACCAGTTTGTCACTGGGCCAAATTAGTACCCCCAGCGTCTCTGCACAACTGGAAAATGAGACAAGGAATGGGTAAAGTAGTGGTAGCTCGAAAAGACCGCTCATAGATCTCCGCAATCAATATGCGGGCAAAGTCTATCTCAAACACAGCTACCAAAGCAGCTACAATCACAGCGCGGTCCCATGTAAGAACATTTTCTACCTGAGTAGGCGACATCTGGTTCCGCACTAATAGCCAGAAGAACTTGGCCACAAAATTCAAAGTGGTCTTCTTGATTGATAAGGTCGGGGTGCTAACACA
>NW_026020256.1:1312274-1500100 GCF_900185275.1 Solanum verrucosum
GTACTGGAACCCCCTTCTCTGGATTATTTGATGAAACTGCAGCACGGCTCGTAAGTCGACCTACGGTACGTCATTTGTAACCGTGGTTCCACACTTAGTCAAGAATTCCTTGATTTTCCTGCAAGCCTTGCCTCTCCATCTACGCTGACCACCTACGGAACATGACTAGATCTACGGTCCGTAGGTCACATCCGTAGATGCCTTTTTCTGCAACATTCTTCAGCTGTGTCTCTCAACTTCCACGTCCGAACTTATTTCCTGCAAACATGATAAAAACACATTAATACCAATACAAAATGGCCCTAGACACACACAAATCTTAAGTGAAATGTATTAAAAATACTATTAACTCACAGTTATCAGGCGTAGGCCACCCCTGGGACTGCCTAGGTTCGGCCAACTTAGGGGCAAAGGGGAAAATTCCCAATTAATTAGTTAGTGATTGGGGATGGTTTTTATTGTTTTATTACACTTATTTAGGGTTTTTAAAACTATTAACCACCCTTTACAGCTTATTATTCCCCAAACTCAAAATAATAACCACCTCCTTTCCAAAATATTCTCTCTCTAGAAACTCCATTGACAAGCAAGAACAAGGTCAAGCTTAGGGTTCAAGGAGCAGCCTTTCTTCTGGAACTTCGTGTGGAAATCTCCCTAAGGTATGGTGGATTTTCATCTATGGTAGTTTCCACCCATAGAGTCCCTTCAAAGTTTGGTTTTTGAGATTCCAAATTCCCTAAAAACCTAGGGTTTTAATCTTTATCGTGGGTTCTCTTCCAAAATGTTTACAATTATTTAATTATGGTTTATTATGGTTGATTATGATGAATTATGATTTTATTAATGGAGTATTATTTATTTATAATAAAATTCCCCTTGGACCCATGATTCCCCCATATTGTTAAATTATGAATTGATTATGCGGGTTGATTGTTATTAGAAGTATGCCAATCTATTATGTTTATGTTTATTGAGTTATTGAATCATGAAATTCCCCTTATCTTGTAGTAATTATGGATGTTTGGGTTGATTTTGATTCATAGCCTTGAAGGGAAATTTTTTAGGGTTTGTACATGTTGATGAGGATTGTATATGAACTCGTGATTCACTTAAATAGTGATGATCCTATGACTATTGTGTAATTGTGGTATTGTTGCAAGATCTTTCCCCCCATACCCTTACACATGACTATGCATGAAAGGTCTATGATTATGATAATATTGTTGTGTTGATTGAAAGGCTATTCTCATGAAACACTATGAACATGATGTGAAGGGTTTACTCACGTATTAATGATTCTAAGGTTGAAAGGATATTCTCACCCAATGAATGCATGAGCTACTATGATACCATGTTGGTTTGAGTGCTAGGCATTCTTCCATGAATATGAATTTAAAGTAAAGACTTAACATGAATATTAAAGGGAATTAAGCTTAGCACCGAGTGGATATGAATATGAGATGGAAGCTTCTACGTTAGAAAGACCGGCTTCCCAAGGCAAGTTATCTCATGAGATGGAAACCTTTTACGTTAGAAAGTACGGGTTTCTAGTAGCAATCTTCTTATCCCATAACTATGTGCCCACGTAGGTCTTTAGCTAGTGGATCCACCTAAATGATAAACATGATAGTTCTGGCACTCCGTAGTTTGAGTTACTGAAAATCATCTCCCAGGCCAAGACCTATGACTGCCCATCCACGGTCCGTCGATGAACCTATAGTCAGTGGATGGCACCGTTGGTGGCTACTTCAACAAATTTTAGCTCGCATCTTCATCAACCGCATCTAAGCCTATTTCCTGCAAACATTATACACAAAACATCAGTTCTAATAACAAAATGGCCTAAGACACACACAAACTCTAAGTGAAATGTACCAAAACACCGTGAACTCACGGTATATCAACACCCTCAACTTGAACTTGTTCTTTGTACTCAAGCGACATACTAACACTCTAAACAACACTTATGTAGAAGTATACATACAAACTCAAGTAATCACATGGCCTTTTCAATCAGTTCCGTCACACTAATGCAAATCTTTTCATCTAAACTCAACAAGCTAACTCATACAGATTAGAACATGACATAAATCGACCAACAGCCATCACAACATACACCTTTCACAATCACCAAAGTATCAATTCTCCAACAATGTAACTAGTGCCCTCACTTCAAAAGAAATCCCTTTTCACACACAACAGTTATGAATTTCATGTTTTAGGATTCATTCAATACTCACTTTTAGAAGTGAATTCAAGTACAGTTAGTGCTCAACACCATAGGCTTTCCCTTATTTTCACTGCTTAGAATCTCCAAACTAGTCGCTACGATCACTATAGGACTTTATTTGCTTGTAATGTAGGCCCAGGGTCAGGTAGGGTACATTTGGGTAATATTTAATGACTTTTTGTCCTCCTTGACATTACGCTAGCTTTTTACCTCTTTTGTCAACCAATTCTTGACATCTTTAACTTTTCTGCTTTTTCCCTTTGACTCTTTTTTGCACAGATGTGACTTTTGACTTTATAGCTCTTATTTTTCACTTTCTTATTTTTCTTTGTTTCTTTCAGCACTTTTGTTATTCATCTTTTTGCTTCTTTTGCACAAAGTCACACCTTTTTCTATCTTTTGTTTTTCTCTATTCAACACAAAACTCTTTTCATACCCTTTTTCTTTTGGTTTCCTTTTTTCATAGCATCCCTCAACTTATGTATTTTGCATGAGTTGAGGTGCACAATATCCGATGTTGGACCAGGGCCAAGATCAAGGTAACTTTTTTGAATTAGCCACCCTTAACTTAGGCTTTTGACCTAAGTCAAGGTGCACATGTCCAAGGAGGGACCCGGGCCAAGACAATTATTTAAGGGAAGGTTAATTAGGTGTATTGGAGGAAGTGGTCTACATTAGGCTCAAACATTTGGATCAAAGGGAACATTTATTTCTTTTGGTTGAATCATTTAGGCTTGAGTGGACTTATTTGAACAAGGGCCTATGATCATTTCCAAACTTCTAGCCTAGATTATCTTAGCAGGACCAACGGGGCAAGTTCTAGATTGGCACACACTGTATGAACATTCAAACTTTTCTCACACATACTTGGCACTTTGTTTCATTATCAGATTATTAGATTACCCAGATCAAGTTTTAACTTAATTCATGAGGTCAAATCGGTTCCTTATTATGTCATATTGAGATTCAACACATTCATTTCATCAAGCCTAAAGATCTAGCACATTTCAATTTTTTTTTGGACGGGTATCAACTTTTCATGCTTTTTATGCCATCATGATTTCATTCTTCTACTTACTTCTACACATATATTCCTAAACACGCAGTTCAACAGAAAGTAAAACAGTATCTTGGGGGGAAAGAACACAGGCAAGAAAACCCCAAAAGAGGATTATGAGTTGGGTTACTCAAACTACATCCTATCATGCACAATCCATTTACCCCACCCCCAACAAAACAAGGTGCAATTGCCCTCAAAGAAAAAAAATCAAAAGTAAAATATAGGGTGAAGCAAACCATCAGTAGCACTCTCATCAACCAACGTAGTGCCCTCAGTAGTGCTCAAAATGCCAGATGGGCTAATATCCACCTCACGAGCCCGTTGTTTTCTCCTCTCTTCATCAAGTAAAGATGCCCTCTGGGCCTCTTCAAACTATTGGCGCTCCTTCTTTCTCAAATGTCGAGCTTCTTCAGTATCAGCAGTGTGGTGGAGCGGGGGTGCTTCCCAGCAGTATGGGAAGAGTCTGGTGGTGGCATAGTGTCGCCAAACAGAGCAGTCATCACCACCTCATCCTCCAGTACCGCAGGGGTAGACTCTAGTACCTCAGCAGAAGGAGCTAGTAGGGCAGCAACATTAGCATGGAGGCTGGCCACTTCCTACTGGAAGGTGGTCACATCAATGGTCGGGTTGGCCTCTCCAGGACTCTCAACTCAAAGGCATCCAGGCGCTTATGAACGGCCTGAACCTCTGCTCCATCATCTGCTCTATCCTCGCCTCAGAATCCACAATAGAACACTGCATCTAGGGCTTCATATGTTGAAGCAAAATGGCCATATATTTCAATAGCTTCAGAACTCAAGCTAGAGGAACGACAATGGACCCTGAAGAGGGAGTGGGTCGAGATGAGCTCGGGGCCTCACTGGTGGCTGAAGATGGTGGAGCTTGAGAGTCTGTTGTCGGGGCCAGAATAGTTGTGTCATCACCCTACATCTGCTCAACATTTGCAGCCAGATCATCACCCAAAAGTGGTACCTCAACTTGTGGCTCTTTCCGAGGTGCAGCAAGATTGGCATCATCCCGAATTAGGCCAATGTATAGAGTCTTGGTCGCATCAAGCAACCGGTCACAATGCCAAATGGGAACAGAAACATCTCTGCAGAGTCGAAAAAGCAAACATGGAAAAGGTAGGGGGTGGTGGCCTTAAAGTCCCTCTCGTGGATCTCAATGATCAAAATTTGGGCAAAATCAATCTCCAAACCTGCCATAATGGCTGCTAGCATCACGGCCTGGTCCAATGTAACCACATTGTCCACCAGAGTCGGGGATAGTCTATTCTGGACCAACAACCATAAGAACTTTGCAGTGAAGCTCAGTGTAGCCTTCTTAATACCTAGGCTAGGAGTCCAAACCCAATCAGCACACTCCCCATCCGCAGCGATATGTCGTGCCAGCCACCTCAGAAGTGCCCCATTTGCTTAGCATCTCTCTGGAAAGAGCCGCTCTGGACAATGCCCATCATGTAGTCATATTCTGCCGTATTAATGGGCAGAGTATGGGATGGGCCGTATATAAATCGGTGAATAGTGGCCTCTGAGATGTCGACTGAGAACCCCCGCACTAAAGAGGACTGAAGTGGAGGCTGAGTTGTGGGCTTGGCCTGTTTAGAGATTGAATTCATGATAGTGGCATCATACGAGGCATAGAACTCTTTGGCTATCTCCTCACTATATTTCCCGGGGCTCCGTGCCACCCACTCGCGTTGGTGTCTCCGAAAAAGCTTCTTAATAGTTGGTGCAATGTGGAGGCTGCTTGTAAGGACCCTACACTCCTCAGTCACGATCGTGGTCATCCTCTGGTGCTCATTCAACACCGTGCCATTCTCATAAATCTAATGCTAGCCAAGGACACACTAGTGGGTACCAGGCTATCGTCTGTTCTATCGGTGTCTACTAAAGAGGTGGTACTGTCGCTAGGACTAGAGCCGGACTGCGACTTTGAGCAAACCTACGCTCCAATTTGTATGGCTCCTCCTCAGGCTGGGAGGCAGTGACCTCGTCGAAGCTAACCTATTGGGCTCTGTTTCGAGTAGTGCGGGGGGTAGTGGGAGAGATCCTGGTGGTGGGTGGAATATACTTGGTGCCATCAGTGTCGTCCTCAATAATCATGTGTTTGGAAGGAGCGACTGATTTGGACTTTCCCTTTGCGGCGTGGATTGGAGCTTGTTTAGGGGCCATGGTACTTATGGAAGCTTAATTAGTACCAAAACAAGGAAACAAGACTCATGGAATAATTTTAGAACAAGAATCGGACCCAAACAAATACTAAAAAAAGTTCCAGGCAGTAACTGAATTGTTGACCCACAGTGGATACCTATCCGTCGATGGAACGACGGCCCGTGGGTCCCCTCTGTAGGTTAGAGTCCCAGATTTTGGGTCTCAGATGATGGGACCACTGATGTGCAGAACGGTCCGTCGATCGAAAGACGGACCGTAGTCCACACCATGTTCCTACACTTAGGCATTTTCGTGTGTGCAACTGGTCCACGGACCTCGACCTACTGTCCATAGTCGTGGGTCATTTCTATGCCAGGCAGACCTATCAACTTTTGCACAAACCATGTTTTTCAACAAATATACAATCAAACTAAGCCTACACCTATATTTCAACATATAATATGGAAGTTAATCATTCTTAGGGTTTTGTTGGCACACATATCAACATTTTAACAAACCGAAACATACGAACCCTAAGTCAAAACTTCCCATTTGGCCTATTACTTGATTTAGTTAGTTTTAATTTTCAACACACTCACATTACCATCATTCCAAGGGTTTTATCAATTATAAGTCATGCATTCAACGAGGAGATTAACAACCCAAGGTTAAGTACAACTTCGTGATTTCATGAGTTAAACAATGTACAATGAATTCAAAGTTAGGGTGAAATCGTTTACCTTACAAGTATTTGAAGTTGGTGAGTGTGGTGATGTAATGAAATCCTTGACCCTTTACTAGCCTTTCGACACCGAACTCGTACTGTGAAATCGATTGGGGAAGAAAAATTGGAAATGGGGGACTAATTTAGGGGAGAAATAAGGAGAAATGGGAAATGGGATTAAATGTAGATTATAATGGAATGACATTGTGGGTAATTAAAGGGAGAAGAATGGTATATGGAAGGTTAAAAAAGGTTCGGAGAGAAATATGGAAGTGGGGATGTTTTAAAATGAAAGGCTTTTATTAAAAAGGGTTTGAGCCAAATCAGGCAAAAACCCTAGGTTGGACCACGAGACCCCGTCGACGGTTCGTAGGTTGACCTACGGACCGTGGGTTGGGTCCGTAGGTTACTCTAACACTTAGAAAAATTAGACAACTTACCTAGGATCTACGGACACCATTCACGATCTGTGGATTAACTAGCAGACCATCGATGGGGTCCATAGACCACTGTACAACTATTTTCTGTAGATTTTGCCTTTCGTCCCTGCACACATAGCAACCTTTTGGACTTTCTTCTTACATTTTCTGGACACTTTTTAGACACGGACCCTATTATATATCTATCCAACACTAATATAAACATAAAACACCTATCTAAAGAGCTATAAAAAATCAAAATAAAAGAAGAAAACTCCTATATCGAAACAAAAATTCTATAGTTGGCTAGATTGTACATCTCGGGTTGCCTCCCAAGCAGCGCTTGATTTAACGTTGCGGCACGATGCAGACACCTTGATTACTCAGACTTCATCAAGATAATAGGCCTCAATAACTTCTTGCACACTCTCTGATTTCCCCATGTAGACCTTAATCCTCTACCCGTTCACTTTGAACCTCCTTCCCTCCTTGTTCTGAAGCTCGACCGCTCCATGTGGAAATACCTGTGTGACTCTGAATGGCCCAGTCCACTTGGACTTGAGCTTGCCAGGAAACAAGTGCAACCTTGAGTTAAATAAAAGCACCAGATCACCCGCAACAAATTCACGCTTTTCAATCTTTTGATCATGATACTTCTTCATCTTCTCTTTGTACAAGACTGAACTTTCATATGCTTTTGGGCGAAACTCATCAAGCTCATTCATGTCATTCAATCTTTGACTCGATGTGGTGCCCCAATCCAAATTCAACTTCTTTAGCGCCAACATGGCCTTATGCTCTAGCTCTACCGGCAAATGGCATGACTTCCCATATACAAGTTGGTAGGGGGACATACCTATGGAAGTCTTGAATGCGGTGCGATAGGCCCATAGAGCATCATCAAGACCTCTTAACCAATTCGTTATGTTGGGGTTCACAATGTTTGCAAGGATTTGTTTTATCTCTTTGTTTGGCACTTCAACTTGCCCACTAGACTGCAGGTGGTAAGGAGTAGCCACATTCTGACGAACTCCATATTTGTCTAGCAGTGCCTTGAAAAACTTATTACCAAAGTGAGAACCTCCATCGCTGATAATCTCCCTAGGTGTACCAAATCTATAAAAGATACTATTTTTCAGGAATATGGTGACACTCTTTTTTCATTGTTTGAAAGCGCAATTGCTTCCACCCATTTCGATCTGTAGCCAACCGCAACAAAAATATACTTCATCCCATATGAACTTACAAACGGACCCATGAAGTCAAGACCCCAGACATCAAATAACTCAATCACCAATATTGGATTCATAGGCAGCTCTTGATTCTTTGAAATTCCTCCTTCTCTTTAGCAACGATCACAAGACTTGGCGAAATCATGAGCATCTTGGTGGATGGTAGGCCACTAATACCCACACTGCAAAATTTTATGAGCAGTTCGAATACCATTATGGTGCCCACCAACAAGAGATGAATGACACGCCTCTAGTATACTCATCATCTCAACCTCGGGCACACAGCGACGAATAATCCCATTAGCACAAATACAAAACAAGTAAGGCTCATCCCAAAAGAACTTCGTCACATCATGCATAAACTTTTTCCTTTGGTGAAATGACAAATCCGATGGAACCAAATCATTTGTGAAGTAGTTGGCAAAATATGCAAACCAAGAGAGAAGATCATCAAAAGCAGCCAATACATATTCATCTAGGAATGCATCATTAATATCAACCCCATCTCCTAACTTGAGCATAGCTTCCTCCTCTAATCTGGACAAATGGTCGGCAACCTGATTTTTTGTCCCCTTTCTATCTTTCACCTCAAAATCAAACTCTTGTAGCTATAATACGCATCTAATTAACCTCGGTGTTGCATCCTTCTTATCCATCAGATACCTCAATGCATAATGGTCAGTATGCACTATGACTGTAGTACCAAGCAAGTAGGATCAAAATTTCTCGAATGCGAAAACAACAGCAAGGATTTCTTGTTCAGTCACCGTATAGTTCTTTTGAGCCACATTTAGAGCTTTGCTGGCATAGTAAATCGGATGAAGAATCTTCTCTCGCCTATGCCTAATACCACACCAAGCGCCACCCCGCTCACATCACACATCACTTCAAACGGTTGCCCCCAATCCGGTGAAATAATGATAGGTGTTGATACTAACTGATGAGTCCACAAATTGGACTCATTTAGGGCTTTATTTTAATAGAAATAGTGTCCTTGAATACTTGTTTTATCTCAATACCTGATTAAAATGCTGAAGTTTCAGGTATTTGAAGTTTTAGTGAAAGCATGGACACTTAGGCGCAAAACAAAGCAAATAGGGCTGAAATGAAGATTAAATGGAATCCTACCGATCACCAAGTTCAACATGGCGAGTCACCGAAACGACATGAACCACCCTTCGTTCCACTATGCGAAGCCTTGAAGGAAGTGGATCAAAAGGCGAGGAAATGAGTAGTCGGTAAGTCGTCGATCAGTTTCGCAAAGTAGCACTATACCGCCCAATGATCCAGAATGCGAGGATGCTAAAGGCAACACGATGAGCTGACCAAAAGGGAGATCCCTGATCGGCGATCTCAACTAATGTCACCGAACAATCCTCCGCAGCACATTCTATGAAAACTATAAATACTAGTTAGAATTTTAGTCCTGGTGTGGAACAATTATTATTATTATTTTCACTTTAGAACATACTTTAGCTGATATTTTTTTGTCTCAAGTTTGGAGAGGGTTTTGTGGAGACTTGAAGAAAGGAGTTCTTCTTCCCCAAGTTGGAATTGGGACTTCTCTATTCATTTTCCTTTCCTTAATTTAAGGTTTAATTTTTTATACCCAGTTGATTTCATTATCATGTTAGGTATAATTTCTTATTTCTTGATGTGTGGCTAAAAACCCCCATTCTTGGGGTGTGATTTAGCAAATATAGTTGATATTCTTGTTGGGTCTTGCTTGTTGATAGGTTAGATGTATTTTATTGTTGATTTCACCCAGTGGTTGTGGTTTAATCTAAAGGGTTTGTAGTTGCAAATACAAAGCCACCCATGTGTTTCCACCTTGCCAGAGAGGGAGGTCGCGAAACCAAAACCACTAGATTGATGGTCTAAGGAGTGGGGACGACATGAGGTTCAACCCAAGAGGGTGAGCCCTAATCCCATATCCTAATACTCAGCTCGAGAGAGTGAGTGGGGTAAGGTATAGGCTGGTCTTCATGCGGCAAATGGGTGTCAGAGAGGAATGCATTTGAAACGGGGTAAGTTGCCCGAGAGGGAACGTATTTATATTTAAAGATTAGCCTAGTCACTATTGTCTTGCAAATTTCCTATCGAATGGATGTACCCAACGATTTATCTCAATTTGTATTGCGGTCACATCACAAGAACCTTCCGCATACTTGATTTTCTTGTTTATTTTGTTTTTTTACTATTTGTGACAAAAACCCATTTGTTATTTGACACTTTCGTGTCACCCCGTTTAATTTACTATGTTTTTGTTCGTCAATATCTTTAGCTATGACTAGTTAGAATGTAATTTTATTTTTCTATCAATTCTTAAAACCACTCCCTTGGGACACGACCTCAACTCTTGGTTGGGTTACTATATAATTTACGATCGTAGACACTCATACCATAGGATAGTGTCGTTGGTCACGATAAGCATCACTAACCTTGCTTTCAACTCTCCAAATGCTCTAAGACAAGCATCATCAAAATCAAACTTACACTCCTTTCGAGTAGTTTGCACAATGGGTGTGCAATATTTGAGAAATCTTTAATAAACCTCCGGTAAAAACCTGCATGCCCAAGAAAACTTCTAACACATTTAATAGAGATAGGTGGTGGAAGCTTTTCTATTACCTTAACTTTAGCTCTATCAACCTCAATATCCTTCTCAGAAATCCGATGACCCAGAACTATACCTTATTTCACCATGAAGTGGCATTTTTCCCAATTGAGCACAAGATTGCATTATTCACGTCGTTTCATTACCTCAGCCAGATGCATCATACAACCATCAAACGAGTCACCTACCACAGAGAAATCATCCATAAATACCTCAATCGTGTCCTCCACCATATATGAAAATATCGATATCATACACCCCTAGAAAGTCGTTGGAGCATTACACAACCCAAATGGCATCCTTTTGAAGGCGAAAGTTCCATATGGACAAGTGACAATGGTTTTCTCTTGACCTTCTGGAGTGATAGAGATTTTATTGTAGTGCGAGTACCTATCTAGAAAGCAACACCAACCGTTACCTGTAAGACGATCCAACATTTGGTCAATGAACGGCATCAGTAAGTGATCTTTTTTTATCTAGGCATTTAGCTTGCGGTAGTCCATGCATACCCTCCATCCAGTCACTGGCCTCATTGGGACTAGCTCATTATTCGCATTAGGAACCACAGTAATCCCACCTTTCTTAGGTACACACTGAACAGGACAGACCCAACTACTATTTGCAATGGGGTATATGAATCCAGCATCCAACCATTTGATGATTTCCTTTTTGATTACCTTTTTCATAAGTGGATTAAGTCTCCTTTAGTGCTCAATACTAGGTTTGCTATCCGGCATGAGTTGGATTTTATGAGAACAAATGCCAGGGGGAATCCCAATAATGTCCGCAATAATCCATCCAATAGCCTGCTTAAACCTCTTCAACACAGAAGCCAATGCCTCTACCTGTACCTCACTCAAATCAGCCGGAATGATAACCGGTAAAGTGCAATCTTTCCCTAAGAATACATACGTCAAATGTGATTGTAGAGCCTTGAGTTCCAATTTTGGAGATTCTTCCATAGACGGTTTTGCGGGTGGAGAGTCGTGATTCTTCAAATCTAGCTCCAATCTATTTTGGCTTGGATCGAAATTCGAACCTATCAAGCATGGAAACTAATTCATCATAGTATTCAATACCATCACCCTCAAAAGTCATCATTACCGCTTTCAGTGCATCAACACCCAACCCCTCTTCAATAAACACTGCAGAACCCCGCTCCACAATATGATTCACCACTAATACTGACTTGAGATCGCTTTCCTGCTTCATAGACCTACAAATATTAAAAGTCAACTCTTCATTATTCAGTCGGAACTTCATCTGCCCTCTCTCCATATCGACTAAGGCACACCCAGTAGCAAGGAATGGTCTCCCTAGGATGATGGGAACCTCAAAATCAACCTCACAATCAAGTATCGCAAAATCTACCGGCAAAATGAACGACTCCACTTTCACAAGGACATCTTGGAGAACACTAATGGGCTTCTTCACAGTTCTATCATCCATGAGTAGATGCATCGTAGTTGGTTTTGGCCCTAAACCCAACTTCTTATAACTAGACAACGGCATCAAGTTGAGTCTAGCACCTAAATCACACAAAGTTTTGGCAAAGTGCAAAATACTGATGGTACAAGGAATAGTGAAAGCTCCAGTATCCTCTTTCTTTTGGACAAGTGACATAGTAGCAATAGCACTGCAATGTTGCAGCCTCTCATCATTCTCAAAACTGACGGCCCTCTTCTTGGTCACTAAATATTTCATAAATTTCACATACTTTGTCATTTGCTCCAAAGCTTCTACCAACAGAACATTGATGGAAAGTTGTTTCAACATAGTTATGAACCTACGGTATTTTCCTTCTTCGGTCTTCTTCACCAATCTCTATGGGAATGGAGGTGGAGGTCTAGGCATGGGAACAAAATTTTGGGTCACCTCTTCTTCCTTCTTTGTAGCATTTTTAGACTCTCTAGTAACCTCAATCTCATCTTCATCTCCTTCTACCACAATTTCAACCTCAGATGGCAATGGGGGATGAATGGTTTGTTTACCTCCTCGAGTAGTGACTACCATACAATGCCCATTATTCTTCGGATTATGGATGGTGTTTCTAAAAAATGTGTCAAGTTGACATGGGTTCACAGCAGTGGACAACTGACTAAACTGTTGCTCAAGTTGCTTGATCGACATTGCATGGGCATCAACTTTTTGACCAATTCCAGACAAGTCATTTCGCATCTCTTTCACACTCTCATCAGTTGCATCAAAACTCTTCATCTTATGCATCATATCATCAATGTGTTGCATACTACCCCCAGCTTCTCTATTACCAGATTCCTTCTTCTCAGGTGGAACATAGTGCCCAACTCTCTCATTTTTGTTACCATAGTTCTTCCAGTTGTAGTTCTTAACATGATTGTTGTTCCCATCTTGGACATAGTTTCCCTCTCGATTGTTGTTTCCACAGTTCTGACCTTGGTTTCCTTGACCTTGGCGCCAATTACCCGAGTTGTATCCTTGGGCATTGGCTCGGAAACCCCCCGTCTGATCATTCATCAAATACGCATCCTCCTCATAGTACCATTCCTCAACTGGTGGTGTAGTTTTAGTTAGGTAATTTTCCGCTTTCACCGTATCTGCATTTCCACTCACATGCTTCATTACCAACCTAAGTTTTGTCCTCATTTGAGCCATCTCCTCACGAATTTCATCATTAGATTGATTTGGTGCAGCTTGGACAACGAATGTGCTTCTTCCAGTATTAACTTTTCTAGTGCTCCATGTCTTATTGTTTCGAGAAATCTTCTCCAATTTTTCAGCGATCTGCTCAAAAGTGCACTCACCATAGGATCCTCCAACAATAGTATCTAGCACAGCATTTCTATTGTCATCCTGCCCTCTGTAGAAATACTCCTTCAACAACTCATCATTTATGCGTTGATTTGGAACTCTTCTGATGAACACAATGAACCTATCCCAAGAATTGCTCACGGACTCTCCAGGTAGTGCTACAAAATTATTCAGTTTATCCTTGTGATTTAGCTTCTTGGACACTGGGAAATACTTTTCCATGAACACCTTATGCAATTTGTCCCATGTATGAATTGAATTATATGGATGCTTAGAAAACCACACCGCAGCACCACCGATCAATGATAGAGGGCAGACTCTCAAACCTATGACGTCCAATTCTGATTTCGATCGCCCTACACAACTTTTGCAGACACTTCTCAATCTAGCCATGTGACCATGTGGATCTTCTGATGCTAGACCAGAAAACAACCCTCGTGTCGTAAGCATTTGCATCAGACTTCTGGTTACCATAAATGTATGCCCTGGAGGTAGAGGAGGAAGAACAATGGGCCCTTCTGATTCAACGGTATTGAAGTCAACCATTAGTTATCACGCAACCTAGGTTCTGGCGGATTTTGTACCCTCAGTGCATCTCCGATCAGATTACCACCACGAACCTGAGCGTTCACATTAACAACTCCAGGAGGTTGCAATTCATCTCCTTCTTCATGTTCATCTATGATTGGATTATTATGGACCCCTAGATTTGCCATTTTTCTCAAAGTCTTGGTTAGTTCAAGATTGTAGGGGGTCAATGGTTCGCCTCGACTCCGTGTACTTAGAATACACTAGAGTAGAAACATGTAGAAAAAAAAACTAAGACACAACGTGAAATCAGAAAATACTTGACTAAAGTTCAATAATGTAGCTAAACTTAATCTAAATGTCGTATTCCCCGGCAGCGGCGCCAAAACTTGATACGCTCAAATTACATCTCCTTAAAGAAGTATAAGCGATCATTCTCAAATAAATAACCCAACTTGTAGGTTGAGGTCGATCCCACGAGGAATATGATTCAGACTTAAACTTAACTCACTATTATATATATTTAGTCAAACTATTTTCGAGACAAGCAACTTAAAGGGTGGGTTTTGTAAGCAAGTAACAGATTGTTGATTAAGTAACAAGGAAGCAAGATTCAAACTATGAGAGAGAAACTAGGGTATGTGTGTTCCCCCATATAAGCTCTTAACGCAGTAATCCTATTAATAGTAATCCTTTCCTAGTGTTTTACATGCAAAGTTGGTAAGTTAGGTATCCCTAAGTGATTGGTCCTCCAAATAAGAAATTTCACCTCGCACCTTGGTCTGGCTACGGGTGTATGCTTTACTAACCCTTACCTTTACCCCAGATTAGACATTACATCAATGTATGGCTTAGTTTTCACCCTCACTCCAATTGACATTAGACTATTAGATATAGCATCCACTAAATTTATGTTGTTAATTCTTTTCTCATTAACTACCTCCTTGGTCCGGCAAGTAGCAACGAGGTGAGTTCTAACGTTGGCCAAGCGAAAAAATTAACAATACATGCATAAACACTAATCAAGAATTACTTAATTATTATTCATACTTTGTTAATTGTTCATGGTTCCGACAACCCTAATTGTGGATTTAGCCACTCATGCTTGAGATTTCACAATTCATGTTTAAGAAGAAAGAATTCATGAACTTACAATTAGAATAGATGAAACTCGAAATCTTCAATTGAATTGCAAAGTTAAAATCTTATAAAATGAAATCTGGAAATCAAATTGCTAAAGTTTGCAAGTTAATTCCCAAAAACACCAAAACTAAGAGCTTACAATAATGTCTAACCCCAGAAAAAGAGATTTACAACTTCTATTTATAGAAAACAACTCCTAAATGAAACAGGAAACAAAATAAGGAAATAATAGGCTGGAAGCGGTTTA
This sequence comes from Solanum verrucosum, assembly GCF_900185275.1. Classification (NCBI taxonomy): domain Eukaryota; kingdom Viridiplantae; phylum Streptophyta; class Magnoliopsida; order Solanales; family Solanaceae; genus Solanum; species Solanum verrucosum. The sequence continues at coordinate 1,327,418 of NW_026020256.1, forward strand.
AGTTGACACTTCGACCTATAGACCGTGGGTCGACCTACGGTCCGTAGGTCCCCTCAATGGCTCAACACTTAGACATTTTCATCAGGTACTGCAACCTTCAATTTTCTGATCTTCATCGACGGTTGTGCAGGACGAGTTATGGGTCAACCTACGGCTCGTCATCTTGCTTTGTGGTTCCACACTTGTTAGACTTCCTTGATGTTCCACCTATGATACACAACCTACGGTCCGTGGACTGGGCTACGGTCCGTCCTGGAATTTTGTGGTTTGAGTTATTGAAACTCATCTCCCAGGCCAAGACCTACGACCCATCCACGGTCCATCGATGGACCTACGGTCCGTGGATGGCACAGTTGGTGGCTACTTCAGCGAATTTTAGCTCGCATCTTCATCAACCGCATCTAATCCTATTTCCTGCAACATTATACACAAAACATCAGTTCTAATAACAAAATGTCCTAAGACACACACAAACTCTAAGTGAAACGTATCAAAAAGATTGTAAACTCACGGTATATCAGTCATTATCTTGGCCATGTTTTGATCTCGTTCTTGGTCTTTTTCAATTTTTTCCTTCGTCATCCTAAATGTTAAAGGAGACACTTGATCCTCTCTTGTGTACAAGCCCGATTGATCTTGGTCATGCCATCAAGAAAAGTAGATACGATCTCAAAAGGTTGTTGCATGATACCTCCATGGACAAGTTGGTCAACCACCCCTTTGTTCGCTAAATCTAAACTTTGATAGAAATGTTGTAGCAAGATGTTGTTTGGAAGTCCGTGAGTCACACATTGGAGTAGTAATTTCTAAAACCATAGCCAAGTCTCATGTATTGGCTCACCATCCAAGCGTTTGGAGCCTTGGATATTGTCCCTTAATGACATCATCTTTGAGGGAGGAAAGAATTTGAAGAAGAACGCTTTAGTAAGTTCATTCCAATTGGTGATTGAGTACCTAGGTAGGTTGGCTAACCACTTGATAGCCTCTTCCATTAGAGAAAAAGGGAACGATCGGACTCAAATTGATTCTTGGGATATGTTCTTGAATGAGAAGGAACCACAAACGTCTACAAAATTCCAAATATGGTCATAGGGATCCTCATGAGCCAAGCCTCCAAATAACCCTTTCATTTGCAAGAGTTGCAACATCGTGCTTGTCACGTGGAACACTGTATTTCCTACGACCGGAGGCAACCGAATAGCACCTACACCACCCAAATTTATATCATTCATATTGGCTTCATTCACATCGTTCAAGTTGCCAATGTCATCATTTTGGCCCAGCTGGCTGGCATTGCTTCCATTGACACTCATTTCGTCACCTACTCAAAGACAACAAACAACAAACAAAAAGTAAATAGGTTCAACTACAAAACAAGAAGATCACAAACAAACTTCAACAAGAGAATTCTATAACACCACTCCCCGGCAGCGGCGACATTTTTTATAAACGCTCAACTACACCCCATCCAACACTAGGCGTTAACGATCGTAATCTAGTATAAAACCCAACAAAGAATTGGGGTCGAACCCACAGGGAGTGGTAGACTATGGAATTCAATTACGAAGTAAAGCTTGTGTTCTAATTAGTTATAGAAGTAGGCATTATCGAAACCAAGCAAAGTAAGTTAATGTCTTAACAACGAATGTCAGATGGAGGGTTTAAAAGGGTCAATTATCAACTACAATAGTTACGAAAATGGGGGAGTAGACAAGTAGAGAGAGATTCTCGAGGATATGATCGATTATAGGCTAATTTCGCTATATGGGTAATTGAAATTTACTAACCATTGTTAAATCTCAGTGGGTAGGCTAGACTATAAATGCAATAGCTTTCTCTCGAACAACTATTACGATTCAAGTGAGTTCTCTCGAGCCTCGACAAGCTTAACAATATAAACAGCTCAAAACCTTAATTCATCTACTCTCTCGAGCTAGATAGGTAGGATCGAATTAGGATTCACTCCCTCGAGCTGAACCCACAACAACCTAACCGCTACAATCATTAATTGATAACCTTAGCTCTAGAACCTCTCTCTCAAGCAAGCCTAGAACACTAAGTTAGAATTGCATTTGCAACTACAATTCATAAGTTAATACACAACTATCAATCAAACCCACTTTAAAACATCATTTCAATTAGTAAACAACAATACCCATAAGCTAAGTAGAACAAATAATCACATCATCACACCTTAAGAATTGGAGTTTTAGCCACATATCATAAAAAGGAAGAAATCAATATCAATTACGTTTTCCATAATATGGGTATTGCAATCCACGTCTTTACCCAACTCAAAATCTACTAGAAAACTCCTTAAACTAAAACAAAGTCTCCAATGAAAGCTCAAAGTTCTCCAATGGAGAAATTACTCAGGAAATGATTGGATCATTTTTTCTACTTTTTGTAATTTAATTTATACTTTCTCAAATTTTGGTCTTCGGGATCACTAGGCGAAGTTAGTCAAGCATCGCCGACTAAGTCGGCAATGCACCAATGGCTCCATTCCATCATCGGTTTGCCTTGGCTCTTTACCCTCAGATTCTGTGAGTTTAGGCGATTAGGATGAGTCAATATCTCATACTTATCAGCCAACATGGGTACAAGATCATACTTTTTAGATTAATCCTAAGTGCCTTCGGGCTGAGCTTAACGGATCCATTTAGTTGAGGTGTTATATACCCCAATAAGGTATACAACAATTCTGGCAGCATAGGTGAGATGTTGTATTATCACGTAGCTCATACTGATGTTGTCGGTTAGAGAATCTCCCAAATAAAGTTAAAAGTTTATTTTTATTATATCCCTTATTATGTTGAGGTTCATAGATGAGTAAGTGTTTTTGGTAAATCTTTAAATGATTTCATTCCTTTAATCTTTTACATTCACTTAAGTTTGTGTTTTATCTATTGCAGTATTATCAGTTTAGTTATTTTTTATTCAGATATATTACATACTCGTATATTTAATGTATTGATGTCATTCGACCTGTATTTTTTAATGATGCAGATACATGTTCTTAGGATCATTAACATGCATTTCGTTGAGATCACTTTGAACTTCAGACATCTTAGGTGAGCCTCCTTGCATTTCGAGAAACTTCACATTTATTTTCTAGTCAGTTATTTTGAGTAGTCGCGGGTCTTGTCCCAACACTCATCTTTGTACAGTAGAGGCTTCATAGATAAACAGTTTTGGAGTCTTTCAGTTTCAGATGTTTTATTTAAAATTTATGTTTCATACTCAGTATATTGAGCAAGGTTTTAAGATTCATTAAACGTTTCTTTCAATTTGATGCTTATGTATGCTTGAGTTAGTCTTCCGCTTGTAGTCAGTAAGGAGTAGGGTTCGCTTGGGGACCAGCAATGGTTCTCGAGTGACGGCCACGTCCAGGGTGTAGGCTCAGGTCGTGACATATGGTAAGTGTCATCATAATGATCCAATTTTGGTCTGTGTCAATATGTATGTATGTATGTATGTATATATATATATATATATATATATATATATATATATATATACATGTTTGATTACTATAAGGTCAGCGGCCTTGGAGGCTCTCAGAGTTTCAACAGATCACATTATCTCTTCAAATGAGCTAGAAGGTGATAATGCTCAAATCACCCTCCAAAACCAATTAAAAGAGTGAGCAATCGTTGTCAGTAAAAAACCCAACAAAGAGTCGGGGTCGAATCCCACAGGGAATGGTGTATCGTAGAGGATTCCTTACCAATAAATATGGATTTAAAATTGGTTCATTTGTAATAGTAAGAACACTTGGGTGGATGGAACCACCAACTTAATAAAAAGATTTGGTTATAAATTATCAAAACTAAGCTAAAAATTAAACGAAATCAATAGTTAATAAGCAATCTAGGGGTGCGGGGATTGGAAGTCAATCTCTCATAAGGGTAATTGTGTTGCTCTATAGTGATGAACATTCATGAATAGGCTAAGTCATTTTTATTGGCCCTAGTCATTTATCGATCTCAAAGTATCTATTCATAGAATCTTCTTTCGGTCTCATCTATATGCCAATATAAAACAAACTACTACCTTACTCTGTCTCTCTTTCAAGAATAGGGAAAATAGATCCGAATAATAACCTCTCTTTCAAGCAAGTTATAGATATCAAACCTAATTTGCTAGTATTGAACTAATTACCCACTCCAATTAATCTTTTTCGAGCATCAACCGGAGATTGGAAGTAAGAATTAAGTTTGCAACCTTAGTCCATTAGTTAACCCCATCGTAATTAGACCAAATTCATGTATGAACAGCACAAAACAGAGTATAGCACAATACACACTACATTAAATCAACACCCAACCCCATTAGAGCACCCCTAGATCTTGGGGTTTTAGCCAACCATCACATAAGGTAAAAAATTACCTTTCATCAAATCAACCATGGGTGACGTGAAATCAAGCAATAAAGAGGACTTCGAATTCAACTTCAAATTGTCAAATTCAAGAACAAAATTGTAAAACCCCAAAAGATAGAGAAGTGTTCTTCAAAAGTAAAAAAAAGTGTTTTTCATCAATTTATGAATCTATTTTCGAACTGTTCTCCCTTCTCTATGAAAACTCTTCGAAAACTCCTTTTCAATTCTATTCTTTGGTCTTTTTATACTTTCCCAAGTTTTGGCCCAAAAATCCAATTACTGACTAATTCGGTGACATTATTTCGGCTTTCCCAACTTACTCGGTTGATCTCCCTTCACTCCTCAACTCATCTTGTAATGCTCTAGGCTTTAGGTGTTTGAACCTCATTTGGCGAACTCAATTGAGTCACTCTTTCACATTCGGTGAATCACCAAACACCACTTTAGTCCGTCGTTCGAGCTTTAAATCTTTGTCTTGCACACTGTAACTTTAGGAGATGACTATCAAGTCCGTCATTCTCACTAGGCGTATCGCCTTTTCTACTAGAGTTCTCTGACCTTCCATGGTAGCAACAAGTGCCTTGCACTGTCAGATTGTGCGAGGTCATGCTCAGTAGGTGATTCTTCCTTCATGCTAGGCGATCAACAATTTTCACTTTGCACTTCTTTTTGTATTTTTAGCCTTTCTTTCAAACATCAGTCCTTACCTTGTCCAATTGCCTTCATAACTGCAAATCATCAGTATTCTATTAGAAAAGGAAAAATTTAGGCATTGTGGACACTAAATATTGAGCTAAGTAGACCTTAAATGAGTGCAAATCTACCTCTCATCAACACCCCCAACTTAAAATTTTGCTTGTCCTCAAGTAAATCAAAACACAATAAGCTCAATAAGAGTGTCTACAACAGTACTCAATGAGAGCTAGCATACAAGTGTCATAGTAAGATTACTCTCAATAGTATGTTACCTTAAATCATGATAAAAAAAACTTCAAACAATGACTAGCTAGTCTCAATACAAGCTCAAGCTCACTTAGCTTCTTATCTAATACAAGAACATGTTTCAACAAATGCATTCAAGTTCCCTTACATCAAGAATGGTTCCATGCTCTCAAAAAGAAATTTCAACAAAGGTTTAAGGAATCAATGTAACTCTCACTCTCTCAAAAGATAAATACATGCAAGTTGTGTCCCATAGGTTTGCCCATATTTTTCAATCACTACACAACCTAGTTTCTGCAAGATCTCAAAGGTCTTTTAGGCTTATAATGGGAATAAGGGTTAAGGCATGGTCAATTGGATCAGTGAATTTACATTTTCTAAGCATAATTGCAATCATCATCACGTCTTCTCAAGTTCTTTTTCTTCTTTTTCAATTGAGAACTCAACCTTTGATTTGTCACTCATTTTATTTGGAATCCCCATTTATTTCATGTGATCCTCTTTTTCATTTTCACTTTTCTCTCATTTTTTTTCTCTCTTTTTCTTTTTTTTATTAGGAGGGGTTCCTTTCTTCTTCTTCTTTTCTTTTTTTCTTTTTTTTTACACTTTAAAGGTTGAGCCTCATCTCATCTTTCTTTGCCCTTTACTTGCCTTTCATTCATCCTTCCTTTCCACACCCCCAACTTAGGCTTTTGGCCTAAGTTGGCTATTTAAGCAACACAATGCTTCAAAAGGATTTTAGGTGAGAAGGTAGGGACAATTTGTCTCAAAAGACTTTATTTCGGTTGAAAACAAATGGATTAGGCTCAAATGGTGCTAAAATGGTTTCACACCCTCACAAGGTAGTCACAAATACTTTATGAACAATTTGGTTCCCTCATTGAATTTTTGCCCAAGATCATGTCTCACATTCTCCAAGATTCACACAATTGGACTAACAAGGCAAATTCTAGGACTCTACATGCACGATTTCAAGTAAAAACTCACCACACATGGCACTTTGAACTACTAAACAACTTTTAGCCACCAAAGGCATCCCTAAATAAGTTATAGGAAGAGCTCTCATCAGACAACCAAGGTTACCTACCAAAGATAGCAAATTCGGAATGTCATTAACAGGATAAAGAAAACTCTTTTGACACTTAACATGTAAACTTGACAAATCTTCAAAAATAGTTAGGATGGCTCTAAGATGTCTGATTTGTACCACATCTTCTTCAAAAAATACTAGAGTCATCGACATACAAAAGATGAGATATTTTCATTCCTTCAATGGGATTTGATTGAGATCCAAAGACATTGATCTGACCATTCAATTGTGTGACCTTAATCATATGATTAAGTCCTTTCGTGAATATCAAAAATAGAAAAGGTGCCAAAGGATCACCTTGTCTAATCCCACTTTTAGATTGAAAAAAACCTTCAGGCCCACCGTTAATCGATACTGAGAATTTGACATTAAAAATGGAAAATCTTATCTAGTTTATCCATTTGTTACCAAAAACCCATGCCTTTAAAGACTTTCAACAAGAACTACAAATTGACATGATCATAACCCTTCTCAATGTCCAACATGCATAGAATCCCCGACCTTTTGAGTTTGACTCTACAATCAACCTATTCATTAGCTAATACTACATCATCCATAATCTGTCTCCCCTTGAGAAAAGCCATTTGATTCATATCAACTAGTTTTCCCTTCACTGATTTCATCATTTTTGTTAAGAGCTTAGAAATAATCTTATAGACCCCTCCAATTAGACTAATGGGTCTAAAATCTTTAACTCTTCAACATCATTCTTCTTGGGACAGGGAAATGAAAGTAGCATTGAAGGATTTTTCAAAACTTTCATTTTGAAGAAAGTTTTGAATACTATATATTATATCTCCCTTAATAACTTCCCTGCATTCTTTATAAAATCCCATTGTGAAACCATCCGGACCATGAGCCTTGTCTACTGCACAAAAGTTGACAACTTTAAAGACCTTTGCCTCTATAAAAGGTCCTTGTAACCATTCACACTATTCATCATTAATTTTAGAGAAATTTGAGAATTCAAATGAAGGCATCCAAGTTTCTATCTCTGCATATAAGTTCTTGTAAAAATCCATCATGTTTCTTTTAATCGCATGCACTTGCACTACTTCTTCATCCCCAACTTTCAACCTATCTATGGTATTATGTCTTTATGAGCAGTAGCCATTTTTTATTGAATTTAGTATTCTTATCCCCTTGTTTAAGCCACAATACTCTTGATTCTTGTCTCTAATTCGCCTACTCATTTTTGGCAAGTTCCTCAGCTCTGATCATCATCGCATCTTCGTTAAGTTGTCTGGTATCTTGTATCTTATCCAGCTCAATTAACTCATTCAGTAGACTATTCTTATTTTGAACCAACTCCCTGAAATTTGTTCTACTCTATACTTGAGCTTGTTCTTTAGCAATTTGAGCTTACTGGCTAACTGAAAATTAGAAAAACCTTCAGATGATCAGACATTTGAAACCATCCATCCCTAACCGCCAAATTTCAAATCTGAAGTAAGACTTCTTGTGGTTCCAATTTCCACAATCTATGGAAATTGAAGCATGATTATAATTGTCTCTATGTAGAATTCTTTGTCTTATATCTTTGAAATCTTCCTACAATCATTGGGGGAAAAAAATTGTCAAGCCTAGCCGCACTATAGTGATTAATTCCCCTAAACCATGTGAATTTTCTTCTATTAAAGTGAGAATCATGTAGGCCCATATCATTAATCCATTCAGAGAAACCTCTCATTATATTAGTGATTCTTGAACAATTTCTCCTTTCTACCATGTGTCTTATAGTGTTGAAGTCCCGACATGCTCTCCTAGGACCTTCCATTAATCCTTTAGAGGCTGATATCTCTTACCAGCAATCATTTTGTCCACTCTTGTGTGTGGAGCATACACTTCAGTGAGGCACCAATTGAAAGATTCTTGTACAGCTTCAAACTTGTAGGATATTGAAGATGTCCCCTTGGTAACTAACTCTCATTTTCATATTCTACTGTCCCACAAAATCATAATTCCTCCACAAGATCCTTGTGCTTATAAGACACACTTCAACCATCTGCAATCCCACAACTGCTTAGCCATCAACTCTATTTCTTTCTCCAATTTTGTCTCTTGAAAGAAATAAATATCAGCTTTCCACTTTAACATCAAGCTCTTAATCTGGTTCCTTTTATCTAACATGTTAAGACCCCTCACATTCCATGACACTAACTTTATTTTCATTGATAAGTTAGGCTTAGATTTCTCATTGTATTCTAAGCCTAACCCCTTCCACTTCCTCATTGATAAGTTAGGCTTAGATAACTAATACATATATAATTTATGAGGTCATCTATATATTATTTTATGTAGAATAGAATATGGAATACCTAATACATGAATAAAAAACTAATACATGAATAACTAATCCTCACATAACTAATACATGCATAAAATAATAGGGAAAAGGGTTCGAGATATATACGAACTTCGACCAAAATTGTTGTAACAGTCCCAAACTTTGGGCAGGACTTATTACCCTGTTCCACTATTTAATAGTGTATTTTAAAGACATATAGGTGTTCACGTGGACATCATAAATATTGTATCATTATATTTAGTAACTTGTCCCACTGACCAGTTATATATCTTTATAATACACTATTAAATAATGCAGGGAGTAATACGATATGTGATGTGAGGCTAAAAATACATATTTTTAATCATTATTTGCCTCACATTTATTATTTATATTTGTCCTTTTTGAGCATAAATTTTATGGATTGTGTGTAATTTGTGTATTTTATTTGTAGGATTAAAATGGTGAAAAAATGAAAAAAATTTAGAGCTAAAACGAATTAAAGATAAAGGGTTATAGAAGGAAATCAAGCAGACAGCTTAATAGATTAAATTGAATATTATATTAATATTTCAATATACAAGAATTGTAGCGCAAAGTGAAGAAACCATGTTAATATTTCATTGCCACGTGGCAATGCCACTGGCCAATTGATGCATGGCGATAAAACAAATGATTTGAGGCAGTACTGTTCTACGCGGACAGCTCACGCGACGGAAAAAAAAGAATTTAATTCCTTTTGGTTTTGGATTCCTAATTTAATTTGGACTCAATTATTTTATTTAGGGTTTTTTTATTTATAAATAGTCCATAGAAATAATTATTTGAGGAGGGCCAAGAACCAAGAAACAATGCACAATATAAATTTTCTTCTAGCTTAGAAACTTTGGAAGAGCCATCGTGAAGGCCAGAGAATTGTGGTTTATTCTTTCTTCTCCTTTATTATTTATTTATATTCGTGATTAATAAAAGATAATTTAGCTATTGTTCTTAAACTTTTATGATTAACACAAGCATATTTATTTTAATAAATTTTGATTGTGTTTTTGAGATAATGAGTAGCTAAATTTCATAACTAGGGTTGTGGGCACCATGAGTGATTAACAAAGTATGAATAATAACTAAGTAATTCTTGAATAGTGTTGATGCATGCATTGGTAATTCTTTCGCTTAGAAGTCTTTTTAACGAGTACACATGTTAGAACTTGCCTTGTTGCTACTTGCCGGACCAAGGAGATAGTTAATAAGAAAAGAATTATCAACAGAGATTTTGTGTGATACTATCTAATAGTCTAATGTCAATTGGTGCGAGGGTGAAAACTAAGTCATACATTGGTGTGATGTCTAATCTGAGGTAAAGGTAAGGGTTAGTAAATTATACACACGTAGCCAAACCAAGGTGCGGGGTGAAATTTCCTATTTGGCGGACCAAGCACTTAGGGATACATATCTTACCACTTTGCATGTGATACACTAGGATAGGATTATTATTATTAGGATTACCGCGTTATGAGATTATGGGGAACACATTCCTAGTTATTTCTAATACTCTGCATATAAATAAATACTTAGTTCAAAGTTATCTTTATTGTTTTTATTTTTTTTTCAATTTTAATCTCCCTATTTTTATATAACGACTATCGAGTTAAATATTTGCTATTGACAATATTCTTTGATATTCTCTGTGGGATCGACCCCGACTCATAGTTGGGTAAATATATTGCATACGACCATTTATATTTCTTTTCAAGAAGTATATTTGGACGTTATCAAGAATGGTGCCGCTGCCGGGGAATGTTACTTAGAAATTGTCTTTAGTATTTATTTTGATTTATGGTCCTTTTTTTTTCTTAGGATTAGTTTTAAATTTGTTTTTTTATTATTATTATTATCATATTTCTTTTACTCTTCTTGAGATGTCATCTGAAAAAGTACGTAGTGATAAGTGTTCTTGCAATTCTTGTACTTATAATTTATGGATTCTTATAGGTTAATTTTTTCTCAACAAGATAAGTTGTATGGGGACATTAATATTTGTTAATACTTTGCTATAAATCAATATGTATGCACATTCTTGAAGATATCTTTGATTTTGATCTCTATTATTTAGATTGTGAGTTGAGTGCGAAGATTAAATCATATGACACCCAACAATTTAGTAATAATATGTGTGAGGAAGAAAAAAAACTTATAAGTCAACTTGAAGAGCTAAAAGTTGAGGGCCAATTGCTTGATCATACTTTTATTGATGGTGTCATTGTTGAGAAGAGTATACTAGAATTATGTAATGAAGTAGATAATATTATTTTTAAAACTCTAGTATGTGTAAATATGAGGGTGTAAATAATAAAATAATTCATAAGTTAGGGCGCATTAGACCTCATTCCAATCATTTTTCCACATTATGTTTAGATGATGAGAAATTAGTCAAGTCATCTGAGCCTATATAAGAGTGTATGGAGGACGAAAATTGTGTGTATATTCTTGAATTTATTGTTCCAACATCGGAGAATTCATTCCTCACTTAGGATCCAAGAAGTGCATAATGTGATATCTATTGTTTGGGACCTTTATTTTTATACCACCACCACTTGAGCATAATAGAAAAATTGATGTGAAATTAGGGGTGTAATTCATTTCTTCAAAGTGGAAGGAAAAATAGTAAAATTGATGGTGTCGTGCCGCGACGTTAAGCGCTTATTGGGAGGCAACTCAATTAGTAGTGTAACTTCTTATTTCATTTTATTTTTATTTTCTTAGTATCACTTTTTTTCTTTTCTTGTTTTTGCAAATTAGGGGTAGTCTGAGTACCTAAGAAAAAACTGAAGCGAAGGAGCATGTTTGAGCTTAAGTGTGGGGTGACGACCCTTGATGAAAATTAAGAGAACATGCTACAAGCTAGGCCTCAGAGAGTATTCCTAACCCTGGTTTTAAATTTTATTTAATGCTTTGGGGACATAGCATCTTTTTAAGTGCGGAGTGGAGGAATGAATTCTTAGTTTTTACTGTTTTATTGAGTCTTATTTTTTAGGATGGGTTCCTTGGCTTTTGTTTTCGATTCTTTTACTAAGAATAGTCCTTTTGAATCGAGTGTCTTTTTATTTTTTTAGGAATAAGTTTTTAATCAGTTATTGAAACTAAATATGCATTCGAGGACACTAAATTTATCAAAATAAATCCCTTAAAGAGTCGAAATTGTGGACTCATCAACACCCCCAACTTAAACTTTTGTTTGTCCTCAAGTAAAACTCAAGTTCAACAGTTCAAAAAGGATGTCTCAAACAGTGCTACACAAGATTCAATCATGAATGCACACAAAAAGACTCAACTTACTCATGCAATGATCAATTGTACACTCAAAGATTCAAGTCGTGACTCACCTTTACTAAAGAATCTCAAGCTCACTATACTTGTTTCAAATGCAAGTTCAAGTTCAACAAAGGGATTCAAATGCCCTCACACAAAGAATGATTCCATATTCACACACAATGGTTCAATCATTTAAAGTTCTGGAATCAAGATCAACACTCACACTCACAAAGATAAACACAATGTATGATTTTCACCTATAGATTTGCCCTTATTTTCCAATCAACTTTTGTTTCAGCTCATTCAAAATCAAAAAGGTCTTTTCAAGGTTTGTAATGGGTCGTGTGCAAAGGTATGGTTATTTAGGCTTATAAGCTGAAATCCTCATGAAATGTGATGTGAACAACACCTTCTTTCCTTTTCTTCGTCATTTTCATTCAAGCTCAAAAGTCACCTCTTATTCATCTTCCATGGATCATTGGAAACCCCATTTTCTTTGTATTTTTACAACTTTATTCCAAAACTTTTTCTTTCTTTTTATTTTTCAATCTTTTCTTCTTTTTCTCTTTTTTTTTATATGGAGGGGTTCCATTTTTCTCAAAACATGGAAAAAAGGAACCTTTTTGAATTTTCTTGATTTACCTTCTCTTTTCACCACACCCCCAACTTAGGCTTTTGGCCTAAGTTGTCTATTCAAACAAACCACAAATCATGAGGATTATGGGTAATGGATCAATAAAAGGTCACATTGTTATCAAGTTTCTTCCAAGAAAAGGTTAAAAAGGCTCAAATGGTGCTCAAAAGGAGTTCACACACTCACAAGGTAGGCCACAAAAGAGGTATAATGTCAAATTGGTTCACACTCTTTAAAGTTGCCTAAGATTGTCTCAAGAAATTGCATCACTTAGTCAACCGGACCAACGGGGCAAATTCTAGGTGTCAATACACATGGTTCACGGTAAGCTCATCACACAGGGCATTGACACCAATGTCAAATAAGACTTCACACTTTTACTAGTGTGTAATGTTCATCACAAGAGACTGAATTTGATACTTGGCTAGTCACAACGAGATGCAAAGAGTTCACATATTGTCTATGCAACTTCAATTGACCTCGTCTTAGCCGCACATTCATTTCTGTTTGATTATGAGCACTATTCGAGTAATCGGTATTGATCAAAACCGATACTCAAATTTGCGAAAGAACAACCACATTCAACACAAACAAGAGGTGGCATAAAATTTTTGGAAGGGTCAAAAATCATGTACAATTAAAAACAAGGAGACATAAGCTCAAACATCCACAAAAAAGAAGTGTATAACACAAATTTAGCTCAAAGCCCAAATATATAAACAAAACAGGAATCACGAATGCCACACAAAAGGTGGGTCTCACCCCACCACAAATAAAAGCATTTGTCCTCAAATGCAAGAAAAATATAATATCCACAAGTCAAAATAAAGAGAGACAAAGAGGGAGGTGAAAAAGGGGATCTTGTCTACGCAGTTACTCGATTTGTCTAGGCATCAGTGCCTGGTGCATCAGTCTGGTATCGGGAATCAGTGCCCGAGGTTACCTCAGGAGGAACAGTAATACCAGACCCTCCAAGAGCTGCTACATGTGTATCCGTGAAAAAGTTCCGCATAGCTGCATAGAATCCCCGGGCCCATGAAGGAATAGAGGGGCCTCTGGAGTGGTCTTCCTGTCATAATTGGGTTTTTTGCCCTTGCCTTTGTCTCCCGGTAGAGTTCTTGTCTGCCCTTCTTGGGAGGATTTAACCTTCCTTCATTTATTTTGAAATTTCTTGCTCTTATATGTCGGGGTGGCATGTTTCTTCCAGCAACTTTTGGCCTAGCCATGTCTGCAAATTATTGAGAAGAAGTTAGAAAATATTCAAACACAAACACAGAAAATCAGTTGCAGACAGACTCGCCAAACCGATTGGCGAGTCGCCGATTCATTTTTGCGAGCAAGGGTCAGATCGCCGAATGTTATAGTACACAAAGGGTTCAGGGGAGCATACAAAAGGTGATCAAAGAAGACTTGTAGCGAGTCGCCGAGTGCCATCGGCGATCTCAGGCTACTCGTCGAAAGTTACAAAACCTAACATCAAATGAAGCATGCAATTAAAAGTGAGATGGGGACATTCAGCGAACTGCCGAGTAGTTCAAAGAGCTCGACCCAGCTCGCCAAATGACCCAACGTGCCAACTTTCAACCCAACTTCTCGAATTCAACCCTACAACCCCCGAAAATAAAATCAAAGCAAGCACTAACTTAATTAAATCAAGACCCATTACCCTGGGATACTCAAACTTCTCCCGGCCAAAATATGCAACACGCAAGCACAACCCCTCAAAATTTAATCTATTTCAATGTGCCAAATTACTGGATTTCAACATTCGAAACAATACAGGCAAGATATTCAAATTAAAATAGGCAATCAAGCGAATTAATCCTAACAGAGATGCCCAGCACACTTCAACAAGATAATATCGCTGCAAATGAGTACAAAATTGATAACAAGAGCTCGGGATTCGGACAACCAACCTTTTATGCTGATAACAATAAGATTAAAATGCTAGGTGGCAATGTAATCTAAATCTGAGAACAAATCAATGACCAAAATACGGTAATAAATCAAGAACATAGAGAATAACGCACGGATGTGAGTTTGTATAGCTTTAAAGAGAAGGAAAGTGAAGGAGTTTGAAAAGTTTAACCTCTTGGCTTTAAAAACCATCCAGCTTTTGCCCATTCGACTACATTAGTCTTACTCGCCAATTCGCTCGGCTAAGCGTCGAGTAGACACTTATCTCGCTGAATTTTGTAGGACTTCTAGTTGACTTGGAGATCCAAACGTCGGACTATATCGAGGTCTGCGACTCGCCAATTTCCTGGTTCTCACCGAAAGTTACAAACTCCAAGTTAAATTTGTCTTAAGTCCAATGGCGGTCTGAGTCGAGGTCGTCGACCCTTTCGGCGATGCGCCGATCGGACCTTTGTTTTCGTCAATTTCCCTGTTTCTGAACATTTTCCATACGTTAGCCTACACAACCAACACACAATTATTCCAAACAAAGAAATAAAAACAAATAAGAAAACTTGGGTTGCCTCCCAAGCAGCGCCTTAGTTAACGTCGCAGCACGCAAGTCCACCTTCAAACCTCATTCTTGGGGTTAGCCATAGTATCACTAGGTAAACCCATGTTGTCTCAGGTTGAGATGAGACGATATATGACCCATTTGGGTCTCCAACTGCTTGATCGATACTGAATGGGAGGTGACGGTTTGGCTAAGGGTAGACATATCTTGTTTCATTTCTTTTAAAATCTTATCTGACCCTTCAACTTTGTTCAGGATACGAGAGAGCATATCCTCAGACCTACCACCTTCCGAATCCTTTGGCTTTTGGCGCTCATGGGGAGGTACATAACTATCTTTCTCCCCATCCTTCCAATTTGGATTACGGTCCCTTTATTCACGATCTCAATCTTTCCAACCTTCATCCCTAGCCCAACCTTGGTTACCACCCTGCCTCGGGTAGTTTGAACGATAACCACCGCCTTGGTTGTCTAGGAAATTTACCTCTTCATTATACAAAGTCTCAAACTTAGACTCATCCAGATTAGCACATCTGACACCCACAGCATTGACACTTCGAGCACCAGCTCCCATGACATTTTTAGATAAAATATCAAGTTGTGTCATGATTTTGGCCATGTTTTGGTCCCTCACATGATCCTTCCCCATCTGTTCTTTAGTCAACTTGAAGGTGAGAGGGGAGACTTTGTCTTCACGAGTATACCACGCCCTATTTATAGTAGTCATGCCATCTAAGAGTTGAGCCGCTATCGCATAAGGTTGTTGCATCAAACCTGTCAGAGAAAGTTGGTCAGCAACACCCTTATTTACCGATTCAAGACTCCGATAAAAATACTGCAGCACCACGTTATCAGGAAAGCCATGTGTTGGGCATTGAAGCACCAACTTCTTGAATCGCAGCGAAGTTTCGTATATTGGCTCTCCTTATAAACGCTTAAAGTTGTGACTGCTATCCCACAGAGTCATCATCTTTGAGGGAGGCAAAAATCGCACTTGAAATGCAGTAACCAACTCCTCGGATGAAGTGATTGGTTCACGTGTCAATTTAGCCAGCCACTTGCACGCCTCTCCCATCAAAGAGAATGGGAACAACCTTAACCGGATCGATTCTTGGGAGATGTTCTTGAAGGAGAACAGTTTGCATACATCCACAAAGTTTCTAATATGTTCATGAGGGTCCTCATGAGCCAAACCACTGAAAAGCCCCTTTAGTTGCAAGAGTTGCAACATAGTACTCATGATGTGAAA
This sequence comes from Solanum verrucosum, assembly GCF_900185275.1. Taxonomy (NCBI): domain Eukaryota; kingdom Viridiplantae; phylum Streptophyta; class Magnoliopsida; order Solanales; family Solanaceae; genus Solanum; species Solanum verrucosum. The sequence continues at coordinate 1,343,782 of NW_026020256.1, forward strand.
TACTGCATTCCCTTCGGCCGGAGGCAAGCTAATGGCACCAATACCGCCCATGAGATGGGGGTCATTAGAATGAGGCTCGTTGACATCGTTGAGATTTCTGATGTCGTTTTGATGGCATACTTGGTTGTCGTTCACGCTCATACTTCTTGTTTTTAACACAAACAAGCAAAACAAAACTAAAAATAAAGTAAGTAGAACTATAACTATCGAGAGCAAAATTTAACTTAACTAGAAATTCTCAACTGACACCACTCCACGGCAGCAGCGCCATCTTAATTTCACGTATCAGGCCACTACTTCCAATTCAAGTGACAATGATCGTGAGTAGTAATATAACCCAACTAGTGAGTTGGGGTCGAGTCCCAAGGGAGCGGATCGTAATTGAGAATCAATAGAAAAGAAAAATGTGTTCAAGTCAATCATAGCTTTAAACATTTAGGAGTAAAAGCATGATAAAATAAAAGGTGACACAAGTGTCAATTATCAAAGGGGGTTTGTAATTAATTATCAATTAAAACGACAACTAAAAATGAAAATACAATTATGGAGACTGGATTCTTGGGATGTGATAAGATTATGGGATAAGGTAAACAACCGGGTAATTGCTATTGATAGTAAATCGTTGTAAATTGGTAACTAAGCTAGACTATAGTGGGGGTAAACTTTCTCTCAAATAATTTACCCCGAATCAAATCGGTTTCTCTCGAACACCAATAAGTGGCAATGAAGCATAGCCTTCACCTTAGTCCATTCACTCTCTCGAGCTAAATGTATGGGAGAGGGTTTAGGATTCACTCTCTCGAGCTAAATCCATGACAACCCAAAAACCACAGAATATCGATTCAGTAGTTTTGGTTTTAAAACCTCTCTCTCAAGCAAGACAAAAACACGAAGTTAAAATTGTATTTGCAACTACAACCCCATTAAATTCAAACAAAACTACTGAACGAAATCAAATTTAAACAGCGAATAAACAATCAATTAGCAATACCCATTAGTAAATTCAACCCATATTCACATAATCACACCCGAAGAATTGGGGTTTTAGCTAGACATAGTAAAAAGATAGAAATCGATACCGAAAAGTGTTTCCATCAATTGGGTACGATTGATATGGTCTTTACAAATGTCTAAGATAAAGAATCTTCAATACCCATTTCCAATTTCTTCAAAATGGGAATCTCGAAAATCTCCAAGGCTAAGGAAAATTGTCTCCAAAAACCAAGTTCTAAAACTGAGTAACTCTAAAAAATGGTTTCTAAATGTAAAAACTGATTCTAGACTAAAGATTCAAACAAGTATTTATAGTTGTCAAAAAATCTGCTGCGAAGGATCACTCGACGCAGTTAGTCGGGATCGCCGATCCACTCGGCTCTCCGCCCTTTGTTCTGGTTCATCACCTTTCTGCATTGGCCTTTAGCAAATTCAAGTTTTGTTACTTTGGGCTATATAGCACTGCATCGCGGAACTGTTCGGCGACTCGTCGACTGCTCCTTTATCTCGCCGACTCGATTTTCTCTTTCAGAGCTTGGCACATTGGAACATTAGGCGAGACCATGGCCATTCGGTGACTCGCCTAATGGTTTAGGCGATCCTCAGGCCGTCTTTTCTTCGTTCTTTCAGCTGCCTTGTTCCTTTTTCCCCAATAGTGTCCATGCTTTGTCTCTAAATCCAAATACCTAAAACTCAAGGATTTTCATCGGTTATGGAGACAAAATATGCATTCGAGGACACTAAATTTATCAAAATAAATCCTTAAAAGAGTCCAAATTGTGGACTCATCAATCCCCTAGCCTACATTACAACCCGTTAAAGTCCTATTTGATTCTATTCTAGCATGCTTAATTAGTGGAGATGTACATAATAGGAAAGCCTATGGTTCTCTGTGCATACATGTGAATTTTATTTGTGAGTGTGAGAGTTGTTCTTGATATGAAGTCCTTAATTTATATTCAATCTTTTGAATTGAGTGTGTGGACTATTTTGTTTTGTGAGGGCACTTGTTTCATGATAGATAGGTGATTTTATTAGCTTTCTTTGATGAGAGTAGGTGAGAAAGCTTAAATTTGATGAGTTCAAAGTCCTTCCTTGAGGTTAGGAGGTTAGAGGTTTGTTGTTTATTTGGATGTCTTGCATAATGATTGTGAAGTGTACTTGATATTTTGAAATTGGTATATGGCCTAATTGTTTGTATTAACCAAAGTGATGACATTGCTAGTATGAATTTTTTTTTAGATGAGCTTTAATGCTTGCTCGAGGACGAGCAAAAGTTTTAAGTGTGGGGTGTTGATGTGAGGCTAAAAATACATATTTTTAATCATTATTTGTCTCACATTTATTATTTATGGTTGCCCTTTTTTAGCATAAATTTTATGGATTGTGCTAAATTGTGTATTTTATTTGTAGGATTAAATTGGTGGAAAAATGAAGAAATTCGAAGCTAAAACGAATTAAAGATGAAAGATTGAAGAAGGAAATCAAGCACTTAATGGATTAAATTAAATATTATATTAATATTTCAATATACAAAAATTGTAGCGCAAAGTGAAGAAACCATGTTTTTATTTCATTGCCACGTGGCAATCTCTAAAGCCACTGGCAAATTGATGCATGGCTATAAAACAAATAATTTGAGGCAGTACTGTTCTACGCGGACAGCTCATGCGACGAAAAAAAAGGAATCCAATTTCTTTCGGTTTTGGATTCCTAATTTAATTGGACTCAATTATAAATAGTCCATAGAAATAATTATTTGAGGAGGGCCAAGAACCAAGAAACAATACACAATATAAATTTTCTTCTAGCTTGGAAATTTTGGAAGAGCCGTCGTGGAGGCCGGAGAATTGTGGTTTATTCTTTCTTCTTATTTATTATTTATTTGTATTCGTGATTAATAAAACATAGTTTAGCTATTGTTCTTAAACTTTTATGATTAACACAAGCATATTTATTTTAATAAATTTTGATTGTGTTTTTGAGATAATGAGTAGCTAAATTTCATAACTAGGATTGTGGGCACCATGAGCGATTAACAAAGTATGAATAATAACTAAGTAATTATTGAATAGTGTTGATGCATGCATTGGTAATTCTTTTGCTTAGAAATCTTTTTAACTAGTGCACGCGTTAGAACTCGCTTTCTTGCTACTTGCCGGACCAAGGAGGTAGTTAATAAAAAAAGAATTATCAACAGAAAGTTAGTGTGATACTATCTAATAGTCTAATGTCAATTGGTGCGAGGGTGAAAACTAAGTCATACATTGATGTGATGTCTAATCTGAGGTAAAGGTAAGGGCTAGTAAATATACACACGTAGCTGGACCAAGGTGCGAGGTGAAATTTCCTATTTGGTGGACCAAGCACTTAGGGATACATATCTTACCACTTTGCATGTGATACACTAGGATAGGATTACTATTATTAGGATTACCACGTTATGAGATTATGGGGAACACATTCCTAGTTATTTCTAACAATCTGAATATAAATAAATACTTAGTTCAAAGCTATTTTTATTGTTTTTATTATTTTTTAATTTAAATCCCCCCATTTTTATAGAACGACTATCGAGTTAAATATTTGTTAATGACAATATTCTTCCATATTCTCTGTGGGATCGACCCCGACTCATAGTTGGGTAAATATATTACATACGACCGTTTATATTTCTTTTCAAGAAGTATATTTGGACGTCATCATTCCTAGTTATTTCTAATAATTTGAATATTAAAAAAATATTTAGTTCGAAGCTATCTTTATTATTTTTATTTTATTTTTTCAATTTAAATTCCCACATTTTTATATAACGACTATCGAGTTAAATATTTACTATTGACAATATTCTTCCATATTCTTTGTGGGGTTGACCCCGACTCATAGTTGGGTAAATATATTGCATACGACCATTTATATTTCTTTTCAAGAAGTATATTTAGACGTTATCAATCTGTCCAAATTTTGGATTGTCACAGCAATTTTGGTCAAAGTTCGGATATATTTCAGACGTAAATAAATTTACTCATAAATAATGCATACATTAATAATACCCACATAATTCTAATCAGCTATCAAACAACCCCTAAATGTATGTAATATTAAATTACAATCATAAAAAATAGCATTAGATTTTGGAACAAACTTATAAAAGGATAATTATACTTACATAAAAATCTATAAATACAAAAACTAAGAAAATATAATATAAAAGATATTTTATATAAATAAAAAAATAAAAAAGATATGGATAAAAGAAATATTGCACAAAATTAGGGAGGGATGATTATTTGTCAAAGTTTTGGAGAGAGTTTAGTTTGTAAAAAATGAAAGTGAGGGGTATATGTGCAAAATGAGGTAGAGAGAAACTGGTATAAATAGGGAAGAAGAGAAAAAAGGAAAGGGTTCTAATCTTAAAACTAATAGAGGGTTAAATTTTGTGAGTTGATGTACTTGTGACGTTGAGTGCTCTTGAGAAGTGAGAAACCGATTCGTGGTTATCTTGTCGGAGATCTGATTTACTTCACTACACTTGTTTTACCACTCATCATAATTCAATTTTATTAAGTATGAATTTCAAGAACTTGGGTTCCATTTCTTGAATATCTTGTAAATTGCTTATACCATTTGGATCCATATGTTTATGTTTGTATTGGTACGAATTATCTCGGTGATGAACATAGTAATGAGTGTAGAGTAATGTTGTCATGCAGTTTATCTATTATTTTGATAAATAAATAAAAAGAGTGACAAGTCATCATAAGTAACGAGTAGTTTCTCTATTACAACCAGATAATATTATAAAGGTTATGGGTGCGGCAGGAAATTCTTCTTCAATATGTGGAGACCACTTTACAGTTTTTCAATCTCAACTTTACCAAATCAGTGGATCTCATCTAAATGCTTTGTTCAGCACACTTAATTTGTATCTTTGCAGATCCTAGTTGTGAGATATGCATTGAAAAATATATAATGACTTTTTTTCTTTCTTTTTTAATAGATATGACTTGAAATTCTAAAATGGAAATTACCATTTGGTAATTAACTGACTTCTTAATGTTTTATTTCCATAGTAAGATATTTAAAACTTACTCAAGATCAAAATTAGTCTTCACTATACTGGACATGCTCGGAATTAGTGAAGACTTGCTACTTAGCTACTAACCAACCAAACTAATTTACATAGAATAAAAATTTAAAGGCTGCAGCCTCCTATCTAATCCATGTATCATAGTACCTCTAACAAAAAAAAAATTCATGAATGATCATTTCGACTATCTTCAGAGGGAAAGGCTTCCCTCTGATTACAAAAGTTCCTTAAAATCATGGAGCAAGTACATGTATTCATCTTGTATTTCCCCATGAGGGTGGGGAATAAGAGTCTTTCTCCTAGACATTTCTTTGTTAAGCAATAAATAACTCATGATTCATGACTCTTATCTTGAACAGACCCAAAATAATTCTCTTTATCTTTATCGTTCCCATCAGCATACACTTGCTCAATGGAATATGTGGTATCGACCACCTTAGGATTATGTTCATTTCATTTTTCAATGCTAACTTTTTCACGAGTACTTACAAGAGAGTCAAAACAACTAGAAGAAGAAGTAGGAATGTCAAAGTTGCAACAACAAATAACCTCACTCAGAATATCTTGTTTTTCCCTCTCTACCTCATGAACATCCCTCTCATATTGGTCTTACATACGCAATTACATTGTTGAGCTTTGTTTCATGACTCTTATTTTGGACAGACCTAAAATAATTCTCTTTATGATGGTTTTTTAATGTAAACTTTTTCACGAGTACTTATAAGAGAGTCAAAACAACTAGAATAAGAAGTAGGAATGTTAGAGTTAGAATAAGAAATGACCTCACTTAAACTATCTAGTTTTTCTCTCTCTACCTCACGATCATCTCTCTCCTTTTTGCTCTCATGGTCTCTCTTTTATTCTCTCTCGATCTCACTTTTCTCTCACTTGACATCTCATTCTCTTCACACCACACATCTCTCATTTTTCCTCTCTTGAGTTATCAAAATGCACTCCTTTATTCCTTTCATTATTTTCTCTCTCAAATTTGCCAATTGCTTCTTTCACGTGTTTTGGATCTTTATAAACTTGGGAGGGATTTAAAGGTGCAAATATATATTATTTTTTTTGTTATCTCAAGAGAAACTTTATTCTTTATCTTATGTGTTTTAGAAAAGTAACAATTCTATTTGAAAAACTTATCTACCCCAGGAGAAAGGTGCTAAGTTGGAAACTTTACAATCAACGAAAAGGTGCTTAAACCCCTGCCCAAAACCCTATACAATTACATATTTCCAATTTAATATACTAACTCTCCTACTTCCCCCATATATTCTATTTACACCAAAAAAGAACAAGCTAAGACAATTCATCCTAATTTTCTCGATAGAACTGTTAGTACCTTCAAAATGTCTACCATTCCTTTCCTTCCATACTGTCCATCAAATGCAAGCAGGAATGATCTTCCACTAGTCCTCCTCCCAGCCTCTATTCCCAATACTCCACCAATTGTTCAGTAATGCCAAAGTAGAACTAGGTATTACCCAAGTTATTCCCAAAATACAAAAGAACATGTGTCGCAGATTTATAGTTGTCCTACATTGTCGGAATAAGTGTTCATTGTTTTCACCCCCCTGTTAAAGACATCTTAAACAAATCTAAAGACTTCTTCTTTGTAGCTTTCTTGAGTTAGGCAAACCTTCTTAATCACCAAGACAAAGAATGATACATTCATAGGGATATTCATTTTTTAGACTTGTTTCCAAGGTCAATTCTCCTTTACAGGACATCTTTGATTTAACTACCAGTACACTGATTTTACTAAGAAGGCCCCATTACTATTAAGTTTCCACTTGAACCTGTCAGAAGAATATGTGCATCCACCAAAAGTTCCCAATATCTGAAGCATTGTGACGAAACTCTCTACTTCCCAGTCATTGCGAGCTCTTCTAAGGATTAGATTCCACCTTTTTTGACTCCACATTTGGTTGATCATGTCATGTTCTTATAGACTTATTGAATAAAGAATTGGAAACATAGACTTCAAATTACTTTGTCCAATCTAGTGATCAGTCAAAAAATCAGTTTTCCTTCCATTTCCCACAATAATCTCCACATTTTTTCAAAATTCTTGCCATTGGTTTCTGATAGTTCTCCACACACTTCTACCGTAGGGACTATTAACTTCATTTGTGGTCCACTAGTTTAGCATCCCATATTTATGGGATATGAAGTTCTTCCAAAGTGCAGTATCCTCATTATTGAACCTCCAATGCCATTTTTGTAGCAGACTTCTATTATGTAGGCTCAAGTTCTTTATGCCCAAACCATCATGTTTCTTGCTCAAGGTTATAGCTTTCCATTTAAATAGATTACTATTTTTCTTCTCTTTGTTCCCTTGCCAAAGAAAATCTCTTCTCAGTCTATCAATTCTTTTTTTGACTCCTTTGGGTAATGGAAATATAGACATTATGTACGTAGGAAGAGCATCTAAAACTGAATTTATGCGAATTAGTCTCCCACCCAGGGAAAAATATTGAGACTTCCACCTTGACAATTTTTTATCACACCTTTCTATAACATCATTCCAAATTTCTACACCCCAAATAAGTTGTAGCACAAACTCCCACCTAACAACTAAGGTTACCACCCAAGTCATTGGCCAGAAAAAGAAGGTTGTTTTGCCAGTTAAAATGTAAACCTGCCAAAGCTTCAAAAATAGTTAGGATGGCTCTGAGATGTCTGATTTGTACCACATCAGCTTCACAAAATACTAGAGAGTCATTAGCATACAAAAGATGAGATATTTCCATTCCTTCAATGGCATTTGATTGAGATTCAAAGACTTTGATGCAACCATTCAATTGTGAGATCTTAATCATATGATTAACTCCTTTCGTAACTATCAAGAATAGAAAAAGTGACAAAGGATCACCTTGTCTAAGCCCCATTAGAGATTGGAAAAAAACCTTCAGGCCCACCGTTCATCAATACTAAGAATTCAACTTTAGAAATGCAGAATTTTTTCTAGTTTATCCATTTGTTACCAAAACTCATGTCTTGAAGGATTTTCAGCATGATGAGTCTGAGATTTTAACTCATTTAGGGCTTTATTTATATATATTTAGTGTCCTCAAAGGCTTAATTTGTGCTATAAACTGATGATAAATCCTTGATTTTCAGGTACATGGATTGAGAAACAAAGCAAGGATATTAACATGCAAAAAGGAACAAAACAAACTGAAGAAATGAAAAAAGGCAAGCCTGGTGATCGCCAAGGGTATTTGGCGAATCGTCAAGTGGCTATCTGACCGCCTAAAGTTCCAGTGTGCCAAGCCCTGAAGGAATGAAGCAATTAGGCGATGAAAAAGAGCAGTTGGCAGATAGTCGAGTAGTTACGCGAAGCCAAGGTAGATCGCCCAAAACTATAGGCCTTGAGGATGTTGAATGCCAAGGCGAAAAGGCGATGGAAGAGGTCAAAGGGTGGGTCCCCGAGTGGTTCTGCGAGCCCGACTTACTTCGCAAAAGGGACTTTCGTAGCTTATTTTTTGCGACTATAAATTAGATTTAGAACATTTAGTTTAGAATCTTTTTACATCTTAGAACAATTTTAGGAGTTTTAGAAGATTGTTTTCCATAGTTTTTCTTAGCTTTGAAGAATTGAAAATTTCACTTTTGAGAATTTGGAAGTGGATCTTTAAGAATCATCAAATTGGAGCATTGTAAAGAAGAAATCAATTTTACCCAGTTGATGGATAATTGATTCGGTAATGGTTTTTCTATTTTTATGATGTTTAGCTAAAACCCCAATTCTTGGGGTGTGAGGATGTGATTATGGGCTAAAATAGTTTATGGGTATTGCTAATTGCTAGTTTAAATGCTATTTAAAAGTGAGTTTAATCATTAATAGTGGTTTAATTTAAGAATTGTAGTTGCAAATGCAGTTCTATACTTGTGTTCTTGGCTTGCTCCAGAGAGAGGTTTTAGAGCCAAGATTATTGATTAATGGTTTGTGGGTTGACCTGGGTTTAGCTCGAGAAAGTGAATCCTAAACTCAATCCCACACATTTAGCGAGAGAGAGTGAATGGATTAAGGTGTGGGTTGTTCTTCATTGTCATGTTTGTTGATGTTCGAAAGAAAACACCTGATTCGGGGTAGTTGTTCGAGAGAAAACTATCTCCCTTATAATCCAGCCTACTCACTGATATTTAGCTATTTACTAGTAGTTGCAACTACCCATATGCCTATATTTACCTATAATCGATCACATCTCGAGAATATTTCTCCCTATTATTATTTCATAGTTTTTGTGACTGTTTGTAGTTAATAACTAAACCAGAACCCCCCATCTGGCATTTGTGTCATCCCTTTAATTTTTGTACTGTCTTTTCCGATAATGTTAATTCCTATGGTTGATTAGACCGCATTCATACATCTTAATTGAATTCTAAACACGTACCGCTCCTTGTGGGATTCAACCCCAACTCATTTAGTTGGGTTCTATTCTGATTTACGATCGTTGACACTTAGAATTGGAAGAAGTGTGCTTGAAACGTTAAAATCAAAATGGCGCCACTGCCATGGAGTGGTGTTGTTTGAAATTCTTTTGGTGAAGTTGAATTATGTTCATTTTAGCCATAGTTGAATCTACTTACTTTTATTTGTGGTTTTGTGTTGCTTGTTAAAACAGAGGAGGAAATGAGTGTAAACGGTAGTAATGGTAGTTAGGTGGGCCACCAATATGATGTCGAAAACCTCAATGATGCCAATGACCCTAACATCAATAATCCAGCCCAAATGGGGGGTGTTAGGGCCATTCGTTTGCCTTCAGCTGAAGGAAATGTTTTGTTTCACATCACAAGCACCATGCACAGCTCCGTAAAACTGAAGTGTTTGTTCGAAGGTCTGGCTCATGAGGATCCCCGTGAGCATATCAGAAATTTTGTTGATATCTGTGGACCGTTCTCATTTAAGAATATATCACAAGAATCTGTCCAATTGAGGTTGTTCCCATTTTCTCTAATGGGCGAAGCAAACAAGTGGTTGGCGGAGTTGCCAAGAGATTCCATCACTTCGTGGGAAGAGCTTATTACTGCATTCCAAGTGTGATTTTTCCCTCATTCGAAGATGATGACTCTTCGGGATAGAATCCAAAGTTTCAAGCGCTTGGAGGGTGAGCCAATTCACAAGACTTGGCTGAGATTCAAGAAGCTATTGTTGTAATTCCCAACTCATAGATTACCTAACAACTTGTTGTTGCAATACTTTTATAGGAGTCTTGACTCGGTGAACAAAGAATATGTTGATCAACTCGTTCCCTAAGGTATAATGCAACAGCCCTGTGAAGTAGCTTCCCAACTCCTCGACTACATGACCAAGATTAACAGGGAGTGGTACACTCGTGAGGACCAGGTCTCTCCTCTCCTCTAAAGAGAGAGACTGTCATGACCCGAGAGCACCCCTTAGTCATAACACGGCGTACTTAACCCCGAAGGGCTCGCATACAAGGCCTTAGCATTATCATATCATAAGATCGTAGAAAAGTAGGGAGAATTTAAAACTTTCTTTAAAGCATAATACCAAAAACATTTCATAAAAGTGGAAGTATTTCTAACATCTTTGTCTCAAACCATCTATGAATAATATGAATAAAAGTCTTGGGACGCAGCCCACATAAAGTATAAAACATAAGAATAGACATAAATGAAACATAAGGGGTTTGTCCTCAAAGCTATGAGAACTCACCAATCTTCAATCATCTTGCACCTAGGAACCTATCCTCCAAGCAACTTAACCTCCCAACACCCTACATTTGATTATAATGTAGGTAATATGAGTTAGTACAAAATGTACCAAGTATGAAAGCTAACATACCAACATAAACATCTCAAAGTGGTTAGTCAACATAAGACATGATCATAAGAGATAATAATATAGTCATAAGCGAAATCTCCAACATAAGCAACAGATAATCATAAGTCGACATAAGACATAATAAACGAGCATAGGAGATATACCACAATCACAATTAGCCAATTCTTCATAATAAGCATCATATAAGCATTATTGACTATTAGTCATCTATGTCATAATAGTACCATTCCCAAGTAACCTCAAAAGCATACAACTGCAAAGCAAGAATAGCATCCCATAATACTACCCAAGCCATGTATCCCTTCTTGGTCATCCTAATCATGGTATATATACATGGTCTAATTCTCTAGGCCTCTCTACCATAAGGGTACCATACTTCTAGGTAACCTCAAAGCACACTTGTGTAATGCATGAAAAGCATCCCATAATACCCTTCACACTAAGCATGACCTTGAAGCCATCCTAGTCATGTCCACCCTACTTTGGTCTCAATATTAACTTAACTTCTCATAACTAAGGGAATCTCTCACCTTTAGTCAACTATAGCAAGGAAGGCAGCTATGGCACAATCCCATATTAACTCACTCTACTTAGTAACCCTAAGCCATACTTATACAATGCAATCATAGCATCCCATAATACTACTCATGCCAAGTATTACTTTTAGGTCCTATTTCTAGTACTTATAAGTTTGGAACCTAGTTCCACTTTTTATCTTTATAACACTATGAGGTACACTCTTAAGCACATCTTAGTTCATTTATAACTTGAACCCTATGAGATACCACTTTTAGTATGTCTTAGTTCATTACTAGCATGGATACTATGAGATACTTACTTAAGTATGTCTAACTCCCTTTATACTTTGAACTCTATGAGATACTCTCTAAAGTATGTCTAAGTTACTTCACCTCATGGACCCTATGAGATGCTAGCTTAAGCAAGTCTAAGTCCATCTACACTCTAGAACACTATGAGTTACTTCATTAAGTAAGTCTTAGTTCCTTATGCTTTGAACACTATGAGATGCTTTTCAAGCATGTCTTAGTTCATTGGATATGGAGATTTCTACTAGGAACCTTGACTCAACTACATGAAGGATCCCATCTCATGAGACCTAACTATGGGAAAACCCACACTCTACTGCGTAAGTGTTCCCCCTCGTTCTTGGATAGTCATCACATCAACTAGGTGTGGTTCTCCTTTCTACTTGGAGCCCAGAATCTTTCTTGTGTGACACTCCATCTCATTCTCAATATCCACTTGGAGCCAAGCATACACCCCAAGGTTTACTTGTTCAGCCTTGCTTAACATTCATCTCTCATGGAAGGATGTCCTTGACAATCCATCCATGCTCAAGTGATTCTATCACATCATACTTTCAAGCATTCATAAAGTAGATTAGGTGAGTATAGGCCTTTCACCATAAACCCACCCATTAGATTATATTCATCACATTGACTTTACTCTCAAGCCCTAGTGATTCAACATTCATGACTACAAGCCTTCATCTCAAAGCTTTACTTCATTCTATCCTTAATCATATCTAGATTACAAGACATTCAAGTAATAGTCTTCTTCTTAAGCAATTCTCATCACATTCCTCATTACTAGGTGATTCTAGCCATAATTCATCTTAAAGGTTCAATTCCAACTTTACAAGACAAGATAAATCATATTCAATTAGTCTAAGTTCAAATCATGATTATGTGTTTCTAACCTTAAACAATTCCTACACATGACATTGATACAAGAAGGTCACTCATGAACCTTCAAATTGCCCTTTAATGGCATCAACCCACAAATCATCCAACTCATTAAGAAAACTAGGGTTAACCATTGAAACCACATAATTTCATCAAAGTATCACAATTAAATGCCAAATTTTTCATAAACAAGTATTATCCAACACTTTGGAATCATACCCACACATTGGAAATAACCCTAGCTTAGATTGGGGTTCTTCTTCACAAATTAGGGGAAATCTTAGGGGTCTCTATGGGTGGAAGAACCCATAGATGAAAATCTAAACATGCCTTAATTCAAAGCCCTACTAAGCTTGCTTCAGGAAGATTTGACCTAGCCTCCTTCTCTTCTTCTCCTTTTTCTTCTTCTTCTTATGTTTTCAAAAGAGAAGATTATTTGAGAGAGAAGGGATTTGGGGTTTTGATTCTAAATGACTTAAAAGGGTGTTAAAAGACTTATAAAATATATTAATAGTTGTATAAGACCCATATAAAATGACCCCATAATTTATCTACACATTTGGGAGTTTACGACTTTGGCCCTCACTAGGCAGCCTTGGTGCCAGGCACCATTCCCTCTCTACGGAATGTCAAGGGCACCACGGCACGTTAAGGTTCCCGTGGTTCCTTGACCAGTGTACCACCTCACCTCCCGAAGCTCACAATGTACTAAGGAAAGACCACGGGCCTTCCCACGAGTGGTGGTCTTGACCACGGTTGTGAAGTGGTCTGTGGTTCCTTAGGCAGTAGCTAGGATTCTTGGACCATGCCTAGATGAGTCTAAGGGACTTCACGGACCCTTTCATGGTCCGTGGTCATCACCACTAGCCATTAAAGTGTTTGTGGTCCCTGGGCAGTTTGTTGCCAAGGTTGGGCAGCCTTGGCCCTTTGGCTTAGGCATGCCCTTTTTCCTTGGCACATGCCCTTCCAAAACTTAACCAATACTCTAAAAGGTCTTCTAAGCTATGAGTTCTAACACGTACCTAACTTTCAACCACTAACCCTTCATTCTAAACATGAAAACTCTCATCTATGACTCTAATCTTCAATAACACACTCTAGAACCCTAACTCTTGGCTCTAGTTTAGTCTACTAATTTCTAGGGCATTACAATATCTCCCCCTTGGGAACATTCGTCCTTGAATGACATTTCTAAAAACTTCTTAAAGAGAATGGCTCTAGACTAGCAGCCCATCATGCATGCACTACACCTACATGCTCACAACCAAATAAGGAAACTTCAATTCCAAGCTAATTATACCTAATGCAACTCAAGGAAGTAGGAACTACATCTACCAACTAGAAATTAATGAAAGAGACATACTTACTCATTTCCAAGGAGGAACTAGCATCTCCTAGCTACAACATGCTCAACATAAAACTCATGGAGCCTAAAATGCACATCGATTCAAAGATGTTACAACAAGAGGCAAACACAATGCAATTAGATCAATTCTAACAAGGCACACCTTCATAAACATACATACAAAGAAATCATGGCAACACATAATCATGTAAATACATTATGGAATAGGCACACTATCACCCCCTTGGGAATAATCCCACACATTGCTTTTCTAAACATCAATCATAGCAAGGACAACAACAAGTCCAACATAACAATCACAAAAGACAAGAAATCTGGAAATTTTCTAAAACATGAAAGAAGCACATACCGCAAGGGACATAAGGAGATAACTCTTAATCTTCTCTAGATTGGACAGCATAAAACTTATTCTTCTTTTGAGTACCCTCATCCAGATCACTAGAGGCAGCTTTCTTATCCTCTCTTCCCTTAGCCTTAAGAACAGGGCAATCCCTCACTTTGTGCGCAACCTTTCCACACCCGTAGCAATCATCCATGCCGGCTAGGCACTTACCATAATGACTCCTCCCACACTTGGAGAAAGTAGGCTTGGAAGAATCTTGGCTGGAGTATCTTGGTTTAGTCCTAGGCCTATCTTGTCCATCAAACTTAGCATTAGTAAAGTTCGCATCATTGGTCCTATCCCTTTTTACCTCCCTATTCACTTTCTTGAGCTTTTGCTCCTCAATTTGTTCGGCATGAACCATAAGACTTGAAATGTTCATACTAGGGATAAGCATTGCCGAACGACACTCATTATGTACTAATTCGGACACTCTCATCACAAACTTATTCATTCTAACCCTTGAGTCTGCCACTAGAGTTTGGGCATACTTAGATAGTTGGGTGAACCTAAGAGCATACTCGTTTACACTCATACCTCCTTGACGGAGGTTGATGAATTCTTGCATCTTTCGTTCCCTCAATTCTAGGGGAAAGAACCTATCTAGAAATGCTTCTTTGAACATTTCCCACACTATTGGGCCCGCTTCTAATGGCCTACTATCTTTTTATTGCTCATACCAAATTTGAGTTATATCCCTCAATTGATAGGCAGCTAACTCTGCCTTCTCTACCGTAGTCAAACCCATGATGGCAAGCACCTTATACACCTCATCTATGAAACCTTGAGGGTCTTCCTCCACCTTGGAGCCATAAAACTTTGGAGGGTTCATTTTCAAAAACTCTCTCACCATCGAAGCAACTATATTCCTATTATTATCCGAGGATACTACTTCCCTATTGACTTTAGCCGTAACGGCTTGAGTCAATAATTGGAGTGCCGTCCTTATCTCCATGTTAGTCATAGCTCTTTCATCAATAGGGACTTGAGGAGGAGCTTGTGCAGGGACTTGATTTGGAACTTGAAGAGGAACCTCTTGCCCCTCATCATCTTCATCAACCCTCCTAGAATTAGCCCTAGTATTAGTCATACCCTGAAACAACGAAAGGCACGGATTAGAAGAAGGGCCTACTAAAGCCAAACTCTATGGCACAACTAAAAGTATGAAGAAGTGAGACTTTTCCTAAGCATCCCATAGCCTCTTATTCATAGATGTGTCGCGACTCACACCGATGAATAAGACTATACTAGACGTGGTTTGAGACATCCTAAAACTAATCCCAAAACCTTATGCTCTATTACCAAGTTTATCACGACCCGAGAGCACCCTTTAGTCGTAGCATGACGTACTTGACCCCGAAAGGGTCGCATACAAGCCCTTAGCATTATCATATCATAAGATCGTAGAAAAGTAGGGAGAATTTAAAACTTTATTTAAAGCATAATACCAAAAACATTTCATAAAAGTGGAAGTATTTCTAACATCTTTGTCTAAACCATTTATGAATAACATGAATAAAATTTTGGGACGCAGCCCACATAAAGTCTAAAACATAAGAAAAGACATAAATGAAACATAAGGGGTTTGTCCTCGAAGCTATGAGGACTCACCAATCTTCAATCTTCTTGCACCTAGGAACCTAGCCTCCAAGCAACTCAATCTCCCAACACCCTACATTTGATTATAATGTAGGCAATATGAGTTGATACAAAATGTTCCAAGTATGAAAGCTAACATACCAACATAAACATCTCAAAGTGGTTAGTCAACATAAGACATGCTCATAAGAGATAATAACATAGTCAAAAGTGTAATCTCCAACATAAGCAACGAATAAACATAAGTCGACATAAGACATAATAAACGAGCATAGGAAATATATCACAATAAGCCAATTCTTCAGCATAAGCATCATATAAGCATTATTGACTATTAGTCATGTATGCCATAATAGTACCATTCCCAAGTAACCTCAAAAGCATACAAGTGCAAACCAAGAATAGCATCCCATAATACTACCCAAGCTATATATCCCTTCTTGGTCATCCTAATCATGGTATATATATATGGTCTAATTCTCTAGGCCTCTCTACCATAAGGGTACCATACTTCTAGGTAAGCTCAAAGCACACCTGTGTAATGCATGAAAAGCATCCCATAATACCCTTCACACTAAGCATAACCTTGAATCCATCCTAGTCATATTCACCCTACTTTGGTCTCATTATTAACTTAACTTCTCATAACTAAGGGAATCTCTCACCTTTAGTCAACTATAGCAAGGAAGGCAACTGTGGAATAATCCCATCTTAACTCACTCTACTTAGTAACCCTAAGCCATACTTGTGCAATACAATCATAGCATCCCATAATACTACTCATGCTAAGTATTACTTTTAGGTCTTGTTTCTAGTACTTATAAGTTTGGAACCTAATTCCACTTTTTATCTTTATAACACAATGAGGTACTCTCTTAAGCACATCTTAGTTCATTTATAACTTGAACCCTATGAGATACCACTTTTAGTATATCTTAGTACATTACTAGCATAGATACTTTGAGATACTTACTTAAGTATGTCTAACTCCCTTATACTTTGAACATTATGAGATACTCTCTCAAGTATGTCTAAGTTACTTCACTTCATAGACCCTATAAGATGCTAGCTTAAGCAAGTCTAAGTCCATCTACACTCTAGAACACTATGAGTTACTTCATTACGTAAGTCTTAGTTCCTTATGCTTTGAACACTATGAGATGCTTCTCAAGCATGTCTTAGTTCATTGGATATGGAGATTTCTACTAGGAACCTAGACTCAACTATATGAAGGATCCCATCTCATGAGACCTAACTATGGGAAAACCCACACTCTACTGCGTAAGAGTTCCCCCTTGTTCTTGGATAGTCCTCACATCAACTAGGTGTGCTTCTCCTTTCTTCTTGGAGCCCAGAACCTTTCTTTGTGTGACACTCCATCTCATTGTCAATATCCACTTGGAACCAAGCATACACCCCAAGGTTTACTTGTTAAGCCTTTCTTAACATTCATCTCTCATGGAAGGATGTCCTTGACAATCCATCCATGCTCAAGTGATTCTATCACGTCATACTTTCAAGCATTCATAAAGTAGATTAGGTGAGTATAGGCCTTTCACCATAAACCCATCCATTAGATTCTATTCATCACATTGACTCTACTCTCAAGCCCTAGTGATTCAACATTCATGACTACAGGCCTTCATCTCAAAACTTTACTTCATTCTATCCTTCATCATATCTAGATTACAAGACATTCAAGTAATAGGCTTCTTCTTAAGCAATTCTCATCACATTCCTCATTACTAGGTGATTCTAGCCATAATTCATCAAGTGTAGGATTCACTTTCTCGAGCTGAACCAATGACGACCCAATAACCACCGGCTATCGATTCAGTAGTTTTGGTCTTAAGACCTCTCTCTCGAGCAAGCCAAAGACACGAAGATGAAATCATATTGGCAACTACAATTCCATTAAAACAACTACTGAACGAAATCACATTAAAACAACAAATTAACTATTAATTTGCACGACCCAACAGTAAATTCAACCCATGTTCACATAATCACACACCAAGAATTGGGGTTTTAACTAGCCATGAAAAAAAGATAAAAATCGATACCGATAGGTGTTCCATCAAATGGGTACGATAAATATTGTCTTTAAACACGCAAGGATGAAGATTCTTCAAGACCCACTTCCAATTTCTTGGAATTTAAAACCTTCAAAATCTTCAAAGCTCAAGAACAATGTCTCATAAAAATTCTAAAAACTCAAAACTGAAAAAATTAAAATCAGTAATAATTCGCTACAACTTTGTTACTATGCTACATATTTAAATGGGTATTTATAGTTTTCAAAATTTTGGGCTGCCAAGGACCACTCAGTGCAGTTAGTTGAGATCACCGATGCACTCGGCGATGCGCCCTTTGGTCTAGTTCATCACCTTTCAGCTTTTGCCTTCAGCATCTTTGCATTTTTAATCATTGGGCGATATGGTGTTGCTTCGCGGAACTGTTCGGCGATGCGCCGACTGCTTCATTTCATCGCCAACTTGATATTTTCCTTCAGGGCTAAGCACACTAGAACTTTGGGCGAGGTTAAGGCCACTCTGCGACTCACCTAATGCATTAGGCGATCCTCAGGCCTTCTTTTCTTCATTCCTTCAGCTGCCTTGTTCCTTTTTGCTCCATAGTGTTCATGCTTTGTCTCTAAATCCAAATACCTGAAACTCAAGGATTTACATCAGTTTTTGAGACAAAATATGCATTTGAGGACACTAAATTTATTAAAATATAGCCCTAAATGAGTCCAAACTGTGGACTCATCAACACCCCCAACTTAAACTTTTGCTTATCCTCAAGTAAAACTCAAGTTCAGCAATTCAAAAAGAATGTCTCAAATAGAGCTACACAAGACTCAATCATGAATGTACACATAAGACTCAACTTACTCACGCAAGGATCAATTGTGTACTCAAAGACTCAAGTTGTGATACACCATTATCAAAGATTCTCATGCTCACAATACTTGTTTCAAAAGAAAGTTCAAGCTCAACTAAAGTGTTCAAATGCCCTCACATAAAGAATGATTCCATTATCACACACAATGGTTTAATCATTTAAAGCTCCGGAATCAAATGCAACGCTCACACTCACAAAGAAGAACACAATGCATGCTTTCCCCCATAGGTTTGCCTGTATTTTCCAATTGACAATTGCTTCAGATCACTCAAGACCAAAAAGGTCTTTTCAAGGCTTGTAATGGGGTTGAGTGCAAAAGTATTGTCATTTAGGCTCGATGACTTTTATCCTCATGAAATGTGGTGCTCACAACACATCCTTTCCTATTCTTTCATCATTTTCTTTAGTGCTCATAAGTAGTCCCATTATTCACTCTCCATGAATTGTTCGAAACCCCATTCCGTTTTGCATTTTCATAACTTTATTCCACGACTTTTTCTTTTTCAATCTTTTCTTCTCTTTTTCTCCTCTTTTTTGTATGGAGGGATCCCATTTTTCCCAACACCATGGGTTAAAGGGGACTTTTCTAGCACTTCTTGACTTGCCTTCTCTTTTCACCACACCCCCAACTTAGGATTTTGGCCTAAATTGGCTATTAAATAAACCACAAATCAAGAGGATTATAGGTAGTGGATCAAGAAAGGTCATATTTTTCATCAAGTTTCTTCCCAAGGTAAGGCTCAAGGGCTGTTCAAAAGAGGTTCACACACACTCACAAGGTAGGTCACAAAGAGGTATATGTCAAATTGGCTCACATTCTTCGAAGTTGCCTAAGATTATATCAAGAGATAGCCTTACTTAGTCGACCGAACTAACGGGGCAAATTCTAGGTGTCATCATACACGGTTCACGGTAAGCTCATCACACAAGGCATTGACACCAAAGTTAAATAAGACTCCACACTTTTGCTAGCTAGTGTGCAATATTCATCACAAAAGACTCGATTCGATAATTGGCTAGTCACAACGAGATGAAAAGAGTTCACATATTGTCTATGCAACTTTAATTGGCCTCGTCGTAGCCGCGCATTCATTTATGTTCGATTATGAGCACTATTTAAGTCATCGGTATTGATCAAAACTGATACTCAAATTTGCAAGAGAACAGCCACATTCACCATATACAAGAGGTGGGAAAAAAATTTTGGAAGGGTCAAAAATCATTAACAATTAAAGCATAAGGAGCCACAAGCTCAAATATCCGCGAAAAGCAGTATAAAACACAATTTTAAGAATAACAACCCAAATACATAATCAAAACACGGGTCACGAATAGCACACCAAGGTGGGCCTCACCCCACCACAAATAAAAACATTTGTCCTCAAATGCAAATAAAAACATCCATCATTCGAAATAAAGTAAGGCAGAGATGGACGTAAAGAGAGGGTAATGTCTACACAGTCACTCCATCTGTATGGGCCTCAGCTCCCGATGTATCACTCTGAGTCTGAGCATAAGTGCTCAGGATCACCTCAGGAGGAATGGCAGTGCCAGATCCACTAGGGGTTGTCACGTGCGAGTTCTCCAGAAAGACATGCACAACTGCACAGAATCCCCGGGTCCATGAAGGAACATTAGGATCTCTGATAGTGGTCTTCCGGTTATAAGTGGACCTTTTGGCCTTGCCTTTCTCACTTGTTGTGGGTAGTTTCATAGCTTTGCCTTTGGACTTAGCTACATCCTCATTTATTGTAATCCCCTTAGCTTTCTCTTGGACTGGTATTATTCTTTCAGCTACTTTTGATCTAGTAATGTCTACAAAACCTCGAGGAGAAGTTAGGAAATATCTGAACGAACACACAGAGAATTAGGTGCAGATAGACTCGCCGAAACAGTTAGAGGGTCACCGAATTTCTTCGACGAACTGGGCTAGCCCGCCAAAAGCTATAGGGTAAGAAGGGTTCAGGGGTGCAGACAAAAGGCGATCAAGAAGACTTTCGGCAAGTCACGTAGTACTTTCGGCAACCTCAGGCTTCTCGCCAAAAGTTACAAAATCAATCATCAAATAAAGCATAAAATTAAAGGCGAGATGGGGACATTAGGTGAACCACCGAGTGGTTCGGCGAGCTCGACCCAGCTCGCCAAACGACCCAACGTGCCTATTTTCAACCCAACTTTTCGAAATCAACCCTGCAACCCCTGAAATCAACATCAAGGCATGCACTAGTTAAATTAAGCTCAAACCCATAACACCTAAGCATAATACCCATGAAAATTACTTCATTTTAAGCACAAGCCTATGGGATTTCGACAATCAAAACATTACGGGCAAGATTATCAAATTAAATCAAACATTAAAACATACGAATTCTATCAGAGAGATCCAGCACACAACTACACGATAATATCATTGAAATGAGTACAATTTTGATAAAATAATCTCGGGGTTCGGAAAAACCAACCTTTGATACCGATTAATGAATATTGAAATGCTAGGCAACAAAGTGATCCACAATCTGAGCACCAATCAACGACTAAATTATGCTAAAAATGCAAGAAATATAGAAACTAGAGTGCGGTGTGAGTTTGGGAAAATAAAAATTGAGGGAAAGTGAATGAATTTGAAACTTTTAAACCTTTGGCCTGAAAAATCATTCAGTTCACGTCCATTCGGCGACATTAGTCATGCTTTGATGATTCCACAAATTTCACTCATTTAGGGCAATATTTTAATAGAATTACTATCCTCAAATGCATATTTTGTCTCAATAACTGATGTAAACCCTTAAGTTTCAGGTATTTAGAGTTTGAGGCAAAGCATGGACACTACTTGGCAAAAAGGAACAAGGCCGCTGAAAAGAACGAAGAAACGAAGGCCTGAAGATCGCCTAGCCTTGCTAATGAGTCGCCGATAGGCCTGGATATCGCCTTTTATTCCAATGTGCTGAGCCCTAAAGGAGAAGGTCAATTCCGCGATGAAATAGAAAAGTCGGCGCGTCACCAAGCAGTTCCACAAAGTAGTAATTCTATCACCCAATGCCTCAAAACGTGAGAATGTTGAAGGAAAAAGCAGGAAGGTGATGAAATTGACAAAAAGGCAGATCATTGAGCGTATTGGTGATCCCGACTAACTGTGTTGAATGGTCCTCCGCAGCACAAATTTTCAAACACTATAAATACTTGTTTTAAATTTCTAGATTAGTATCACTTCTATTATTCAAATTTTTTACAGTTTTTAGAGAGTTTAAATTTTATTATCACTTCTATTTCGCCCTCTATCTACACCCCTTAGCATTTGTGCACTGGAACTTTCAGCGAGCTTGTCCTTGTTCGCCGAAGGCAAACGGCGACACGCCAAGTGGTTTTCCCATCACCTATTTGCTGCAATTTTAGAGCTAATCCTTTAGGCGAGCTCGATCTAGCTCGCCCAAGAAATTTGGCGGGTCGCCCTCTTGTTTGGCGAGTCTGACTGAAATTGTTCTAATGAGCTTTTATTTAAGTTTCTCTAAA
The DNA here is from genome assembly GCF_900185275.1 of Solanum verrucosum. Classification (NCBI taxonomy): domain Eukaryota; kingdom Viridiplantae; phylum Streptophyta; class Magnoliopsida; order Solanales; family Solanaceae; genus Solanum; species Solanum verrucosum. Next base: position 1,366,147 of record NW_026020256.1, read on the forward strand.
TTCTCTTCGAGATTTTGTAGACATGACTAATTCAAAAGTTGATGAAAGAATAACTCCAGCTCAAGTGAAGTCCAAAGGAATTGCGATAAAGGAGGATACAATTATGTCGAAAGGAAAAGTTTCGAAACTACCCACAACCACTGGGAAAGGCAAGGGCAAGAGGCCCACTTCTACCAGTAAAACCATTACCCTGGACCCTAATATTGCATCATGGGCCAGGGGATTCTACAGGGCAGTGCATGTCTTTCTGGCAGACTAACAATCAACAGAACTTGGTGAAGCTGGCACTGCTGTACCTCCTGAGATGACCTCGGGCACTGATGCCCAGGGTCAAGGTGAGGCATCGGGCACTGATGCCCAGATAGATGGAGCGACTGTTTAGAAAGGATTCCCTCTTTACCTCCCTCTCTGTCTTTATTTCTTCTCACTTTTAGATGTAGTTATTTGCATTTGAGGACAAATGTTTTTAAATCGTGGTGGGGTGTGGCCCACCTTTGTGTGCTGATTATGTTCATGTTTTTTTTATATAGTTGGGTCGTTGTGCGTAAAATTGTGTTTTATACTGTTTTCTTGTGGATGTTTGAGCTTGTGGCTACTTTTGTTTTAAATTGTAAATGATTTTGACCCCTCAAAATTTTTTGCACACTCTTGTATGTACTTGACTGTGGCTGTTCTTCAGCAAATTTGAGTCTCGATTTTGATCAATATCGATGACTCAAACAGTGCTCATAATCGAACATAAATGAATGCGCGGCTACGACGAGGCCAATTGAAGTTGCATAGACAATATGTGAACTCTTTTCATCTCGTTGTGACTAGTCAATTATCAAATCGAGTCTATTGTGATGAACATTGCACACTAGCTAGCAAAAGTGTGGAGTCTTATTTAACTTTGGTGTCAATGCCTTGTGTGATGAGCTTATCGTGAACCGTGCATGATGACACCTAGAATTTGCCCCGTTAGTTCGGTCGACTAAGTAAGGTTATCTCTTGATATAATCTTAGGCAACTTTCAAGAGTGTGAGCTAATTTGACATATACCTCTTTGTGACCTACCTTGTGAGTGTGTGTGAACCTCTTTTGAACACCCCTTGAGCCTTACCTTTCTTTGGAAGAAACTTGATGAAAATATGACCCTTTTTTATCCGCTACCTATAATTCTCGTGGTTGATCAAATAGCCAACTTAGACCAAAAGCTTAAGTAGGGGGTGTGGTGAAAAGAGAAGGCAAGTCAAGAAGTGCAAGAAAAGTCCCCTTTAACCCATGGTGTAAAAAATATGCAACCCCTCCATACAAAAAAAAGAAAGAAAGAAGAAGAAAAATAATGAAAAAGTTGTGGAATAAAGTACAAAAGAAATGGGGGTTCCGAACAATCCAAGGAAGTGAATAATGGGATGACTTATGAGCACTAAAGAAAATGATGAAAGAAGAGGAAAGGGAGTGTTTAAAGCACCACATTTCACGAGGATGAAAGTCATTGAACTTAAATGACCATACCTTTGCACTCAGCCCCATTACAAGCCTTGAAAAGACCTTTTTTATCTTGAGTGAGCTGAAACAATTGTTGATTGAAAAATACGGGGAAACCTATGGGTGAAAGCATTCATTGTGTTCTTCTTTGTGAGAGTGAGTGTTGCATTTGATTCCAGAACTTTAACTGATTAAACCATTGTGTGTGAATATGGAATCATTCTTTGTGTGAGGGCATTCAAATACCTTTGTTGAGCTCGAACTTGCATTTGAAGCAAGTATAGTGAGCTTGAGAATCTTTGATAATGGTGTGTGACAACTTGAGTCTTTGAGTATACAATTGATCCTTGCATAAGAAAGTTAAGTCTTGTTATGTACATTCATGATTGAGTCTTGTGTAGCACTATTTGAGATATCTTTTTTGAACTGCTGAACTTGAGTTTTACTTGAGGACAAGCAAAAGTTTAAGTTGGGGGTGTTGATGATTCCACAAATTGGACTCATTTAGGGCTATATTTTAATAGAATTAGTGTCCCCAAATGCATATTTTGTCTCAATAATTGATGTAAACCCTTAAGTTTCAGGTATTTGGGGTTTGAGGCAAAGCATGGACACTACTTGGCAAAAAGGAGCAAGGCGGCTGAAAAGAACGAAGAAATGAAGACCTGAAGATCGCTGAGCCCTGTTGGCAAGTCGTCGATCTGCCTGGTGATCGCCTTTTGCTCTAGTGTGTTGTGCCCTAAAGGAGAAGGTCAATTCATGAAAAGGAGCAGTCGGCGCGTCGTCGAGCAGTTCCACGAAGTAGTACTTCTATCGCCCAATGCCTCAAAACGCGAGAATACTGAAGGCAAAATCAGAAAGGCGAGAAATCGACCAAAAGGCGGATCGCCGAGTAACTGCGCCCAATGGTCCTCCGCAGCACAAATTTTCAAACACTATAAATACTTGTTTTAAATTTCTAGCTTAGTATCACTTCTATTCTTCGAACTTTTTATAGATTTAGAGAGTTTAAGTTTTAGAGGGTTTTAGAGACTTTGTTCTAAGACCTCGAAGATTCAAAGGGTTTCAACTCCGAGAAATTGGACGTGGGTCCCGAAGATTCTTCACTCTTGACGTGTTTTAAGACTTAATTCTTCATACCCAGTTGATGGAAACTGATATTGGTATAATTTTTATCTTTTTTACATGTCTAGCTAAAACCTCAATTCTTGGGGTGTGATTTTGTGAATATGGGTTTAATTATATGTTGGGTCTTGCTTGTTAATGGTTTATATGTTGTTTAAATGTGATTTCGTTTAGTAGTTATGTATGAACTTAATGGGATTGTAGTTGCAAATACAATTTCATCTTAGTGTTTTTGGCTTGCGAGAGAGAGGTCGTAAACTAAGACTACTAAATTGATAGCCGGTGGTATTGGGTCGACATGGGTTCAGCTCGAGAGAGTGAACCCTAGTCCTTCTCCCATACATTCAGCTCAAGAGAGTGAATGGGCTAAGGCAAAGGTTGTGCTTAATGCAGCAACTCGGTGTTCGAGAGAAATTGAATTGATTCGAGGTAAGTTGCTCGAGAGAGAATTTACCTCCACTATAGTCTAGCCTAGTCACAAATGTTCAAGAATTTACTATTAAAAGCATGTACTCGATAGTCTAGTTTATCCCGTATTCCTATCACATCCCAAGAATCCTGTCTCCATATCTAGTTTCCTTATATTTTGGCTCTTTTTAGTTGTGAATTAACGCAAAGCCCCATTGATAATTGACGTTTGCGTCCCCCTTTAGATTTAGTATGTTTATATTCAATAATGTTTATAGCTATGACTAATTAGAACTTGATTTTATTTTTCTATTAATTCTCAAAATTTTATTTTTCTACTAATTCTCAAAACCACTCTCTGTGAGAACGATCCCAACCTTTGGTTAGGTTATATCACTACACGCAATCGTTTGGCACTTGAACCAAAATAGTGTCAGTTGATTACGTCAAACATCATTCTTCGCCAAGCTACTCAGTGAAATGCTAAGTAGTCATTCACCTCGCCGAATTTTACAAGACCTCTAGTTATTGTGGGGGTCAAAATGGCAGTCTCCGTCGGGATCGCCGACATGGTCGGCGATTCGCCAATAATTTTCTGGGCTCGCTAAGTTTACAGACTCCAAAGTAAAATTGTCTTGAGTCTGTCGGCGGTCAAGGTCGCTGACCTCTTCGGTAATTCGTTGAATGGACTTGATACTCGTCAATCTGCACTTTTCAAACACTTTCCACACTTCCACCTACATAATCAACACACCATTATTTTATCAAAACAAAATAAAGCAATAAGGGGTCTTGGGTTGCCTTCCAAGCAATGCCTTAGTTAAAGTCGCCACACGACGCAAGTCCACCTTCAAAACTCATTCTTGAGGTTAACCATAGTATCACTAGGCAAATCCCCCTGCTGTCTCGGGTTGAGATGAGACGTTATATGACCCATTTGGGTCTCCAACTGCTTGATAGATACTGAATGGGAGGTGACGGTCTGGCTAAGAGTAGACACATCTTCTTTCATTTCCTTTAAAATCTTGCTTGACCTTTCAACTTTGTTGAGGATACGAGAGAGCATATCCTCAAACCGACCACCTTCCGAATCCTTTGGCTTTTGGTGCTCATGGGGAGGCACATACCTATCCTTCTCCCCATCCTTCCAATTCGGATTACGGTCTCTCCATTCATGATCTCGATCTTTCCAACCTTTATCCCTAGCCCAACCTTGGTTACCACCCTGCCTCGGGTAGTTTGAACGATAGACACCGCCTTGGTTGGCTAGGAAATTTACCTCTTCATTATACAAGGCTTCAAACTTGGACTCATCCGGATTAGCACACACAAAATCCACGGCATTGACACTTCAAGCACCAGCCCCCATGACATTTTTAGACAAAATATCAAGTTGTGTCATGATCTTGGCCATGTTTTGGTCCCTTTCTTGGTCCTTCTCCATTTGTTCCTTAGTTAACTTGAACGTGAGACGGGACACCTGGTCTTCACGGGTATACCACGCCCTGTTTATGGTAGTCATGCCATCTAAGAGTTAAGCAACTATCACATAAGGTTGCTGCATCAAACCCCCCGGAGAGAGTTGGTCAATAACACCCTTATTTACCGAATCCAAACTCCAGTAAAAATACTGCAGCAACACGTTATCAGGCAAGCCATGGGTTGGGCATTGAAGCACCAACTTTTTGAATCACAGCCAATTTCATGGATAGGCTCGCCTTCTAGACGCTTGAAGCTCTGAATGTTGTCCCGAAGAGTCATCATTTTTTAGGGAGGGAAAAATTGCACTTGAAATGAGGTGACCAACTCCTCCCACGAAGTGATTGATTCACGTGGCAATTCAGCCAGCCATTTGCACGCCTCACCCATCAACGAGAATGGGAACAACCTCAACCAGACCGATTCTTGGGAGATATTCTTGAAAGAGAGTGGTCTGCATACATCCACGAAGTTCCTAATGTGCTCATGGGGATTCTCCTGAGCCAAACCACTAAAAAGCCCTTTTAGTTGCAAGAGTTGCAACATAGTACTCGTGATGTGGAATACCTCATTCCCTTCGGCCGGAGGTAAGTGAATGGCACCAATACCGCCCATGAGATGGGGGTCAATAGCATGAGGCTCGTTGACATCGTTGAGCTTTCTGATGTCGTCTTGATGGCATACTTAGTTGTCATTCCTGTCGTTTACGCTCATACTTAATGTTCACAATACACAAATAAGCAAAACGAAACTAAAAATTAAGTAAGTATCATTATAACTAACAAGAACAAAAATTCTACTTAACTAAAAATTATCTACTAACACCACTCCCCGGCAGCGGCGCCATTTTGATGTTTGACGTAATCAAAGACACAACTTCCAATTCAAGTGTCAACAATCGTGTGTAGTAATATAACCCAACCGAATGGGTTGGGGTAGAGTCCAAGGGAGCAGTTAGTAGTCGAGAATCAAGTAGAAAAGTAAAATTATGTTCTAATCAATCATAGCTATAAACATTAACGAGTAAAAACATAATAAATTCAAGAAATGACACAAGTGTCAATTATCAAATGGGGGGTTTGTATTCAACTAAGAAACAAAAATAGCAAAAATATAGAGATTTGAATTAGGGAGACGGGATTCTTGGGATGTGAAAGGAATATGGGCTCAAACAAACAACTGAGTGCATGCTATTGATAGTAAATCGCTGTAAATTTGTAACTAAGCTAGACTTTAGTGGGGTAAATTCTCTCTCAAGCAACTTACCCCAAATTAAATCGGTTTCTCTCAAACACCGATAAGTCGCAATTTCACTCAGTCTTCGCCTTAGCCCATTTACTCTCTCGAGCTGAATGTGTGGGAGAAGGTATAGGATTCACTCTCTCGAGTTGAACCCACGACGACCCAATAACCACCGGCTATCGATTCAGTAGTTTTGGTCTTAAGACCTCTCTCTTGAGCAAGCCGAAGAAACAAAGATGAAATCATATTTGAAACTACAATTGTAGCGACCCTTCCAAAATAATATAAGCCATTAACTCACGAGATTTTTATGCATATATTGTCCTCACACTAGTAAAAATGATATAAAAAGAATATTACTAACTTCCGAGTACCCAAACTTGGTGGTTCATGCTTCACACCATCATTCAAAATTAGTGGTAAATTTAATATTTTACAAGACTTGGGCTTACACACCCCAAAAGAACAAAACATAGAGCCATACTTATAATACAACCCATGGTGACATGATCAAATTAGTCCTCAAAATTTCATGTAAATATACAACACATAGATCATGTACAAGTCCCAAGGTTTATACAAAATATAGATGTCTATATGCAAATGTGATCTTCCTTAAGGCTCTCAAAATTTCCATCTCCAATGGCCAACTTCATGCATCCACTCGATCATTCCCTACGATAGAAATAACTATCGCTAAGCATATAGCTTAGTGGTGCAAAACTATAGGTTCGGAGCCATCGGATTCACCAAGTTAACTTTCTCAAGTCATGGGGAGCATAATCGAACATAATAAATAAAAAAATAAATAAAGTAAACAATATATCAAGAGTATCAACCATGCCCATCTCATGGGATGACGGATAAGGAACTACTGGAGTGCTTCTATAGGGGTCTTGGACCCGAGAATAGAAGCATAGCCGATCAGATTTGTGAGGGAGGCATGTTATACCAACACTATGAAATCATCGAAAAACTCTTTGATGGCATGGTAGCAACCAGCAAAAAAACCAAAAAGAAGCAGGAGTGGGAGGCACTAATTACCCAGTTGGATGATCTGTCCAACTAAGTCACAGAATTGGAAGTACAAACCATGGGTAAACAAAAGTACCTCTTCCTCCGTGAGTGTAGTCATAGGAAGAAGCAGGGAGGTGTGCAAGGAGATGAAGCTTTTTCACTCATTCAAAAGAAAATGAAGGCACAAGAGGAGATGTTAAATAAGATGAAGGAAAATATCGCAATGCTAAATGAAGCATCAGTCTCTCACTCCATGACCATCCAGCTGCAGGATGCTCAAATCGGCCATTTGATATCAAGCCACTACCCATCATTCGTTGAGGATTCGCCTAATTACAACATGGGAGAATCTGAGGATGAAGAATAACTACTGACTTGCGTCGTGCCACGACGTTAACTAAGGCTTTGTTTGGGAGGCAACCCAAAACCCTTTCTTGCTTTGTTTTACCTTAAGAAAATAATGGTGTGTTGTTTGTATAGGTTGAAATGAATGAGATGATTGAAAGAGGATATGGAGGCGAGCAACAAGTCCAGTTGGCGGATTGCTGAAAAGATTGGTGAACATGGTTCTATCCGCTAGCTAACACAAGGCATTGTTAGTTAAAACCCTGTGCAACTCGGCAGTCTCGAAAAGAATTGTGGCGTATCGCCGACCATGTCAACGATTGCGTTGTTGGAATCTTCACAAGAGCTGCAGATCCTGTGACATTTGGCGAACTAATTAAACATTCAGCGTGTCGCCGAATAATTAGGCGAACTCAATTTATATCGCCGAACAAGCAAGAACTCGACGGTTTTTGCTAGCCACAGATTTAAAAGTCCTATGTCACTCATTTTCTCACTTCTTTGATCTACCAAATTCACACCTGCACTCTATTTTTATATTTATTGCACTATTGGAATATTGTGGCTCATTGATTTGTGCGCGGATTTGGATTGCATTGCTGCCTAGCATTTCATTAGCAACTATTCAACATCAAAGGTTAGCAGTCCGAACATCGCATGTAAAAATATTTAAATTGCACTCATTTGCGTAATGACTAAAGTGTTAAACCTCTGTTGAGTCTCTGAGTCACTGAGGTTACAGATATTTTCGATTGTGAATTGGTATCTGTTGTATGATTCGAGGAATTTCCACTTAGCTATGCTTTGAGTTAAATTGTTACATGGTGGGATTAGAAGTTTCTATGTGTTTTCGCTGAAATTGAATTATATATGTGTGGTTACATTAATTGGGATTGCTGGGTGAATATTGAAAGACAGGGTTGATAATGGACAAAATGAGTTGATCGGCGAAATGAGCAAATGTCGCCGAATTGTTTAGCAGTTCGCTTAACAGTCCAATCTTGTTATCTACTTCTATTTTTATGTACTGATTGAACTGTGACTCTCAACGGTCAGTTTGGTTCACATAATACACCCGGCGGCTTGCTGAAAGAGCCCATGTTCGCCTTTCGCCCACCCCTTTTGTATCATGGGTACATCAATTTACGCACATAGAAACATCAGTTTTGCTCTTATTTGAATTACTATTTAACTTATCCTCGAAGTGGTTACAGAAATGGCTAGACCCAAAGTTGCAGGGAGAGATGACCCACCCAGGCATGTAAGAGCACGAGAATTTAGAAAAGAGGAAAAGAGAGACGAGATGGTCAGGCAAAGAAAGTACACCAAGGAAGCTAGGGAAAAGAGATGAATTCCTTTCGATCTTAATGTCCACGCATGTAATCGGAGCTTAGTTAATGCAATATATGTCTTCAGAGCAGCTCATGAGATAGATCAGATGAATGCAGCAAATCTTGTTGCAGAGGCTAAGGCAAAGGCAAACAGTGGAGACCAAAATGACAATGCTCCAGGGACCATTGTTTTACTTCAAAAAGATGCACCGGGCATTGATGCCCCAGCAGACAGAGAGACTGCATAGACAGGACCCTTCCTTACCTCTCTCGCGTAGTCTTTTCCTATCTTACTTGTTGGTATATTTTTTATTACATGCTTTTGAGGACAAACACTCTTTAATTGGGTGGGGTGAGGCTCGCCTTTTTGGTTTGTGTGAATACTTTGTTGTTTTGCGCATGAAATTGGGTCGTTTGGTTTGCTCTAAGCTGTGTTTTAATACTGTTTCTTTTTGTGGATGTTTGAGCTTATGGCTCCTATTGTTTTAATTGCAAATTAATTTTGATCCTTCAGAAAGAATTTAAAATTTTTTTGCACATTTTTGCCACCCCTCTTGTGTTGAAAGTGGTCATTTTTTTGCAAAAATTTAAGTCTCGGTTTTGATCAATTCTGATGACTTGAATAGTGCTCTCAATTGAACAAACATGAATGCATGGCTACGATGAGGCCAAATGAAGTTACATACACAATATGTGTACTCTTTGCATCTCGTTGTGACTAGATATTTATCAAATTGATTCTCTTGTGATGACCATTGCACACTAGCAAACGTGTGTAGTCTTGCTTGACTGAAGTATCGATGCCTTGTGTGTTTAGCTTACTTTGAACCTTGCATGAATAAACCTAGAATTTTCCATGTTAGTCTGATTGATTTAGAAAGGTGTACTCTTGAGATGATCTTAGGTTATTTTAAAGAGTGTGAGCCAATTTGACATATGCCTCTTTTTGTGACCTACCTGTGAGCGTGTGAAACTCTTTTGAACACCTTTGAGCCTTACCTTTCTTTGGAAGAACCTTGATAAACCCTAGACCTTACTTGATCCACTACCTATAACCCTCTTGATTTGTGGTTTAGTGAATAGTCAACTTAGGACAAAAAGCCTAAGTTAGGGGTGTGGTGAAAAGGAAAAGGGGAAGTCAAGAAGTGCTATAAGAAGTCCCTTTTATCCATGATTGCAGAACAATGAAGCCCTCGAAAAAAATTAGAAAAAAAATAAATAAAAGGATTGAAAAAGAAATTTGTGGAATAAAGTACAATGGATATTAGGGTTCCAAGCAATTCATGGGGAGTGAATAAAAGGATGACTTAGAAGCACTAGAAAAATAAGTGATAAAGGAAAAGAAGGGAATGCTTTGAGAATACCACATCTCACGAGGAAAAAGTCACTAAGCCTAAATGACCATACCTTTGCACTCAGCCCCGTTACAAGCCTTAGAAAGACCTTTTTTATCTTGAGTAAGCTGGATCGAAAGTCAATTGGAAAATAAGGACAAACCTATGGGTGAAAACATGCATTGTGTTCCTCTTTTTGAGTGTGAGCGTTGTATCTTATTCTTGATCTTAAATCGACTCATATATGTGTGTGAATAAGGAATCATTCTTTGTGCAAAGGCATTTAGATATTTTTGTTGAGCATGAACTTGCACAAGTAGCAAGTATTGCGAGCACGAGAATCTGTGATGGTGTGTCACAATTTGAATCTTTGAGTACACAATTGATCCTTGCATAAGTAAATTGAGTCTTGTTGTGTGCATTCATGATTTAGTCTTGTGTAGCACTGTTCGAGGCACCCTTTTTGAACGGTTGAACTTGAGCTTGCTTGAGGACAAGCAAAAGTTTAAGTTGGGGGTGTTGATGAGTCCACAAATTGGACTCATTTAGTGCTTTATTTTAATAGAAATAGTGTCCTTGAATGCTTGTTTTATCTCAATACCTGATTAAAATGCTGAAGTTTTAGGTATTTGAAGTTTTAGTGGAAACATGGACACTTAGGCGCAAAATGGAGCATATAGGGCTAAAAAGAACAAGAAATGGAATCCTGCGGATCACCGAGTTCAACTTGGTGAGTCGCCGAAACGACATGAACCGCCCTTCGTTCCAGTACGCGAAGCCTTGAAGGAAGTGGATCAAAAGGCAAGGAAAGGAGCAGTCGGCGAGTCGCCGATCAGTTCTGCGAAGCAGTATTATACCGCCCAATGATCCAGAATGCGAGGATGTTAAAGGCAAGACACTGAAGGCGATGAGCTGACCAAAAGGGAGATCGCCATCGGCGATCTCGACTAATGTCCCCGAACAATCATCCGCAACACAATCTATGAAAACTATAAATTCTAGTTAAAATTGTAGTCTTAGGGGTGGAACAATTATTATTATTATTTTCACTTTAGAACATACTTTAGCTGATATTTTCTCTCAAGTTTGGAGAGGGTTTTGTGGAGACTTGAAGAAAGGAGTTCTTCTTCCTCAAGTTGGAAGTGGGTCTTCTCTATTCATTTTCCTTGGCTTACTTTAAGGTTTAATTTCTTATACGCAGTTGATTTCATTATCATGTTAGGTATAATTTCTTATTTCTTGATGTGTGGCTATAAATCCCCATTCTTGAGGTATGATTTAGCAAATATGGGTTGATATTCTTGTTGGGTCTTGCTTGATGATAGGTTAGATGTATTTTAATGGTGATTTCACCTAGTGGTTATGGTTTAATCTAAAGGGTTTGTAGTTGCAAATTCAAAGCCACCCATGTGTTTTCGGCTTGCCCGAGAGGGAGGTCGCGAAACCAAAACCACTAGACTGATGGCCTAAGGAATGGGTCGACATGAGGTTCAGCCCGAGAGGGTGAGCCCTAGTCCCATATTCTAACACTCAACTTGAGAGAGTGAGTGGGGTAAGGCTGTCACGACCCAAGCCTAGGGCCTAGACGTGACCGGCGAATGGGAAACCTGAAGGAACCCCAAACAAGCCTCATAGCATATGACACATCCTTGGTCGCGGAAGCAATTAAAATGACCATAAGAGATAAGCATAATCAAGGGGAAGTCGGGACTAAAGAAGCAAGAGAAAAAGAGAATGATACATAAATACCATAGATGAGTCAAGTTCAAGCATAATACACAAGTTGTCTAACACCACATCTAAACATGGTTACTTAGTGGGGGCCAAGACAAACTACCGGGCTCACCCTCATAGTCAACACATAACTAAAAAGGAAAAGTCTTATATATAGCAAGAGATCATAAGCAACGTCCCTGGAATGGAGGACTCACCAATAACCTCGATAGAAAATCGTATTAGCCACGCGGAGGAGGATGGTCAAGCGATGCTCCGGTCCCTACATGGTGACATCATGTAGGCATAGAGTATGCATTAGTACGTTTGAATGTACTAAGTATATGGGATGCAATGCAATGCCACAATAGATGGACATCATAGGCAAAATGCATAATCATACCCGATAGATAGCATATTAATGAGATGATATGTATAATGATGCTTACATAAAAATCATATTTAGTGGGGCGTAGTACATGTGTGGCGAGTGACCATCAATATAGTATTTCCAAGGCCTACCACCCCCTTGGAGAGGCGAAAGAGGTACAAACCCCTCAATGTGGTTACCCGGGCCTACCACCCCCCGAGCTAGGGACCAAGGTACAAACCCCTCGATATGGTTATACGGGCCTACTACCCCCCGTACTAGGCAACCAAGATACCAACCCCTCGATACGGTTACCCAGGCCTACAACCCCCCGAGCTAGGCTTGGTCGACTCACAACACTTATATAGAGAAAATCATATACATGTGTCCATTTCATCATCATTTCAGTAATTATATAACCATCCGACTCATAGGACGTACATTGGACCTTCCATTTCCTAAGAATTCTATAAATGGACATTTTATCAAACACATGGTGGGCTACTGTTCATGTAAATAAAATCATGTATTTCAAGAATACTAAGTCCAACCAATTCCAAAATCCATATAAATCAGCCCACCAACAACATGCATATATATATATATATATATCAACCTTCATAATTTGATCGTAGAAGCATGAAAACCATAAACATCACATAATAATTTCATTTCATGATAATATGCAAAATAGACCATAATAGGGTGTGTAGTAGTAATTCCATACTTCAAGAGTTCATAAATAACCATAAAGACCCATAAACTTGAAGTAGAAATAGAGGATAAATGGTTGGACTTGTGGAAAGGAAGGTTTCCACAATCAAACCCACATACCTCAACTTTGGAGAATCCTTGATGAAGATTGGAATGGAGAATTGAAGCTTGAGATTGAGTCTTGAATCCGGAATTAGAGCTTGAGATGTTTGAATTTGGTTGAGGATCTTGGTGGAATTTTGGAGAGGGCTTAGAGAGTGTTTTTGAAGTTAAAAATGACTAAGTATGGGACATATCCCCTTTTTATAAAAAACGTCCCCAACACTTGGCCTCAAAAAAAAAAAAGCTCACTGGAAATTGCAAATCTGCACAGACAAGTTTTACGAAAATGGTCATAACTCCCTCATCCTAACTCGGAATAAGGTGAAACCAAGTGCGTTAGAAAGCTAACTCAAAGATCTTTAATTTAATAGATTGTGGCCCTTCCAGTTCCTTGTGTGCTAAGAGATATGCCCCTTTAAAGTTGACCCTCCAAATCACATTTTTTGCGATTTTTGAATTTTGATACGATTGCTCTAAAATTCGGGTTAGACCCATCTCCCACTCAATTTTACCCCATGAATAAGAATATGAAGTCGAATTTCCGAAATCATGCACAGATTTTGAGATATATGGAAATTACAATTATAGGTGTTTCCGAAGCACATTTTCGGCATTTTTTTTTTGGGTCGTTTCAAAGGCGTAGGCTGGTCTTCATGCGGCAAATGGGTGTCCGAGAGGAACACATTTGAAACAGGGTAAGTTGCTCGAGAGGGAACTTATTTCCATTTAAAGCTTAGCCTAGTTACTATTATTTTGCAAATTTCCTATCGAAAGCATGTACCCAACAATTTATCTCATCTTATATTGCGGTCACATCCAAGAACCTTTCCCCATACTTGATTTTCTTGTTTATTTTGCTGTTTTAGTACTTGTTACAAAACCCCCTTTGATATTTGATACTTTTGTGTCGCACGCTTTAATTTACAATGTCTTTTATCACAAATGTCTTTAACTACGACTAACTTAAATGAAATTCTAATTGGTTATTAATTTCTCAAAACCGCTCCCTTGGGACACGACCCCAACCCTCGATTGGGTTACTATATTATCGACGATCGTAGACACTCATATCGTACGATAGTGTCGTTGGTCACGATAAGCATCAGTCGGCGACAAAAAAGGAGCAGTCGGTAGATCGCCGAGTTGTTCCGCGAAGCCAATGTTGATCGTCCAAAATTACAGGCCTTGAGGATGCTGAATGCCAAGGCAAAAAGGTGATGGAAGAGGTTAAAGGGCGGCTCGCCGAGTGGTTCGGCGAGCCCGACTTACTTCGCAAAAGGGACTTTCGTAGCTTATTTTCAGCGACTATAAATTAGATTTTGAACATTTAGTTTAGCATCTTTTTACATCTTGGAACAAATTTAGGAGTTTTAGAAGACTTTTCCCCATAGTTTTCCTTAGCTTTGAAGAATTGAAAAAATTCACTTTTGCGAATTTTGAAGTGGGTCTTTAAGATTCATCAAATTAGAGCATTGTAAAGATGAAATCACTCTTACCCAGTTGATGGATAATTGATTCGGTAATGATTTTTATCTTTTTATGATGTTTAGCTAAAACCCCAATTCTTGGGGTGTGATCATGTGATTATGGGATGAAAAAGTTTATGAATATTGTTAATTGCTAGTTTAAATGCTATTTAAAAGTGAGTTTAATCATTAATTGTGGTTTAGTTTAAGAATTCTAGTTGCAAATGCAGGTATATACTTGTGTTTTTGGCTTGCTCGAGAGAGAGGTTTTAAAGCTAAGATTATTGATTAATGGTTTGTGGGTATTGGGTTGACCTGGGTTTAGCTCGAGAGAGTGAATCCTAAACTCAAACCCACACATTTAGCTCAAGAGAGTGAATGGATTAAGGTGTGAGTTGTTCTTCATTGTCATGCTTGTTGATGTTTGAAAGAAATCACTTGATTCGGGGTAATTGTTCGAGAGAAAACTATCTCCCTTATAATCTAGCCTACTCACTGATATTTAGCTATTTACTAGTAGTTGCAATTACCCATATGCCTATATTTGCCTATAATCGATCACATCCCGAGAATCTTTCTCCCTATTGTTATTTCATAGCTTTTGTGATTGTTTGTAGTTGATAACTAAACCAACCCCTCCTCCATCATCTGACATTCGTGTCATCCCTTTAATTTGTATAATGTCTTTTCCAATAATGTTTATTCCAATGGTTGATTAGACCGCATTCATACTTTTTAATTGAAATCTAAACATGTACTGCTCCATGTGGGATTCGACCCGAACTCATTTAGTTGGGTTTTATACTGATTTATGATCGTTGACACTTAGAATTGGAAGAAGTGTGCTTGAAACGTTAAAATCACAGTAAGAACCCCCAATTGACATGATCATAAGCCTTCTCAATGTCCAACTTGCATAGAATCTCCGACCTTTTGAGTTTGACTCTGGAATCAACCAATTCATTAGCCAATACTACAACATCCATGATCTGTCTCCACTTGAGAAAAGTCGTTTAATGCACATTGATAGCTTTCCCATCACTGATTTCATCATTTCTATTAAGAGCTTGGACATTATCTTATAGACCCCTCAAATGAGACTAATGGGTCTAAAATCTTTTAACTCTTCAGCACCATACTTCTTAGGAGGGCAATGAAAGTAGCATTGAAGGATTTTTGAAAACTTTCATTCTGATGAAAGTTTTGAATAGTAGATATTATATCTCCCTTAATAACTTCCTTGCATTCTTTATTGTGAAACCATCCAGACCAGGAGCCTTGTCCACTGCACACAAGTTGACAACTTTAAAGACCTCTACCTCTATAAAAGGTCTTTGTAACGATTCACTCTCTTCATCATTGATTTTAGAGCAATTTGAGAATTCAAATGAAGGCCTCCAAGTTTATGTTTCTACATATTACTTCTTGTAAATATCCACCATGGTTCTTTTAATCGCATGCACTTGCACTACTTCTTCTTCCCAACTTTCAACATGTGTATGGTATTATATCTTTTACAAGCAATAATCTTTCTTTGAAAGAATTTAGTGTTCTTATCCTCTTTTTTAAGCCACAATACTCTTGATTTTTGTCTCCAATTCTCCTCTACATTTTGGCAAGTTCCTCAATCTCATCATCATCTCATCTTCATTAAGTTGTCTTGTATCTAATCTAGCTCAATTAACTCATTCAGTAGACTATTCTTCTTTTAACCAACTCCCCGAAGTTTGTTCTACTCCATTCCTTGAGCTTGTTCTTTAGCAATTTGAGCTTACTGGCTAAATGAAAATCAGGAAAACCTTGGACCACAAATTCACACCACTATTTCTGGATCTGACCTTTGAGCCACTCACCCCTAACCACCAATTTTCAAATTTGAAGTAAGACTTCTTGTGGTTCCAATTTCCACAATCTAAGGAAATTGGAGTATGATCAGAATTGGCTCTAGGTAGAATTCTTTGTCTTATATCTTTGAAAGCTTCCTCCGTATCATTGTAGAAGAGAAATATGTCAAGCCTAGCCATGCTATAGTGATTTATTTCCTTGAACCATGTAAATTTTCTGCTATTCAAGAGAGGATCATGTAGCCACATATCCTCAATCCATTCGGAGAAATCTCTCATTATATTAGTGATTCTTGAACAATTTCTCTTTTCTACCGTGTGTTTGATAGTGTTGAAGTACCCACATGATACCTAAGGACCTTTCATTAATCCTTTAGCAACTAATATCTCTTCCCAACAATCATTTTTGTCCACTTTGGTGTGTGGAGCATACACTCTCATGAGGCACCAATTGAAAGATTCTTGTACAGCTTCAAACTTGTAGGATATTGAATATGCCCCTTGGTAACTAACTCCCCTTTCCATACTTACTGTCCCACAAAATCACAATTCCTCCACAAGCTCCTTGTGCTTCTAAGTAGCCACACTTGAACCATCTACATTCCCACAATTGCTTAGCCATCAACTCTATTTCTTTCTCAAAATTTGTCTCTTGAAAGTAATAAATATCAACTTTCCACTTTTAACATCAAGCTCTTAACCTGGTTCCTTTTATCTAACCTGTTAAGAACCTCACATTCCATGACACTAACTTTATTTTCATTTATAAGTTAGGCTTAGATTTCTCCCCCTACTCCTAACCCTTTCCACTTCCTCATTGATTTTGACCCTATGTTTTTCAATTTATTTTCTCAATCCCCCCCTACTTCTTAGAGTTTTTAGTTTACTGCTTCCCTCAAATTTTCCCATATGATTTCTTCTTTCACCCATTTTGACTAGCAAAGCAAAAGCTTATTTTTCGCATCCTACCATATATATTTCTTAATTCCAACATGTTGGATTTTACCCAATTGGAAGCCTCTGTTTCCGCCTCCAGTGATTCTTGACTTTGTATGTCAACTGGAGTAGGATCATGCATATGTATCAATTGCATATTTGGCTCATGTCTTTGTTATATTCCCCTTGTTTATCTCCTCTTCAACAATAGTCATATTGTTTGTGTCTTACTCCTCTCCTTCGTAACCACCTCTTTTTCCATCCTCCCCTTGAGATGAAGAAGAAGAGAACAATTTTTTCTTCTTTGTCACCACTTCCCATTCGCCATGCTCTCCAGAAATTGCATAGCAGTTTCTTTCAAGTTTGAGAAATAACATAACTATTGTGTTTCAATAGATAAGTGCGTGAGGTAGTTGTTTGTCATCTCAGCGAACCTTCTTACTCTTATTTATGATTTTGTTCTACTTTAGTGACAACATCATTTGAGACTTGTGTTTTTCTTTCAAATCCATTGTAATACATTATAGGTGTGTACACGTGATAACTAGATTTTGAAATTTTTATTAAGTTGACCTAGTTATGTGCACTTATGATATTTTGAGATCAATCTGTCTTACTTTTGCATTTTTGTAATATTTGAATTTTAGGTTGAATTGTCTTAATAGGATAAAACGAGTGTCCATTTTTGGATCGTGAGATTCAATAGATAAGAGCCCGTTTGGATTGGCTTTAAAAAAAGTAGCTTTTAAGTCAAAAATAAAAAGTAGAGGGAGACCTACTTTTGGTTTCTAACTTATTTTAAGTTATTTTTTACCTTGCCAAACACTTCGTAACTTATTTTAAGTCATTTTTTAACTTATTTTAAGTTATTTTTTATAGGAAAAATTACAGAAATCCCACATTTTAGTTTACTTATTATCATTATCCCCTATAATAAGTTTTACAAATCTCCAAAATCCTTCATTTTCGCGCATCAGATTAATGTATCTGCGCTTATATTATTGTATCTCGCGCATCAAATTAGTGTATCATGTATAAATGTAATGTATCTTACTTAACGATTAATGTATCTCGCGCATCAGATTAATGTATCAACGCTTATATTATTGTATCCGTTTGAGGGAATTCTGTAATTATAAACTTTTAAGGGATAAATTGTAATTTTGTCTTAAAAGTATGTAATTTTTGTAATTTTCCCTTTTTAATATTTGTCAAACACTTTCAAAAATCAAAAATTGACTTAAAAGTAGATTTGACCAACGTTTTATGTGTGTGGCTAATGAGTTGGGTCTCATAACAAAAACTTCATTCTGAGGCCCAATTGAAGTGGAGCCCAAAACCCTAAAAGAGTTGGTCTCGCACACAGCCCCCGTGCTGTGTCACACCATACCGACCTCTGAGCCTTGGTACATCTGCTGGTTGTTTGCTTGCATGAACCACCTTTCTTCTCCGGTGGAAGTGGATATTCTTGCCTGCGATTCCACCCAGATCTGAAGGGTAAAGAATATGCCCAGAGTTATTTATATTTAGGAACCCCTATTAAACTGCATTGAAATGGTGGTGGTGTTTGTGATTTTCTTGTTAGTTAATACCTTTAACCTGTAGATTCTTTGCTACCTACCATGTTTTTGTCAAAGGCTTGTAGCAATGTTAATAGTCCTGGAGTCGTATACTGATTCTGGTTATTTATTAATAAATAGACTACTCTGATATTTTTTCACAAATTTAATTGGTGTCTTTGATATCAGATCTTACCATCAAACGAAGAAAGATATAATAGATATGCAGGATCAGGAAGGGGATGTGGCTGAGGCTGTGGCTGATACAGAAAAGGAAACGTTGACATCTTCTGAAACTGATGACTGGAAAAAATACAGGGATGATGATATTATGCAACAGCACTCTGCCATACAAGCTGAACAAGCTGTAAAAGTTCCATTTGTTGGTGATAAGGCAAGTCGTACTTATTTGTACTAATTTTTTTATTTAGAAACCCATACTTCTTTCTATCTCAGTTACCTGCTCAACATGTTAGTGTTCTATAATCAAATTGGCCTGATTCCTGCTGTTTTTAGGCCCATAGGGAATGGGTTAGTTTTGTTTTCACTGGTTTGTGCATACTGTTAACAATCTTGAAGGAATTTCTTCTTCTTCTTCTTTAATCTTTATCTCAACAGAAATATTCTGATTATACTTCTGCCTGATGCTCCAAAGTGTTCTAATTCAATTAGTTTTCTTGTGTTCTGGAAACTGAAAAATAGGCATCACTTATCCAGTAAATAAGATGTACAACATTCATTATCAAAAAAAAAAAAGAAGCTGTACAACATATTCCTGGACTCATATATTTTGCTTGATTTTCTCAAGATTCACCTGTGCACTGCAATTTATGGATAATTTGATGACCATAATAGAAGGTGAAGGATCTAGAAGGTTGGCTGTTGAGTAGCTTTTGCTCTTCTTTTATCCAAGTGGAAATTTTTATGCTCGTAATATTTTGGTTCTTCCTGACAATTACTTGTTAATCTGATGATTCCCCCACATCATATTGTGCCAGAATGGCATTTCCAATCAACTCATGCCATTATCTGTAGTATTCTTGTGAAATCAGGAGGTGTAGCCACAATAGCACCAGTATCTATGTGTTGGTTGGCTCTGCATTTTTTCAATAGTATGTACGTGCATAGTTTAATTTTTCACCTGATTCACCATTCTCACTTGACCTGACTGACTGTGTTACCAGCAAGGATTTGCATCCTGTGAACCCTCTCGCTGGCTAGCTTTAGGACATTCTTCATCTTTCTGCCTTGCTGGTATATCATTCTGTGGTTTCTCCATGGTTTACCATTTCTTCTGCGTTTGTAGTGCTTGTGTGTATATCTTTTAAACTTACGGGGATTGTTCAAGATCCTTATAGAAAATTGTGAAGAATTAAAGATACAAAATTCTTGCAAGGTTTGCTCTAGTTACTTGAACTTTAGTAAATACATTGATTAATTGGAGTATTTTGTCCGAGATGATCTGCAGGAACCTTTGTCTTCGTTAGAAGCTGAATACCATCTGGGAAATTCAATTGTGCTTAAGAAAATAAAGGTTTGAACATTATATTTATGTTTTTTTGGTGATTGTTCTGCATTTCTCAGTAATTCATGTAACTACTTCTGCAGGTGCTGAGTGAACAGTATGCTGCCATTAGAAGAACACGTGGAGATGGGAACTGCTTTTTCCGCAGTTTCATGTTTGGTTACCTTGTATGCTTATTTTCTTATTCTGCATGTTATTTGTAACACATATGTGACTCTCTAGCATGGACTTTGATTTTGGCATCTTTACTTACTAATGGATCATGTATTTCAACTAAAGGAGCACATTCTGGAATCACAAGATCACAATGAAGTTCAACACATTAAAGCTAATATTGAGGAATGCAAGAAGACACTTCAAAGTTTGGGCTATGCAGAATTCACCTTTGAAGACTTTTTTGCAGTAACTTGTCTTTCTATCTTATTATTTGCAATTACTTTCTTTCATGTTTGGTGACTTTGCATAGAACTGTCATTTCTTGATGCATTGAACTTAGGAGTTCTCAATCTATGTTTCTGGTGTACCCAGTATGTTTAATTGTGTCTAAGTTTTAAATGATGTACCATCAACTGAACATGAAATGGTAAACTTGTTGGTTAAAAGAATTCTTCACTGTTCCAAGCTTAACATGTACTGCAATATTAGTTAAGGGCTGCTCTCTAATGATGAATTTTCAAGAGATACTGTTTAATGCACTTTAATAATAATAAAATGAGTTGTTGATTGTGTTGATTAATTAGCATGATTTTAGGAGACTTCATATTTTTTCTAGCTTAATTGTAAGAATAAAATATTTTCTTTTATTATAATTGATTGTCTTCCCTTAATCAGTTAGGATTCACTTGTATAAATACCCCTTGTCATGGGATGTAAAGACTCTGAAATACAATGAACTTCTCTCTCTAGTTCTACATGTTATTAGAGTCATTGTTTCCTTTTGAGGTGAGTTTTTATCCCTGTAGTATTAGGATTCCTTTTTTCAAAAAAGAGGCCGAGTTTGCTCTCCCCTTGAAGCTGTCCCTAAAGGGTACTTACGATGGGATTTTTAGCCTACCCACCAAGTTTTAGATTATTTCGATCCCAAAGCTAGGGTTCTAGCAAGGTAGACCTGGTTTTCCGGTGAGACGAATCTGTCTGATGATTTTTTCCTGTTTTTTCTTGGCATAATACATAAACAGACAGACGCTCAAACTAGGCCTCAGCTAGCAACTAAGCACTCCAACTTTGAGAGTGCACATTGGAGTGCTTACTTGACAACTCAGGCCAAGTTTGTATTATGCCTTTTTTCTTCTTCTCTGAGGGACCTTTTTTTTGGAACTGGTAACTTTGTATATTTCTCACAAACAGTCTAAGTTGCTCGGACTCGGGTGCGGGTATCCGAGACGGATGCAAATCCGAGAGTCGGATTCGGCAAAATTTAAATTTTAAGATTCGGGGGTGCGAATCCGAGTATGGATACGGGTGCGGGGATACGGCTAATTGGTATACATGGTATATATAATATAAGGTGTAATATATTATATATACATGGTATAATTGCTTATTATTTTTAGCGTACCTCGAAAAATAAATTATATCAATAACAACAATAATAATATATCTAGTATAATCAAATAAGTGGATATATATATATATATATATATATATATATATATATAATAAAATATTATTAAAAATATTTATGAAATATATTTAATAATGAATTGCATATTTTGGTATAATTTTGTTAAAGAAAAGAGAGAATATAATAAACATTAAAAGTATTAATTTATTTTATAAATAAAAAAGGACACACTTATCTAGAGAAACCCTTAGCCTTTAGTCTTCTTTTTCAAGAAAAGTTGAAAAGTTGAAAAGACTTTACTTTTTCAAAAAAATAAAAAAGCTGCTGTACTTTTTCAAGAAAAAACTCCTCTTTCTTCTTCTCTTTACTTTTCCAATGAAGAAAAAACTCCTCCTCTTTCTTCTTCTTTTTACTTTTTCAAGCTTCTTACAGCTCCGCCGCCTCTCTGAAGAGGTCGCCGGAAACTGATCGCCTTTTCCCCAAATTTTTTTCTCGGCTCTGGTCAAAGTGTCCGGATCGGATTGACCGAATCCGACACGCACCCGCACCAGTGTCGCGTCGAGACGGGCTCGCCTTCAAAAATGAAGAGTCCGCGCAACATCGCAAACAGTGCAGATGTTGTACTGAAAACCATATTTACAAAATTTACTTCAAAATCCCGCTAACTCCTACCTAAATTGAATCTTGAACATCAATTATGGAGATAGTGTCATTTGAATATATTTGATTACACCAAAAACATATTAATAAAAGGCAGTTTAGCTTAATCTTTTGCATACTATTCTCTATTTTTTTTTTAAATAGGTAACTTTGTATTATATCACAAACCCATGTACTGAAACCATTATATACAGATGTCTCCTTTCCACTTGTTTCAGTCTATATTGAGTCTGAAACATCAATTACTGATACAGTGTCATTGGAGTATACTTGATTACACCAAAAACATAACAATAAAATGCAGTTTAACTTGACTTTCTGGACATCATTCTCTATGCTCTCAAAACACCTAGAATTCCTTTCTTTCCAAATAGTCCACCATGTGAGAAATATATACGAAAAATATTATTGAATTGTGTATCTAAATAGTTACATTGAGACCCTATTTATAGACACTACATTGGAATCCTTTTCCAACTAGGATTCCTATTCTTATTCCTATTCCTATTCCTATTCTTATTTCTATTCTAAGTAGGAAATACTTATTTCTATTCTAACACTCCCCCTCAAGCTGGTGCATACAAATCATATGTACCTAGCTTGTTACAGATGTAATTAATACGAGGACATGTGAGGGACTTGGTGAAGATATCTGCAAGCTGATCATTTGACTTCACAAATTTCGTAACAATATCTCCCGAGAGTATCTTTTCTCTGACAAAGTGACAGTCAATCTCAATGTGCTTAGTCCTTTCATGAAACACTGGATTTGATGCGATATGAAGAGCCGCTTGATTATCACACACAAGTTCCATCTTATCAACTTTGCCAAATTTTAGTTCTCCCAGCAACTGTTTGATCCAAACTAGCTCACAAGTTGCTGTCGCCATTGCTCGATATTCTGATTCTGCACTAGATCGAGCAACCACATTCTGTTTCTTGCTCTTCCACGACACCAAATTACCTCCTACTAAAACACAATATCCGGATGTCGAACGTCTGTCAGAGGGTGATCCTGCCCAATCAGCGTCTGTATATCCAATGATATGCTCATGGCCTTGATCCTCAAAGAGTAGTCCTTTACCGGGAGCTGACTTTATATATCGCAGAATACGAACAACTGCTTCCCAATGACTATCACAAGGGGAAGTCATAAACTGACTTACAACACTCACAGGAAAAGAGATGTCAGGTCTAGTCACTGTGAGATAATTCAACTTTCCAACAAGTCGTCTATACCTTTCAGGATTACTAAGTGGCTCCCCCTGTCCTGGAAGAAGTTTAACATTCGGATCCATAGGAGTGTCAACAGGTCTACATCCCATCATCCCTGTCTCCTCAAGAATGTCTAAGGCATACTTGCGTTGAGAAATAACAATACCTGATCTAGACTGAGCAACCTCAATACCTAGAAAATACTTCAATCTGCCAAGGTCTTTAGTTTGGAAGTGCTTAAAGAGATGTTGCTTCAAATCGGTGATACCATCTTGATCATTACCGGTGATAACAATATCATCAACGTAAACAACCAAATAGATACATCGACTTGGTGCAGAATGCCGATAAAACACAGAGTGATCAGCTCCACTACGAGTCATGCCAAACTCCTGAATTACTGTGCTGAACTTCCCGAACCAAGCTCGAGGAGACTGTTTTAGACCATAGAGTGACCTGCGCAATCGACATACAAGGCTACTAGACTCCCCCTGAGCAACAA
This sequence comes from Solanum verrucosum, assembly GCF_900185275.1. NCBI lineage: Eukaryota > Viridiplantae > Streptophyta > Magnoliopsida > Solanales > Solanaceae > Solanum > Solanum verrucosum. Next base: position 1,390,068 of record NW_026020256.1, read on the forward strand.
AACCAGGTGGTTGCTCCATATAGACTTCTTCCTCAAGATCACCATGCAGAAAAGCATTCTTAATGTCCAACTGATGAAGAGGCCAATGACGAACGGCAGCCATAGATAGAAAAAGACGAACAGATGCAATTTTAGCCACAGGAGCGAAAGTGTCACTATAATCTAGCCCAAATATCTGAGTATACCCTTTGGCAACAAGGCGAGCCTTAAGTCGATCAACCTGACCGTCTGGACCAATTTTGACTGCATAAACCCAACGACAACCAACAGTAGATTTACCTGCAGGAAGGGAGACAAGCTCCCAAGTACCACTCTTATGTAAAGCAGACATCTCATCAACCATAGCCTGCCTCCATCCAGAATGAGAAAGTGCTTCACCTGTAGTCTTAGGAATGGAAATAGAGGACAAAGACGACACAAATGCATAATGGGGTGATGATAGACGATGATAACTTAAGAAGGTATAATGTGGGTTAGTATTTCGAGTGGATCGTATACCTTTTTGAAGTGCAAGCGGTTGGCTAGGAGGAGGCAAGTCCGCAGTAGGAGCAGGGTCTGGCGCATGACATGAATCATCTGGGACTAGGGTTGGACGTGGACGGCGATGATAAGTTAGTAGTGGTGGCACTACAACTGGAGATGTAGAAGTAACCGTAGATTCCACAAAGGTTGGCATAGGTAAAACCTGAGGTATGGGTAAGACCATAGAGACATCAGGATGATCAGAAGATGTATAGTAAGGCTGAGACTCAAAAAATGTAACATCAGCAGACATAAGGTATCGATGAAGATCATGTGAATAACAACGATACCCTTTTTGGACTCGAGAGTAACCAAGAAAGACACATTTGAGGGCACGAGGAGCTAATTTATCTTTTCCTGGGGCTAAGTTATGAACGAAGCATGTGCTCCCAAAGACACGAGGAGGGATAGGATAGAGATGTGACTGAGGAAACAGTATGGAATGGGGAACCTGATTCTGAATAGAAGAAGAGGGCATTCTATTTATCAAATAACAAGACGTAAGAACTGCATCTCCCCAAAAACGCAATGGAACATTGGATTCAAGGAGAAGAGTACGAGCGGTCTCAATAAGATGCTGATTTTTTCTTTCAGCTACACCATTTTGTTGAGGGGTGTATGGACAAGTAGTCTGGTGAATAATGCCTTGGTGAGTCATAAACTCCCGAAATTGGGAGGATAAGTATTCTAAGGCATTATCACTACGAAAAGTACGAATAGAAACACCAAACTGATTTTGTATTTCAGCAAAGAAACTTTTGAAAATAGAAAATAACTCAGAACGATCTTTCATTAAGAAAACCCAAGTACATTTTGAATAATCATCAATGAAACTAACAAAATAACGAAATCCTAAGGTGGAACTGACTCTACTAGGACCCCAAATATCAGAATGAACTAATGAAAAAATAGACTCTGAACGACCCTCAGTACTACGAGAAAACGTAGCACGAGTGTGTTTCCCAAGTTGACACGACTCACAATCTAATGTGGATAAACTAGACAAACTAGGCACCATCTTTTGCAGTTTGGATAGACTCGGATGTCCCAAACGTTTGTGAATTAAATCTGGGGAATCTGTAACGGAGCATGCTGCTAAGGAATTTGAAGAGGTAAGATAGTAAAGGCCTTGTGATTCATGTCCTGTTCCAATCATCTGTCCCGTACTGCGGTCCTGCATGAGAAAAAAATCATCGAAAAAAGTTATGCTACAATGTAGGGCTTTCGTCAAACGACTAACAGATGCTAGATTAAAAGGAGAACCAGGGACATAAAGAACAGAGTCTAGGGTGACAGAAGATAGGGGTTTGGCTTTTCCAACCCCTTTTGGTTTGGTTTGGATCCCATTGGCTAAAGTAATAGCTGGAAGAGATTGTGAATAAACAATATCGGATAAAAGTGATTTATTACCAGAGATATGATCAGAAGCCCCAGAGTCCATGACCCATGTTCCAAGAGTACTAGATTGCGACACACAAGCAAAAGAATTACCCGCAACAGAGACATCAGGTTGTGCAACCGAAACTACTTGTGGAGACGTTTGCTTATTTGCACGATACTGAAGGAACTCATCATATTCTGTCTGAGCAATATGAGCATTATTGGATGGTTGATTAGGTTGAGCACCATATGCTACTGGTGGAGATGTCTGTTTACTTGCGCGATTTCGAAGGAACTCATTATATTCCTTTAGAACAATAGGATCATAACTGGGTGGTGGACCATGCAAAATATAACATATATCACGAGTGTGTCCAGGCTTATGACAATGACTACACTTGGATCGAGGTTTCCCAAAACGCCCTCCTCCTCGCCGATTCTCCATAGATTGATATGTACGCTTTTCAAAGGTTTGAGATGCAAGAATAGATGAGTCAACAGTGGGTGATGAAACTACCTTGTGACTGGGAGGTGCCGCAAGACGAAGGAGACGAGAGAATAATTCATCGATTGTAGGAACTGTAGGGCTAGCTAAAATCTGATCACGTACAGAATCATGATCAGGAGGAAGTCCAGCAAGAGTAAGAACTAGAAACAATGTTTGTCTGTGTTCTTGTTGTTTTTCCACATTCGTAGTAACTGGCATTAATGTGTCAAATTCCTCCATGACTGCCTGTACCTGTCCTAAGTAAGTAGACATATCGGATTCTTGTTTCTTTAAGTTGGTCAATCGAGATATCACATCATAGAATCGAGATATGTCATTAGTGTATAAAGCACGAGCCTTTTCCCAAACTGTATAACACGTCTGGAATGGGCGAAACAAGGGCATCAACTTGAAATCAATAGAACGCCATAGGAGACTACATAATTGAGCATCTACTTTCTCCCATTGTGCTTTGGCTTTTGCATCTTCCTCACTAGTCTTTGCCTTTACATCTACCTCATAAGCCTTGTTCGTTAAGTGATCTTGGACACCTTGACCCTTGCACCACAACTCAACCGAGGAAGCCCAAGATAAATAGTTTGAACTTCCCAATAAAAGTTCTGAAGTGATTATAGGGCTAGAACTTCCAATCCCCATATTTTTGGAACCAAAAACATCACACCCAAAAGACATTATGCTAAATTTGTCTCGGAAAATTCAAATCTCGAAGAAAAGTCGCCGGAAACTGCCTGGAAATAGCTGGAACTCTAATTCCGGCGATCGGATCTGGTCAAAAACAGTATGGGCCTGGTCGGATTGGCTGGACGACCCCAACTGTCAAAAAAATCTCAAAAAAATATGATCAGAGAAGCCCTCACGCGCCGGCGCGTGAGACAGATCTCGCCGGAAACTGCCACCTCCGATAGGCGAGTGAGAGCGCGTGGGGTGGTGTTTTCCGGTGGTTTTGGCTGGGGTTTGGTCGCGGGGGCTTTCCGAGCCTCGTGGTGGTGTTGGTTTTCGCACAACACCCACAGAAAGAAAAAAGTATAACAAAATCAGACCCAACCGTCACCGGAAATTGACATAGACATACGGTGACTTGTTTGTTCTCACCAATGCTCTGATACCATGTGAGAAATATATACGAAAAATATTATTGAATTGTGTATCTAAATAGTTACATTGAGACCCTATTTATAGACACTACATTGGAATCCTTTTCCAACTAGGATTCCTATTCTTATTCCTATTCCTATTCCTATTCTTATTTCTATTCTAAGTAGGAAATACTTATTTCTATTCTAACACACCATATACTAGCAGTGATAATTCTCCATCTGTTTCTGTCCTTTGCATTCACCCCTGCTGCCTCCCAACTCTTCAAAGCCTCTGAGACCTTCCTGGGCATGGTCCAGGAGATGCCTTTGAGATTCAAAAAAACCCTCCATAGTTGTTGGGTATACTTGCAATGTAGGAACAGATGGTTCACTGTCTCTAATGCCTCCCCACAGAGAAAGCAACTAGAGCATAAGGTTATCCCTCTTTTCTTCAAGTTATCTTGAGTCAGAGCAGCTTCTTTGGCCAATAACCATATGAAGCATGAGATTTTATGAGGTATTTTGCTTCTCCATATTTGCTTCCATGGCCAACTGTATGTTTGTCGGTTTGTCTGATCCATCAACTGGTAGGCTGAGTTAACTTTGAATTCCCCTCTGCTATTTCCCTTCCACCACATAACATCTTCCCCTGTTTGTAGCCCATTAAAAGCTTCCAAAGTGTTGAGAAATTCTGCCACTCTTGCTATTTCCCAGTCATTGAATTGTCTTCTGAAATTGAAGCTCCACCCCTGATTTGTCCATAACTCTGCTATAGTATTGTGCTGTCCCAAAACTATATTGTATATGTCAGGGAAAAGAACTTCCAGGTTTCCCTTTTTCATGCCACTCATCTTTCCAAAATCTTGTCTTGCTTCCATCTACAACTTTGATCCTTGCATTACTCTTAACTTCATCCCACATGTCTCTTATTGATCTCCACAAACTCACTCCATTAGGTGTAGTCACTTCTTTGGTCATCCACATATCTTCGCCTTCATATTTTGCACTTATTACCCTTTTCCATAGCATCTGATTTTCATTGGCAAACTTCCACAACCATTTCATTCTGAGAGCTTTACTCTGTACCTTCAAGTTCTTTATCCCCACACCCCCTACCTTCTTGTCAGTTATAACTACCTTCCACTTCACCAAATTGAAGCCTTTCCTCTCCTTGTTGCCATGCCATAGGAATTTTCTCCCGATACTGTCCAATCTCTTGATGACTCTTGCTGGTATTGGGAACAAGGTCATCATGTAAGTTGGCAAGGAGTCTAAGACTGAATTGATGAGAGTCAGTCTACCTTCGAAGGACAGATATTGAGTTTTCCATCTAGCCAATTTCTTTTCACACTTCTCCAGCACACCATTCCATATCAACAGAGTTGGAGTTTTCGCCTAGAGGCATTCCCAAGTAAGTTGTTGGCAGAGTACCAATTTCCCCACTAAGGATTGCTGCTAGGCAGTTCATATTTGTGACTTCATTGACTGGATACATACTATTCTCTATCATATCATAACATTTAGCATTCCTCTCCTTCCAAATTGTCCACCTGATTCTCTGAGGGGCTGAGTTGAAGATATTTCCCTTCTATATTTCTAGGAAATCCTATTTCTTGATTTGAAGTTCTATTAAAATTACGGGGATACGACTTGTGTAGAAACTTTGACTTATCATGAAATTCAATAAAATTCAACATCTTAACAACTGACCAAACTTGACTCACCTTTTGTTGCTACATTTAATTATGTGTAATCAAGCACTGCCTTTACTGGTTACCTTAATTCTTGAATTGTTGATTCTGGTGCGAATAGACAAATGCAGGCTCCTCTAAAACTTGCAAAACTACTCTCCTAGTCCCAAACGGAATTATGTCAGCATAGCCAATGCCCTCTTTAATCCCCGTCTCTAGAACAAGTTATGTTATTTGTTGTTCACCTGATATTACATTATTATTCATTCTTCATTTAACAGAGTTTTTTGTTAACTTGTTGTCTGATAGTCCCATCACCTAAGAACTAAGTTGTAGTATTGAGTTCTTTCTTGATCATTGTGTTTTTTAAGGATCTACAAACAAATAGATAGTGGTAAATTGCATGATGACGTATATATGTTTGATGGGACTTGAGACTCTAGTCTAGCTTTTTCTTTGAGGAAATAAGAATGTCAACCAACGAAATAATCTAGTGTTATAGGTGGTTCGGGCTCCCATCCTTTTTTATTTTACGGAAGTTAGTATTGTAGTATGTCTTCCAGAACTGAGTCTAACGTTTTGTTTGGTGATGCTTGTGAATATGTCAACCATAATATAACTCTTACCTTTTGAGTGATCATAAAAGTACTACTCCTTTTACGATTATTCATTTGATGTATTGGGGGCCTATGCGAACTACTTCTTTGTTTGGAAATCGATGATTTGTTACTTTAATTGATTGTTACACTATGTTGACTTGGGTGTATTTGTTAATGGTCAAAAGTAAGATTTTCTCTTGCTTTCAATCATTTTAAGAGATGATTTGTACTTAATCTAAGGCTAGGATAAAAATGTTATGAACTGACAATGGCACAAAATACATGGATAATAGATTTGATTCTTATCTGGAGTTCAATTGGATAATCCTTCTCACTAGTTGTCCTTAGACTAGTGCACAAAATGGGTTGTTGAAAGGAAAAATAAGCATATATTAGAAATGGAAAGATCTCTTATGTTTACATTGTATCTACCAAAAACCTACCGAGAGGATGCCATTCTAGTAACTAGTTGCCGCCTATTTTATTGATAGATTATCACTTAAAACCCTATATTTTTTTGATAACCTAGAGGCTCTAAAAGGGTGAGATTAATATATTGTTCCTCCAAAGGTGTTTGGGTTGTCAACTTTGTTTACACTAGGATTTTTGGAAAATTTGAACCTAGAGCCTTAAAGTGTCTTTAGTAGGTATTATCCTACATAAAAAGGTACAGCTGCTATCATCCTCCTTCCACGAGATCCTTTGTCAGCATGGATGTTATGTTTCGAGGATCTAAGCCTTATTGTGAATATTACACCATCACCTCACCTCTTCAAGTAGAGACCAATAAGGAAGAAAGGATGATTCTCCCAAGTTGGAGAAACACTACCACAGGGGAAATGAAGTTGAAGAAAGAATTCATGGGAAGACTATTGAGCATTTAGATAGACCTGGTTTGATAACTCACTCAAGGAGAAATAGAGTACAAGAAGCCGTTATGTAATTTGTTGAAACTGAATTCTCTTCTATTGGTGAGTCTACGTTTCCTAATGGGTTAGATTTGCCTATTGCTTATAGTAAATGAGTAAGATCTTGTACCAAACATCTTTTATCTAATTTTTTCTCCTATAATTCCCTCTCTCCCTCATATAGAGTCTTTGTTTGCCTGTATCTTTTGTGTCTACTCCTCAGAATTGTAGGAAAACCAAGTTGTTTTGATTGAAGAAATGAAGATCTTGTCAAAAAATGAGACTTAGGAACTTGTCACTTCACCACTGGACAAAAGTTGGTTGGCTGCACATGGGTCTTCACTCCGAAGCATAAAGTTGATGCCTCGATTGAAAGATTCAAAGCAAGATTAGTAGCTAAAGGATTCACTCATATTTTGTGGAGTTAATTAGCGGGAGACTTTTACCCCGATTGCTAAGATGAACCCTATCAAAATTCCTATTTATTATGCAATTAATCTTGATTGGGACACAGTGCAGCTACATGTGAACAATCTTTTTCCAAAACGATTATCTCTCTGGTTACCAACAAAGCAAAGTCGATCACACCCTCTTCATAACACATCAAAAGGGTAAACTCACCCTTCTCATTGTTTATGTTGATGATATAAGAATGATAGGGGATGACCTGATTGAAGAGTTGAGATTAATGATCTAGGTAGGTTGTAGTATTTCATGTGGATTTAGGTTGTTGCTATAACAAAAATATGAATAGAAGGAAGTATATTCTAGATTTTATTGAAATGAATTGGTATGATAAGGTGCAAGTCAATATAATCGCTTAATTGAAAACAATTACAAGTTACAAACATGGGTTGTGGAGGGTCAATGATAAGGAGAGAGATCAGAGGTTGGTTGGAAGACTCGCTTATCTCTCATGTTAGACAAGACATAGCCTATTTAGTCAGCTTGGCGAATTGGTTTATGCATGATCCCCTAGACCTCATATGCAAGTTTATCTTTCACATTTTTCAGTATCGGAAGTATGCTCCAAAGAAAAGTTTGCTTTTCTCTAAACATGGTCGCTTCCGGATAAAAGCTTTCACAGACGCAGATTGATCTGGATCTTTAGATGATAGAAGATCTACATCTGGTTCTTGTACACTAGTCGGAGTAAGCCTAGTTACTTGGAAAAGAAACAAAGTGTAGTTGCAAGATAAAGTGCGAAAAGCAAAATATGGATGTTTTGAGCTTCTTTGGCTACAAAAGTTACTGGAAGAATGGAGAATGTTTGAAAAAGGGAAACTTTTCTTGTACTGCGACAACATAGCTGCAATCAGTATAGTGTAGACTTTTGTTCAACATGACCGAACAATAGTGAAGTTGATCGACACTTCATCATAGAGAAAGTTTCTAGTGGCATCTTGATTGCTTCATGTACCGTTAGAAAAATAGCTAGCGTATGTGCTTACAAAAGGCCTCAGTAAGATTTTCCATATTTTGGTTTGCAAGTTGGGCATGTATGAGTGCGGCATCTTTGCTCCAACTTGACGAGGAGTGTTGATTGTGTTTCAAAATACCTACTTGTATAACATTCAAATATGCTCTCAGGCACAAATATCGAGGCTTGTCAATTTTTAGTTTAAAGTGTGTTAAATTTAGGTTTCAGATGGGTGGATCTAGCAAGCTCGTCGGAACACATCCAATAGGGGAGGATAGCATCTTTTACAACGCAGGTTTCAAGTCCTGCGACATTACGAGATGTAAAGACAAAGTTGGGAGTTGGTTTGTATGGGTGGAACGCAGGCGACGTCTGATGAGAAGAATGGAAATTAGCATTAAAGTCCTGAAATGGTTAGTTACAGTATTTATTGAAGCTTCCAAAGTGCAGGGGAGGACAGTTAAGAGGTGGAACATGAAGGACCACTTTGCAGAGTTCTATTGCACTCTCAAATACAAGGGCGAACCCATCGGTGGCCCCCTAAAGTTGGCACCAAGTTTCACTTAGACACCTTAACCAAGCTTTGTTTATTTTAGACACCTCATGTCATGTCCCGCTGTGTCATTTTGACACTTTTTACTGAATTGACAAAGTGCGTGTGTTGCACTGATTTTAAGTGCGTAGAAAGCATTTTTTTTGTGAAAAATAATATTTTTTCTCTTCATCTTCTTCCCTCTTTCTCCTTCATCTTTCACCACCATTATGTACTGATTTTGAGTAAAACAAAAAGAATCATATACTCATTGAAAGATTAAAAAATAATCATAGACTGATAGAAATAACTTACAAAAGCTATTTTTTTTTAAAAAAAAAATCAGATCTAAAAAATAACACCACTACCTCACCGGAAAAGATGGAGATCCACCATTTTTTGTTACTATCTTTCTCTCTCTCCCTCTCTTCCGCCAAAACCTATTTTATTTAGAATTAGAATTATTAGTTATAAAAGAAAATATGAGACGTCATTGAAAAACAAATTGGATCTAAATCTCCTCAATTTTTCCGGCGGAACTCCAATTTTCGGCGAATTTTTTTAGATATGAGTCATTGAAATGACTTCCTAGAAAATGAAGTCTTTTCTTATTGAAAATTTTTTAAAATATAAGTTTAAATGGTTTTTCTTTCTTATAATTAAATTTTTACTTTTTTAACCAAATTGACACATGTCTTCTCTTAATTTGTCATCATGCCATGTCATCCGCGAGTGGATAACACACATTTTTTAACTTTTGTTGATTGTTAAAGAAGTGTCAAAATGACATAAGGTGTCTAAAATGAACAAAGCTCAGTTGAAGTGTCTAAGTGAAAGTTGGTGCCAACTTTAGGGGGCCATCGATGGGTTCGGCCTAAATACAATGAGAGCGGGAGATACATCAGTTTTATAGCATTACAAGGTCAAAACAAATCAGTTATAATTACTCCAGAATCTACATTCAAAGGAGGTTGGGGGAATATAGCTCACAAGATTGTTGGGTTTATTTATGAACTAGACAAAACACAGGGGATAACAATAAAGGGCAACAAACAACTCCACAGGTCCTACAAAGAAGCTTTATTGCGTGACAGATGGGTGATGGAGGCAACGGAGAAGGCAGAGATACAAAGCACAACAAACAGAGTAAGGATCACATGAGGCAAATCGCAATCAGAAAAGGACCTCTTGAACATATGCTTAGTAGGGAAATTCCAGTGCCAAACAAATGAAAACCCTAACTTGAACGATGTAAGAAGATGGGCCTGTAACTCTTGGAAGTCGGCGATAGAAGTCAAAGTGTATGCCATGTACGACGGCCATTTTATGTTTGAACTACCGTCAAGACCAACAGCAGAGCATGTCTTAACAGGCCAATGGACCTGGAAGAAGATGAAGTTGGAACTTGAATGGTGGAAACCAACAATTGGCTACTGGCCTGCAGAAGTAAGGAGAGATTGGGTATGGATCAGACTGCTAGGTTTACCTATGAATCTATGGTCGCAGAAGGTTTTAAAAGAGATCGGTAACCTATGTGGAGGCTATATCGAGACAGAGGAGGAGACCTCTCTCAAAAATCATCTTCATTGGGCTAGAATAAATGTACAAGGCGACGGTGAACGGATTCCCAAAGAAGTAGAAATAACCTGCGATGATTTCACTTACACCATTCCGGTATGGTGTGAAGCTCCGGTCACCGTGAAATTTTTAGAAAAGAGGAGAGAGGAGAAGGGAAAATACCCAACAGTCAATACCCAAGATCAGCTTTTGTAGATAACAAAGGAGGTAATAACAGCGAAAAAGGTGGATAGGCACGTGGGGTCTTCCAGTGAGGGTTCTCTCATGCAAGTGGGCCCGAGATTTAAAAGGGGAGAATATAATGTTTATAGCAGACAAAAACTAGGTCAAAGGAAAGTGGGCCCAATTCTTTTGGACCCAATTGCTGGAGAAAAGGCTAGAGCCCAACCTTTACAAATCCCTTCAGAAGACATTTTTAACATTGAGATAGCAGCGAATCAAACGAAGGAAAATAAAGCTCAAAGCCAGATTACACCATGGAATAGGGACGATGGGGAACTGGAAGTTGCGAGACATATGGTAGACATGCCTGGAAAAAATAAGGAAGAATTGGGGAGAAAAGTACAGCGATAATGGTACAATCATTGGCAGAGGAGAATACAAATGGAGGAGCAGAGGATGTTATTCCACTGGGTATCCAATTCCCAGAGGAAGACTACAACACACTGAGCACCTCAGAATGGATACACCAAAATATAATCAAACTGAGCTCAGAATTTGGGGTTAATTTCAAAGGATGTGAGAGAGAGCGAAGGAATTATTGATGAAAATTGACAATAATAAGCGAGAAAGTAAGGGGTTACAGAGTGAATAGTAAACATGCAAGAAGAAAGGGCAATTGGAACTAAAGAACCTACAACTAGATTCTAAGTTTCACAGCAATGTGTCACGGACTTAGAGTGTTGGCTAAAGTTCCGTGCGGCCCTTGACAATTTACTCACCACTCTTTCAAGATCTTGTAAACTCAAGGAAGCCTTTAAGACTTGGATCGCTAAGAGAATGCTTTTAAGGAAAGACTTGGAAAGAACAAAGAGAGAGTTTTTGGAAGAAGGCTTTTTGTATTGCTTTGGAGAATGCTTTACACTTGAGTGATTGCTTGGATGGTTGGATGCCTTGCAAATGAATGGCACCACCTATTTATACTAACTCCTAGGGACTAAAGTACAATTTTAAATTACTTTCTAAGTCCCTAAACTTATTTACACAAAAGCCCCTCTCTAGAATTCTCTACACACTCTAGAATTCTAAGGCTTTCTTTGGAAACCATCTAAATTATTCTAGAGAATTCCTTAGAATTCTCTAGCCTTCTTGAATAATCTAAAGGGTTCTAGAGTCTTCCGGAAACCTCTCCACAACTCTAGACCCTTCCGCCCCTACTCGTACACAAAATTTCACTGTGATGTGGCGGGACGTGACACTCTCCCCCACCTATTGATGCGACGACCGCGTCGCATTACCGCTACACCATCATCCGAGCCTTGGGCATGCGCGACCAATAGTCCATTGACTCGATCAAGCCCCTTGCGCAACTCCTTCAACGTCTTCCATATCGCTTCTAGCTCGGTCTTCTAGCCTACCTCCATCCTAGGAGGCAAGCGCCTCAGCGGCTTCTTTGGCATCTCGACATTGTTCTCTTTTGGCACCTTCTTCATGCATGGTGGCAAGGACCTTCTTGCACCATTGTCCTTCTTCGAACTTGCAATGGTGGCTCTAGACATCGACTCCTTCTTAGGGTTTTTCTCGAGCTGCATGGCCGTTAGGCGGACTTGTCCTTCCGTCTTCGGCACCTTGACCATGGGCACCATACATGATCTTCCTTGCTTCATGACTAGAAGTCGTTGGAGGTAGGGGTCGATCACTGCGTGGCACTACTGGAAGAACTCCTGCCCAAGAATTATGTCAGAGATCTAAAGGAGCGACAGTGAAGTTGGTCTTACCTTGCCACTCACCTAGCGTGATGCTCACTCCATGCGCAACTCCACACACGGGAGTCGGGGGTGCATTGGCGTTGCTTGAACTGTAACTCAACCCCAACCTCGTTGCTGCCTTTTTGGTCATGAGATTGACCTCTGCACCCGTGTCGACCAAAGCACAAGCAGGTTTTCCATTGATCTTAAGGTCGACATACTGCGCGCGGTATCCTCTTGGCGTCTCTGGCTGCTTTGTGATGGCTCCGCATAGTCCTATCAAGCCCAACTGCGTCGTCTCTGCGCCTTGTCCTTGCTCCTGTGCATCTTTCGCCTTTCGCTCTCGCAGGATAGCACCAAGGCTCTTCAGTTCGGGGCACCTTGCATAACCATGCGGCCCGCCGCATATGTAGCAACCACCTTTGTTGGCAACCTCTGTCTTCCTCTCCGTGTTGCCATGACGTCCAGACTTCTTGCCATCGGACTTATAGGTGTCATGCTTCTTGGGATGTGGCCGCTGCTCCTCGTCTTTGCCACGATCTCCCCCACCATGGTCATGACTACCTCTCATCTCTTCTCCTCTGGCTCTGTCGGGCTTCTCCTGCCTGAAGTCTGTCAAAGCTTCGGCCTGCGTGATGGCTTCATCTATGGTCCTGACTTGCCGACGTTCCAACTCCGTCCTGGCCCAATTTTGCAGCCCATCCATGAAGTGGAACAACATATCATCATCCGTGAGGTTAGGAATTTGAAGCGTGAGGGTAGTGAACTCCTGCACATATGCGCGGATGCTGCCCGTTTGCTTCAGCTCCCTAAATTTGCGCTTCGCCTCATAGATGACGTTATTAGGGAAGAAGGCTTTCTTGAACTCCTCCCGGAATTGCTCCCAGGTGTTGATGGTGCACGTCCCCTTCCCTATCTCGGCCTCCTTGCGCCTCCACCATAGCATGGCCATTTCTGAAAGATACAACACACCGGTGTTGATCTTACTCTCGTCGCTCTCCAGCCCGTTGCACTTGAAGTAATTCTCCAAATGCCAAAGGAAATTCTCCACCTCTTGCGCGTCACGGACGCCTTTGAACATAGGTGGCTTGGGAGCCTCGACCCTGGCCTCCCTATCTCGATCAAGCGACGATGATCCTCCAACTGCCACACCTTCCTTGAGTGCTTTCATCTCGGCCTTCATGGTCTCAATCGTGCTCAACGCCTCCATGAGCTGACACTCCAAGGAAGTTATAACCTCCTTCATCTCAAACTCGGCCCGCTAACGTCCCTCCAACTCCTTACAGATGTTTTCGGTCTCTTCAAGGGTGAAGTCCTCAAGTGTCTTGAACTTGCCATCAACCACGTTCAAACGCCGGCCTAATATCTCTACGGCCTGCCTCGCCACTTCAACCCTTGCGACCCATTCTTCTCCAGCGGTGACGTCAATAGGCTCCTCGCCACGTTCATCGTCACTTGCTTCGGTGGTCGAAGGTGGATGAGATGTTAGCGCCTCGCTTGGTGTGGGATCCAGCAGCATTTCCTCATTACTCTTTTGGTGCTTCTTTCCCTTGTGGTTCCTCTTTCCACCATCCGAGCATACGTTAGTAGCGACGTTCACGTCTCCTTCGGTTGTCATTCCCTTAGTATCAAACCTTCGCTCTGATACCACGTTGTCACAGACTTAGAGTGTTGGCTAAAGTTCTGTGCGGCCCTTGACAATTTACTCACTACTCTTTCAAGATCTTGTAAACTCAAGGAAGCCTTTAAGACTTGGATCGCTAAGAGAATGCTTTTAAGGAAAGACTTAGAAAGAACAAAGAGAGAGTTTTTGGAAGAAGGCTTTTTGTATTGCTTTGGAGAATGCTTTACACTTGAGTGATTGCTTGGATGGTTGGATGCCTTGCAAATGAATGGCACCACCTATTTATACTAACTCCTAGGGACTAAAGTACAATTTTAAATTACTTTCTAAGTCCCTAAACTTATTTACACAAAAGCCCCTCTCTAGAATTCTCTACACACTCTAGAGAATTCTAAGGCTTTCTTTGGAAACCATCTAAATTATTCTAGAGAATTCCTTGGAATTCTCTAGCCTTCTTGAATAATCTAAAGGGTTCTAGAGTCTTTCGGAAACCTCTCCACAACTCTAGACCCTTCCGCCCCTACTCGTACACAAAATTTCACTGTGATGTGGCGGGACGTGACAAATGGCTCTAGAAGTAAAGGGGGGTATTTGTCCATCATGGATCAATGAATTTAAACATTATTTCCTGGAATGTGAGGGGACTGAATTGTGGGAAGAAAAGGTGTATGATCAGGAATATGTTAAGAATCTGGAAAGCAGATGTTGTGTGTTTTCAAGAGACAAAATTGGAGGGGGAGATTGCAAACATAGTTAAAGAAATTTGGGGTAGTTAGATGGGCAGATTATGTAGAAGCTAGTGGGACTAGGGGAGGCATACTAATTATGTGGGATAAAAGAATATGGGAAGATGAAGTAAGTAGTGTGGGACCATACTCAGTTTCATGTTGTTTCTCTGGCAAAAACCAGGAGATTTTAAATGGCACCTAACGGGAGTCTACTCCCCAAATGATAGAGTTGAAAGGGAAGAAACTTGGTGGGAAGTGGGGGCAGCTAGAGGTCTATTTACAGGTCCTTGGGTCTTAAGCGGGGATTTCAATACAATGAGATATCCTTCTGAGAAGTTCAACTGTAGTAGAATCAGCAGGTCAATGACAGATCTTTCAGAGTTCATTGAAGACATGGAATTAATGGACTTGGACTTAGCAGGGGGGAGAGTTCACATGGAGGAAAGGTGAAAGACATTCCACAACAGCAAGACTAGACAGGTTCATGATCTCTGAAAGTTGGGATACAAAATTCAGGAATATCAAGCAATCTATTCTGCAGAGAGAATTGTCTCTGATCATTCCCCATTGATGCTACAATGTGGAGAATGGGGGTCAACCAAATCATATTTCAAGTTCGAAAATTGGTGGCTGACTAAAAAAGGTTTCAATGACAAAGTAAAGGGACAGTGGGGTCTTTTCATTTCTAGGGAAAACCAGATTTTATACTGGGAGCAAAGCTGAGGGCATTGAAAGAAAAGTTGAAAGAGTGGAGCAAGACCGGTCAGGGGAATCTGAAACAACAAAAGCAACTTGTACTCAATCAATTAACAGAAATTGAAAGGATACAGGATCAGAGAATTTTGGAGGAAGGGGAGATAGTTTCCAGATTAGCTCTTACCACTGAGTTGGAAGAAATAGTCAAAAATGAAGAAACAGCATGAAGACAGAAATCTAGGGCAGTTTGGCTTAGACAGGGGGACGTGAATACCAATTTCTTCCACAAGGTAGCAAATTCACATAGAAGTGTCAACACTATTGATAAAATCAAAGTCAGGGAAGAGTTACTAACTGAACCTGCTGAAATTCAAATAGAGATCACCGAGTACTATGAGAATCTATACTCTGAAACTGAGGATTGGCGGCCAAAATTGGAAATGAGGGAGTGTCCTATGATTGATGAAGATGACAACAACCAACTGATGGCCCCTTTTGAAGCGCAAAAAATTCTAGAATGCATCAAAGCATGTGCGGGGGACAAAGCCCCTGGCCCAGATGGCTTTTCAATGGCTTTTTTTAGACAGTGTTGGGATATCATCAAAACATAATTGGTTGCAGCAGTTCAAAACTTCTCTGTGGAAGGAGTGTTTGAGAAGAGTATAAATGTTACTTTTGTGACTTTGATACCTAAGAAGATAGGGGAAGAAGAACTTAATGACTTTAGACCAATAAGTTTAGTGGGGGGAGTTTACAAGATAATTGCAAAACTTTTGGCTGAAAGACTAAAGAAGGTGATGCATAAGCTTGTGAACAAGCAACAAATGGCCTTTATCAAGAGCAGGCAGATCATGGATGCAATGTTGATAGCCAATAAATGTGTTGATTCCAAGAAAAAGGATAAACAACCAGGGATCCTATGCAAGCTGGATATCCAAAAGGCATATGATCACCTGAATGGGAACTTTTTGATGAAGATGATGCAGAGGATGGGTTTTGGTCAAAGATGGTTAAAGTGGATCAGACATTGCATAAGCTCAGTGAAATTCTCTATTCTGATCAACAGAAACCCATGTGAGTTTTTCCCATCAAACAGGGGTTTGAGACAAGGGGACCCCCTATCTCCTTTTCTTTTTATCTTGGCTATGGAGGGGTTGAGCAACCTATTCCACACTGCAAGAGCAAATGGTTGGATCAGAGGTTTCAAAGTGGGGGAGAATACAAGAAACAATCTAGAGATCACTCATCTACAGTATGCAGATGACACTTTAGTATTTTGTGGAGCTGTAAAGGAGCACATGCTAATTTTGAGAGTCATTTTAAATATTTTTGAGGCTGTGTCAGGTTTGCACATAAACTGGAACAAGAGTTTCATTTATCCAGTAAACACAGTACCAAATATTGAGGACTTAGCTTACAAGCTTGGAGGGAAAGTAGGTGAACTACCAACAACCTACTTGGGAATGCCTTTGGGGGCTAAGAGCAAATCAAGTGGAATATGAGTGGTGTAATTGAAAAGTGTGAAAGGAAGCTCATGAACTGGAAGTGTCAATATCTATCCTCAGGTGGCAGACTAACTCTAGTTAACAGTGTCCTGGATGCCTTGCCATCATACATGATGTCAATATTCCCTATACCAACCAAAGTAACCAAGAGGTTAGATGCAATTAGGATGAACTTTCTATGGAAAGACAGTGAAGATAAGAAGAAGTATCATTTGGTCAAATGGGAGGAGTTGCTAGTTAGCAATAGAGGGGGTGGACTCAACATCAGAGATCTGAGTACGTAGAATAAGAGCTTGATGATGAAATGGTTGTGGAAATTTGCCTCACCAGAAGTATCTCTATGGAAGGAAGTAATAACAGCAAAATATGGCATGGAGGACAAGTGGATGACAGAGGGGGTGACCAGCCCTTATGATTGTAGTGTATGGAGATCAATCAGGAACTTATGGCTACTGGTCAAAGATAGAACAAAATGTAAGGTTGGAAATGGAGAAAAAGTGGCCTTCTGGAATGACATCTGGTGTCCGGTGCGGACAGGAGACACTCAAACAAGCATTCCTTGAGCTACATAATCTAAGTCAAGCATAGGAAGCATCAATGGCAGACTTATGGACAGGACATGGACAGGACAAGGGTGGAATTTACATCTGAGAAGAAACTTAAATGACTGGGAAATAACATCCATAGCAAGATTTCATGAGACAATGGCTAGGGCTACCAATCTAACAGACGAGCAAGATAGACTGATATGGAAAGGGGAGAGAAAGGGAGAGTTCACTGTAAGATCTGCATATCGAGAATTGAGACCTATTGAAGAGCAGCAAGCAGGATGGCCTTGGAGGATGATCTGGAGAACAAAAATCCCATACAAGGTGAATTATTTCACATGGCTTTTGGCAAAGGAGGAAGTCTTGTCACACGAAAACTTGAACAAGAGGAAACACAACCTTTGCTCTAGATGTTATTTATGCGAAGAACAGGTGGAGACAGTCAACCATCTCTTTTTACACTGCAAATGGACAGATCAATTATGGCAGATGTTCATTCACAAGAGGAAGATCAAGTGGACAAAACCAGGGAGAATCATAGAAGTTCTAAAATGTTGGAATAGTGATGGAAATGCATGAAAAAAGGAGGAGAGATGGAGGATTGTCCCAGTATGCATTTGGTGGACAATTTGGAATGAAAGTAATCAAAGATGTTTTGAAGGAAAGAACAACAATATTCAGAAGATAAAGATAAACTGCCTAGGTCTTAATTATTTTTGGTGTAAGCAAGTAGTAATAGGAAATTCTGAAGATGTTTCTAATGTTATTGACTGGTGGTTGTAACTAGAAGATCTTAGGGGCTGTTGTTAGTACAAATTTTTGGAGGGGAACTACACTTTGATGTAGTATACCTGTGGATATATAGAAGTAAATGTTACCTTTCTCAAAAATAATAAAAAAATTAATTAGCATGATTTTAGGAGACTTTATTTTTCCTTTTCCCTTCATAATTATAGATATAACTTTTTTTAATTGTAATCAGTTAGGATTCACTTGTATAAATTCCCCTCTTCATGGGATATAAAGGCATTGAAATACAAAGAAGCCTTTCTTCTTTCTCAAATTCTACGTGAATAAATCGGCATATTGTTTCTCATTTACATACCGGAGGTTGGAATAACCAGATATCTTATTATCGTGAATTACCAGAAAATGTTACAAAGTTCAAGCTCCATGAGTGTTTTCACTCCCAACTACATATGCAACTTTATGCTGTAATTTTCTTTGACAAGTGTGAGACTTGCTGGCGGTAACCAACTTTTAGTTGATACATGGGTAGATTGGGTTGTACTCCCAGTTTCACTCCATTTCGTGAGGAATGAACTTCTGATTCTCTTGTATTAGTGAATTTGAACCCTATGTTCCTTTTTCTTTTGGTTCTTACCAAGTTGTTCCTGAGCGGCTAAGCCAATACCTTCTATTGCTTAATTTTCATCTTGATCTTTCTTGATATGTGTTCCTACATCTTTTTGGTCCAGGAAAATTTTGCTTGTTCTAATTTGGGCAAGGGCTTTTCAATTAAATCTTCTCACACATTCCTGCTCCAGACTTCCACACCTTTAATTTATTTTCTGACATCTCTAAACCTTTTTGCTCCAAATTTATGGCAGGGATTTGACCAATAATCACTAGCCTGTATTTTCCATAAAGGTAGATGCACAATAAGGGCCTCGGCAATTATGATGATAGAAGGGATAATTGTATTACTAATTAGTAGTATTCGGTATCTAATTTTAAAACAAAAACCAAGGAAACTGCATGCCTAGGAGTTGTAATCTTCTTGATTATCTTACATCTTTGTTTGGTGGGAAGTGAATTTAGAAGGAAAGATTTGATATTGATGATATGTTGGACAAATACTTTTTTGTTGATGGAGCTTATATTATGTCACTCTTTTGATAACTATTAATCTTATCTTCACTCAAGATATGTTGTATCCCTGTATCTTGAGTAATCTTTGCTCGTTACTTCGTTCCTGCATTGCCTACATCAGTATCTTGCATCATTTCCTTCATTTGATTATGAAATTTGTCACTCTGAGGCTGTTTCATCTTTTTGGACTAATAGTTATTCCTCGAGCAACTCGATAGTGTTCTTCAAGGTAGTGAAGATTCCATAAGGTTTGGATTTTACATTTTCGAATTTTAATTTCCATTTAACTGGCTAATATCCTTATGCTTCCACTGGTGAACTGGAAGTACTCAAGGAATAAACTTGGTTTGTTTATTGCAGTCATGATGAACTCCTGTGCAGAAGTCGTGATCCATCAATTTCTGACTATGGTATGAGCGATTGGCGACCTTTGTAAATGTGAGATTATAAAGTGCTTTATTCTTCTCTATGTGACCTGATGATGTGTGCTGTTTAGTTGTTATGTTCTTCAGATTTGTGACATCAGGTGAAATAAGAAAGCGGTCCGAGTTTTTCGAACCATTTATTCTAGGACTAACGAATACCTCAGTGGAGCAGGTTTGTTCTTAAAACTTTTTCGAATTTTTAGACTTATTTTTGTACCAATGAACATATGCCTAAAATTGTCTAATGTCTACTAAATAAACTAACTTGTATGAGTACTTCCTTGCAACCTGTTTTGTTAAATGGTGTCCCACTGCTGTTAGAATCCAGGTCCTAACCCATCTTGTTATTTGAAAACACAGTTTTGCAAGTCAGCAGTGGAACCCATGAGTGAAGAGAGTGATCATGTACAAATTATAGCCCTATCAGATGCATTGGGTGTACCAATCCGTGTTGTATATCTTGACCGAAGCTCATGTGAGAACAACAGCATCAATGTAAATCACCATGACTTTATTCCTACTAGCAGGGAGGTTGGGAATAGTGATGTTTCCAAGACCACAAATCCTCCATCTATCACTCTGCTGTATCGCCCAGGGCATTATGACATTCTGTACCCTAAGTGATGTTCTTCAGCCTGCACTTGTTAGCTTGTTTTCATTTAGTTTGTGGAAACTTTGCTTATAGATATTGATATGTATGATCAATGGGTATAGAAACTGTGTTACCATCATAATCTGACTTTGTTGACGAGGGCCGAATTGTAGATAAGTGGAGCTTTCTTAATCCTCTCATTACAGTGGTTTCTTAGTTGAAATTTTCTTTTGTAAAACTATATATAATGAGGTGAGACTTATCAGAAGAGATTGAAAATTTTGCTTGGGTTCTACTACAAACTAGGTAAGAGTTGCCCGTGCAAGCATGGGCCAACGTTGCAATATTTTTGTGAGTTGAATGTAATGATAGTGCATACATGGAGACACACGTGCACGCGCGCGCGGGTGTATATATATATATATATATTATAAATATGGTTGGCACAGTTGTTTTGTTTGTTGTCATGGCTGTCGCTTACATTAGATAATTACATTCTACAATAATTACATAATGCTGCATTTTAGCCCTTTGCGCCAGAAAGTATCTGTGAAATAAGAGGGAAAGATGAATTTAGTGTGTAGCTATGGGGAGTAGTAAATGTGGAGTGTGATTGCAAGATTTAAGTACCTGATGGTTTGCAAGAAGTAGCAGCAAAGTCCACGCTATCAACAGCAAAAGTGTCCGCCATCAACATTTGTAGCAGCTGAGTAGACAAAAGGGTGGTGCCAGCCATATCGCAAAAAAGTAGTATATACTACACTGATTACAAAAGGAGAAAACTCAGTTGTTGAAGAAATAGAATGCTGAAAAAATATATGCTAAGTTATATAATTTGATTATTTAGTTAGGAATAAGGCGAGTATCCTGCAGGTTGTCATCCAAATCTATATATATATATATATATATATATATAAAGGAGAAACATGGGGCTGCTGATGTGGCATGCTTTTAAAGTCAGGAATGATATTTATCTTTTTTTTCTCAAATTTTTGATATTTTTCAATCTTTAACTCCATGAAAAGGAAAAAGGCATCAGTTTAATTTTAAAGCTTTTGTAACTCCTAATGTCCAATTAACCACACCCTTTTAAAACATTTCTTAAATTAATAATATACACTTAAATAGATGGAAGATGAAGAGACTAAAAACTTTTCATTTTCCACAACAGTTTATATTTAGCCTATAATATAGAAAGATTTTAACATCCATAAACAATTACAACACACTTCTTAACTTTGTTGCTGCTTCTTTTTCATCTTCATGTCAATCAATTTCTGATTATCATGTTGTATATATATTTCTATTAAGAATGTATTACGTCGATCTGATATTACATGTGTGCTAGCGTCGTCGTCATCATCATGACTCATGAGCAACTCATAATGTCAATAGATTTGTCCAACTTCATATTAGCGGGAATGATCACATTAATACATTTTTCTACTACATCCAACAAGAAATGAGAAAGAGATATTACACATTGGTGTAGGAAGAAAGATTATGTTGTATCTCCTTAAAATAAAAGACTTTTTGAAAGGATGTTGCACTATAATTCTTTCTACAAAGAGATATATGTTGAGAAAAATATTTATATGGTTGAGAAATTTGTAAGTGTGAAGAGTGTTCAAAGGGCAAGAAGATTATTGGAGAAAGAACCAATCTATTTATGTAATTCATATCAAATTAGGAAGAGAATAAGGAAGAATTATTTGGGGAAAAAATTAATTTATTTATAGAATTCATGAAGATTATTGGAGAAAGAACCAATCTATTTATGTAATTCATATCAATCAATTTATGCATGAAGATTATTGGAGAAAGAACCAAACTATTTATGTAATTCAAATAAAATTAGGAAGAGAATAAGGAAAAATTATTTGGAAAAGAAATTAATTTATTTATAGAATTCATATTAAAATTAGGAAGAGAATAAGGAGAAATTTGTTATGTAATTTAAAAAGAGGAGAAATTAATGTTGACATTATTTCTTTCAACTTTTTTGTTCAACTAATTCCTTTTTCTTTATGTTCAAAAAACTTTTTTCTATTTTATTTGTTCTTTGTGCATCTTTAATTATAATTAAAGATATGATGTTAATTTAGGAACAAATATATATGTATATCAAGTTTCATTGAACATACATGTAACAGTGAATTTCATTGAGCATACATGTAACAGTGAGTTTCATTGAACATACATGTAACAGTGAGAGGAAAATTCAACAACGCACCAAAATAGTAACAACAATCATAAAGAAGAGAAAGATAACAAGCAATAGAAAAAGAACAACAAAATTGACATAACACACTAAAAGCTAATTTAGAGATGAGGAGAAGAGATCTTAGAATGAACAAAAACATCGCGACTCCTTTACTTTGTCTCTTCTTCTGATGATGATGGAGTGTTATTTCTTCACGAAAAGAGAAAGAGATGATTTCTCATGTAATAATCAAATTTCTTCAAAATATAAAGAGTTTTTGAAGGAATGTTGCACTATAAATATTGAAAGAAAAAATCATTTTGATTGAGAAATTTATAGAAAGAATAACAAGTGGTCCAAGAGCAAGAAAAATTATTTAGAGAGAGATTCAATTTATTTATGGAATTCATATTAAATTAGGAGGAGAATAAGGAGAAATCTATCAATATTTTAATTCCATTTTTTTTGTTTTTTTCCGTAAAACGTTTTTCTAATTTATGTTTCCTTATCTATCTTTAATTAAAGTTTGTTTTATTATCTTTTAGGGATAAGGGTCTGAAAAATACCCCAACTTTGGTCGAATTTATTGTTGCGATACTAAACTTTCATGAGGACCTATTACCTCCCTAGACTATTTAATACCATATTTTAAACATATATATTTGCCCACGTGGACATAAAAAATAATGCAAAATTATAAATAGTAATGTGTCTACGTGGGCACATATATACCTTTAAAATACACTATTAAATAGTTCAAGGGGTAAAAAATACGGTATTAAATAGTCTAGGGAGATAATAGGTCCTCATGAAAGTTTAGTATCGCAACATCAAATCCGACCAAAATTGAGGTATTTTTCAGACCCTTATCCCTATCTTTTATATATTTTTCACTGAAGGTTGTCTGTATTTTTGTAGTTTTTTTTTGTTTTTAAATTTAATATTTTTTTTCTAATTTTAATAGACTGAAAATTTCACTTTCAAATTTTATTGAATATCAAAGCTGGGCATATTTAATTTCATTCATCATTAATCAAACTATTTTTTTTACTTTATTGCCTTAATTTGATCTCTTTATTCTCATTTATATCATTTCTTATTTCTTTAAATTGCTTCTTTCCTTTTTCTTTTTTTCTTACTTATTTTATTTATTTGTTAGAAGAAAATAGTTATTATAAATTGGTAAGAATAGCACATATATATTTTACGAAATTTGATTTATTTTATTTAAATTTAGATCATTTCTTATGCTAATTGATTCATAACTATACGTAATAATAAAGTTAAAGTTAGAAAAGGATGACAACCTTCTCACTTCAGATATTTATTTATTTTATCATATTTTTATGACATTTTCTCTTATATTTTTTAAAAATAATTGCTAAAAATTGTGTCTAGAAGTTTATTTATTTATTTTTCTAATTCTTATTTTGTGCATTTTTCCTATTTTTTAAAATAATGAAAATTTTACCTTGAAATTTTGCAGAATATCAAATATGACTATATTTAAATCCTTTCATCATAGATGCTATTAATTTTTAAAATTTTCTTTCCTTAATCTCATCATTAATATAATTTATATCATTTCCTTACATTAATTTTTTCCTTTCTTTGTTCTTTGTTCTTTTTATTTATTTATTTTAAAAATTAATTGTTTTAACTTTATAAGAATTGCATTTTTTATACATAAATAGACTTTAATTTGTCATTTATTTCTAATTTCTGTTTTTGTTGATTTTTTTTTCTTATCTATCTTTAATTATAGTTTTTTTTTTTATATATATAACTTTAATTGATGTTTGTTTTATTTTCTTTAATATATCTTTTATTAAGATTTATATATATATATATATATATATATATATATATATATATGCGCGCGCGTTATTATGACGTTGTATTAAAGTATTGGGGTGAAGAAGAAAACTACGTTTTATAAGGTATTATAAAATAGGTGCCAGGGAATTATAAGTATTGGAGTGAAGAAGAAAAAAATATGTATTATAGCATTATATATTTAATTTTTAATTATTTTAGTTGGGATCATTTCATTATTTATGAATATTAAAATAATTCTAAATCTTAAATAATTTAAATAACCAAAAAACAAAGATAGGATTTACTTTGTAAAACGGTTTTGAAAAATATAATTATATATAGTTTATGTTTAAATAAAATATTTATTGTTTTTCTTTTCTATAGTTTTTTTAAAATCTTTTTCTTAATTTAAAACTGAAAATTCTACCTTACAATTTCATATTTAAGATATATTTAATCATTTTCATCATCAATGCTATTAATATCTTTTCTTACCATTCTTCAATCTTTTCATTAATGTTATTTATGTCATTTTCTTAAGTTACTCATTTTTCTTTCTTTGTTTTTATTTATCTATTTAATTTAAGGAATTAGCTATTATAATTTTATAAGCATTGTATTTTACTTCTTTTTTTACAGAATTTAATATTTCATATTTTGAAATTTTAGATCATTTCTTTTGTTAAAAAATCTATACTTACATATAATATTAAAATTGAATTATAAAAAAAATAAGGTGACATGTCTCATTAAACAGTATCATTATTTATCTTCTTCTTTTTTTCTCGGATTTTTGAACTTTTTTCTTAATTTTTTTTATCAAGAAAACTTGTAAAAAATTATATTTCTTTCCCA
This sequence comes from Solanum verrucosum, assembly GCF_900185275.1. Lineage (NCBI taxonomy): Eukaryota > Viridiplantae > Streptophyta > Magnoliopsida > Solanales > Solanaceae > Solanum > Solanum verrucosum. Next base: position 1,415,055 of record NW_026020256.1, read on the forward strand.
TTAACTATGGACATTTATTCCATTTCTTCAAAACTATCTTTGTTCTTCTCTTTCTTTCATCTTCCTTCAGACAAATATGTATATAATTTTCTCATTATTGTCATTTATTTTATTTCCTTAAAATATCTCTCTTGTCATTCTTATCTTAATATATCTATTATTTTTTTATATATATAATTAGGAGTCTTAAATAAGAAAGAAAATCACGTAATAATAAAGAATATTAATAGTGATTGGATAATAATTTAATTGTTTTTCTCAAATTTTATTTACAGTTCCGATAAAAAAAATTCTTCATTTCATTTCTCTAATCATTAAAATTGTTATTATACAATTATGGTATTAAATTGCATTTAGATTAGTATTTTATATTTGTCTTTTCAAAATCACTATTTGATGGTCAATTTAAAATTCAACACACACTTATATATATTACATTTCTTTTCTCATTAATTATTGTTCTTCCAAATATAAAATAAAAACGTAGTTTTCCTTATTTATATCATTTATTTTAAGTATCTCCCTTGAATCTATTATTATTTTCTTCTATTTGTTTTTTCTCTAAATTAATTTGTCTCAACATACTCAACTTGATTGGATAATAATTTTAACTATTTTGCTCACATTTTTATTTAGAATTTCAATAAAATATCTTCACTTTTTTTTCCACCCATCTTCACTTCATTTTCAACCATTAAAATAGTTATTATACAATTATGATTGTTAAACGCATTCAAATTATTATTTTATATTTTGTTCTTTCAAATTCACTATCTGATGGTCCACAATTATATATATTATTTATATTTTGTCGTTATTCAACGATGAATTAAAACAATACGATACAATAAAATTTATATAACAATTAAAATAAACATGTAATTAAATTAACAATACAATATAACAGATAACAATCATTCAATAAGGTGTAATGTTTTAGAAAGTGCAACCAACCAACACATATGTTCCATCAATAATTATTATCAATTATATATATAATATTCATTTATTCACTAATAAATTTATAACCGCGCGAAGCGTGGCTATGTTCACTAGTCTAGGCATAATTCTGAGAAAACATGGGTCCAAAAAAATAAAAGAAAAAGCAAATTAAAGTGTACATATTGAACAAAATATCAACAAGCATGTGGGTCATCGACAGTACATCACGCCCCTGCTTGTATAATCAAAGTTCTGATGAGACTACAAGTTGCTGAGCCAAGTTACTGAAAGGCAATATGTGAACAATTACGTCAACAATCAATGACAATTTTAGAGTTAATGAATCATATGATACTATGATGTTTTCATTAACAATTAAGAAACACAACCTCAAGGTATTGTCCTCTTCTTTATCACTAGAGAAAAGACTCATTGGACAAGTTAGATACTTATACTATGTACAACATTTTGTTTAGTTCAAAACTCTGAAGCTTCACACCACTCTATACACATGTTTCACAATCTAAAACGACTTTGATACCTTTAAAATTCTGTCTCGATGTACTTTATGCATCTTCCATAATCAGACGTCAATCCTACTGTAACAGCCTAACACCTCTATACGGAATGATTAAATCAAATTCACAAACCTAGCATCATGGTAGACATAGTTATTGAAAATGTTAAGGTAAAGTTGCTCCTATTCCTTCAAATACTCATGTAACACCCTTGAGATTTTCATGTACTCCCCCCCCCCCCCCCCCTAGATAAAGCAAAGGAAGATTATTGCAACATGTGACACAAACAAACGCCTAAATCAACAGAACAGAAAAAGGAAAACTTAGACTCTTATTTCACTCCACACATCTCCCACGCCAAGGCAATGGTTATACGAATAAAACCATAAATCAAGTGAAAACAATCTGCATTTCCAATAGAAATATCTTGGTGTCATAATTTACACATATCATTTAGTATCGTCGAAATTCTTCATTTCTGTAAGCATTTAAACTTAACAAAAGACAAAGGCAACAAGTAAATTATTACAAAACAAGAAACCCAAATAGTATTAAGGGGCAATGGAGCAACCAAATATAACAAACAAAAATTTTAGGAAAACATTAGTATAATCATTTAACATAAGGTAAAAAGAATGAAACTTTAGAGAGGAATAGAAAGACTCAAAAATGTCGTAGGCACAACAACAGTGGCTCTACTTCTTCTGTGTATAGCAGCATTTTTCTTTTGTTTTTTATGCCAGTTGAAAGTTTGTGATGTATGTCTGTATCTAACAGTATGTATCAAGTAATAAGAATAAATTGAATATATTGTTGGATAAAAATTGAAAGTTGCGTAGAGAGAATACATTTAGTCTTTCTTTGTCATGATTTGCTTTAGCTTGCGTTTGCTGCTTTCTGGAGTTGTTGGTGCAGTGAGTGGCAATGGAAGGTTGCTAGCAACATCTTTTTCGGTGATTGAAATGATGAATAATTTTGCTGAAGATGCATCCTTGTATTTTGCGAACAACTTCTTTATTTGGATAGTGAATGTCTTCACTAGCAGTTTGTGTTACACGGGTATGAGTGACAACAATTGTCTCTAAAAGTTGAAAGGAAATCATGTAAAATAGATTTTTAAACAAGAAGCAAGAGGTTGTAGAGTGTTTTACCTTGATGCAACGTATTTCATGAATTTTTGCCACAATGAGAAATAATAGTTCTTCTCCATAGAGTGTTAACAAATAAATGTAGCTTTGCTTGCATTGATAGTAGCAATTAATTGTTCTAAATTGATTGTCTCTGTGGATTTTTCGGCCATGAGTTCGAGTTGGAAAAGCAATCATTAATACTTACATTATGATAGACCATTTACATTACACTCTAAAGTTGTGCATGAATGCTTTGTTCACGGAGCTGCTAGGCACTATTCCAAGTTGCAATTTTAGAAGCCATTTCTTAAATGTGTTGTTGACTCCAATCAATTACTACTGGATTTATTCAAAGTTAATGAGAGATAAGCTGGCAGACAATAAGTAGTGAGGGTTTGGGAAGAATACAAGATGAGCTAAATTTCACTATTTACATATTAATTAGAGGCATACATTTTCCTTCATATGTTACTAAGACGACTGTATATATGGTTTAACCAATCTTTCAACACTACATCGCTTTTTATGTAATACAATAAAAAAAATAGTGCAATTACAAATTCAAGACATGCAAAAGAAACAACAATTAGAACTAATATCAAATTACTCTAGCGAAAAATCCACAACCCTTTTTACCTTTGGCTGGAAGATGGCTGAAAAGTTGCTGGTCTTGAACCAGTCTTTACTCTCTAGTCTTGCAGCCAGATAGTAAGATGAGATGTCTTGGTTCCAAACAAGTTGTGGTCACTTATATAAGCCTAAAAGTAACCCCAGTCTCAAAAAGATGGTCGAGTTCTAATTATAATGGTTAATGCATCTAAATTTCACTCTTTTATTTGATGTCAATTGATTACTGCAGAACAGAAATGTACGGAACAAATAGGGTGGATAGGCCTAAGCATGACACTACACACCACATTAGTCGTATAGACGCAAACCTCCCTCCTTACCGTACGTGTGATTCTCATCTCATACGGCTTGCACAAAGACTACAAAATCCCTTACTTGCACTATATCCTTGGAAGCTGAATTAGAAACAATAGGCTAGCTTTCCAAAGCAAGTGAAGTTCAGTTCAAAACTGATATTTTATGAGAATAACAACTATGTAACAACACCTCTACTCAATCTCTTATACATGTTGGAATTATGTGGGCCATCAAAAGAACATAAAGGACTGGAGGCTATTTCTTAGTGTGGAAAAGCTTCACTCTACCCTCTCAAAAGCTCTCCCATTTCATTGAGGCCTCATATTTCATCAACATATCTATTTGTATCTCACCATAACATGTATCAAGTAAAAATAAATTGGATAATTGTTGGATAAAATTTGTATCTGAAGATGAAAATAGCACAGACTCGAGTAGAGAATCTGTGGACTATTGAAAAGATGGAAGACATGTGTAGAGAATACCTTGACCGTCTTCCTTTGTCATAATCTATTTCAGCTTGCCTTTGCTGCTTTCTGGAGTGGTTGTTACAGTGAGAGGTAACGACTGGTTAGTAGTGATAGTTTTTTCAGTGATTGACATGATGAACAAATTCGCTGAAGATGTATATTACTCAGTCATGATTACAAATCTAGTTGTGGACATTAATATTCTCATATAAAAGTGTACTATGAAATTGTAGCTAAACAGAATGTAATGAACTGTACCTCAGCTGATAACTAAGATGACAAAGAAATGTACAATAAATGAGACACTAAAATTTTAGATAGTGCTGCAGGAGACAAAGACATAGAGATCATATTTGGACATTGAGATAGGGAGATCCTAGATAATGTAACTTTTATTTATTTAGAAGATCTTACTTCTATGTGGACAAATATGATGGGTTGAATAAAACTCTATTCTCTAAACTAATTCCAAGGTAAGATTATCTACTTATGACTTTGATATTGACATAAGCTTCAATGTTAGAATTTGCAGTCAAACAGAGAATTTGTGGGAATACAGTGAGTTCTGAAAAGAGAGTAATGACGATAGTGGTAGGTTGATGTTATCGCTTTAAGCCCGTAAGTATTTCATTTGTTTGATTTCATGAGATATCAACTTCAATGTTGTAGTGACCTTTTTTCTACTTGATTCTTATTCACAATTGTTGTTATTGTTAAATTTTCCATCTGCCTACATATTTCTTGTACTCAATTGAATTTTCTTTTTTTCTTTTGATGAGATAGATGATTATATTGCTTGAAAGTTTTAACACTTTAGACTAAGCTTCATCTTTTGGCTATTACCTAGAAAGAAGATAAGATCTTCTTGATTCACATACTGTCTGTATGCAATTAGTGAAGATGAGAAGATATTTAAAACGTATTGGTTCGTTGTGGAGTTAATATCTTAAAAGGTTACTGAACTATGGGTGATTCCTTGGTCACATTTGTCATCTTTGCAAACTTTCTCATGCTAATGAGATACTATCAAGATGCATTATTCCATAAAACTTTATAAAACAACCATATTGCAGCCTTAATTTGCCATGAAATTTACTTTATTTATGTGTGATTGTTTGTGTTTTATACTTTGTGTTGTTATTATTAGTACTTTGTATTGTTATTTCTATTTGGCATCAATTCATGCTCTTTTGTTTGTTTCTAAATGTTCATTTTTATCTCCATCCTATTGAGATCAATAGTGATTTTCCATCAAACTTTGTTTTTTTTAATTATAATACACAACACGTGTTGTGCTTTTGTGAGACACTAAAATAGAATGAGACACTCAAGAAAAGTATGTATTAGATTGTGATAATATTATCGTTACTTCTAGTATGAACAATACACTAATGATTTGTGAAGTTTCAGCCCATCCAAAAATCAAGAAATGCCTAATCCACTTTGCAAAATTAAGAAATTTGATTGGAAAAATTATATTGAACTTCCATTGGAACATACTCCTGGTCAGAAATTCTAATTCATTTAAGTGCAGAGGTTACGAAAAGAGAGTGTAAGATCCTAATTTCACTTATACCTGCTACCAATAGTTTCTTACTTTGTCTATGACACATTCCTGAACTTTTTCTGGTTATCTTCCTCTTCACCAGTAACAAGACTACAACTTTGTACCCTTGAACTCCTTAAACACTCCAAAATTTCCTATCAACTGGATTGCTATTAATCAAGGAGATAAAAGGAGGAAGGAGAGAAAAAGAAATCACAATAACAGGTGGAAAAGAACATACATGTAGCTGAAACCTTAATTGTAATAACTGCAAATTCTTAACTTCACACTGCACGCGAAAATAATTGTAGAATGAATTTAGTATTTTTTATAATTTGTATCTATTAAATAGCATTTGTTATAGTTGACCTTCGACATATGATATTTATTGTGTAGCCATGTGAATTTATGAAAACTTAAACAAACAAAACAATAAAGTTATTTGGTTTCAATACACTTTTTTCTTGCATAACAATAGGGGGACTACAACAGTTTATTAACACGTCATGGGTTCCATGGGCATTTCAAGTTTTTCCTGTGTTTCCACAAAATCAGTTGACAAATAATTTCGCTAAGCATTGGCCCTGCTTTAGTATTTATATGAGATTTCATTTATTCGATGATCTCTAAGCGCTGGTCCTTCCTCACTATTTACATGAAATTTCACTTATCAATTTCAAAAGTCAAATTCAACTAAAAAGAAACCTAACAATTCCACTTTCCCTAAATTCCACAAAAGAAAAATCAAGGTGATTGTGCATTATGCCTATAAAACAAAGAAGAGTAGAAGGTAGATTTAGAGTGACTACAAGTGCTCCACACCAAAACTCACAAGCAACAATATTCCAACTAACACTACCAAATATAGCAAGAGAAAAGATTTAGCTAAAAAGAACAAAACTGTAGTGCTTTACCTATCAGTTCCTTCCTCCAGAACCTCAAATTAAGCCTAACAAAGGAATATAGTAATACCCTTAAATTTGAGAGAGACTACTGAAAATTAAAAACCCCAGCTTTTCAAGGAAGATGCTAACTACTTCTCAAATCGCTTTACTACGGATATGAGAGAGCACAATGCGTTCAACTGCATCCTAGAAATCAACTATGAAAACGTCAATGCAATAAGGCGAAGAAACTCCAAGCTAAACCCATAAGAACTCAGAAAATTGGTTCCGATGAAAAACTCATATATGAACGGAGGAAGTTCAAAAGAATTTTGATAAAGAAAACTTACTGCATTCTAAAACAAAAATCCTAAATAGAACACGGATACCATAATCACCCAACCAAAATTGAAAGCATAACAATTAAAATTATTGGGACTTCCAAAACACAAGAACAATCGAACATCACAAAAACCCAGAAATTAATTCAAATGGAAAAAATCATATATGAACGAAGGAAGTTGAAAAGAGTTGTGATAAAGAAAACCCAACTAAAATAAACCACAAAGTACATTTCGATGGAAAAAGACCAAATTAACAACAAATTAATAACTACATGTAAGAAAACACAACAAAAATTTACTGCATGTGAGAAAACACAACAAAAATCTGAAATAGGAATTCAAAATAGAGCGGGGAAACCATAATCACCCAGCCAAAATTGAATTGAAAGCATAGCAATTAAAATTACAAAAACCCAGAAAATTGAAAGCATATCGATTAAAATTATTGGGACTTCCAAAACACAAGAAAAATGCAACACCAATAATATGGAAAAAGAAGCAAATTTTCACACGCACAAACCAAATTTGGTATATTCACACACCTAGACCAAATTTGCTTCCCGAACTTCAATTTTGAGGAAAAGAAAGATGATGCAAGAAGAACTGAATGAAAATCGAAAAGTATAACCTAGATGGAATGTTGAAGGAAACAACAGAACACTAATGTGCTGGAGTATAAATGATGAAGACACAAAGTGAGGTGTAAATTGACAAGGCAGGAGGAAGACACGTAGCTATAACAGATACGTGAAAAGACAGAAATACCATTTACATCAATGAAGCAGGCATGTTGAAACAAGCCTTTTTCTAATATAAGAGAAATATGATAGTAGTATATTCTTAAATCTCCTCATGTACTGTCATGATATAGTAGACTCAAAACTTTGAAGCTCCACTTGTTACTCAACATTCAATGTTTAGGAATAGTTGTAGAAGAAGAAGAAGAAGATTTGGTCGGTTTGATTTCTTCAGTGATGTCTCTATTCAATTACAGAACATGGTTGGCTGGTTTGCGCAACTATCATATAGTGTTTGATAGACCAGCCTGTTAAGTGATACCTACTTGCTCATGTCTTAGATTGTATCGAATACGAATTAGAGTATTATAAGTTTCAACTTTGTCGTCCACCATTTTATAATAATTATTAATTAGATAGTTACATCTGCATTACAAACACAGTCAATAGTCAATACCTGCACATGAAGAGACAACTCCAAATCCTAAAAGTTATAGCAACAGTTAGAAAAATGTGTGTTTGTAGTTTCATGTTTACAAATTGTACAACACCAATAATGGATACCACATTAATCTCATCCTCTCTATTATTGCTACTATAAACTTGCATGCTCTTCGCATCATCTGCTTTCTCCAAAATTCTTCATGACATTGAGATTTATGTCATCCATATCTCCAATCTCATTGTCTTGCCCATAATGATCTACACTCATCTTTCCACCTTCAAATGGGGCACAACACCAACCATAAATGTATTCTACTACAAACAAACAAGTTCACAAATTGAATTCTTAGTCATCACTCTCCCGACAATGATGTCATATTTATAAAACTCAAAGTAATCACGAAAATAATTAGGTGAGAAAGTGATCGCTATCAATAAAAATAGTCAACAAGAGAGTCGGGGTCGAATACCACAAGGAGTTATATATTTGTAGAAATTCAATTAGGAAATTAAGATGCAAACCAATTCATTGTAGCAATTAGGACAAATGGGTTGATGATTCCACCAAATTAAAAGAAAGGTTTTGAAATCAATTAACACAATTCAACTATAAACAATGATTCAAACAAGTAAAGGACAATATAGGGGTGTGAGAGTTTGTATCAATATCAAATAGGGGTACAAGTGCTTGCTCAATAATGCTAACTAATCATGGATAGGCTGGATAATCGTCAACGATACAAATCTTCTCTCAATCTCAACACACCATATTATAAAACCTCCTTTCGATCTCATCTATGTAAATACATATCAACACAATGCCTTACTAAAATCTCTCTTTCGAGTAGCACGATCGGCGTATCACCGTTCTATTCTTGAGCTCGCCTTTTCTTGGCTTGATGCTTCAGTTGTTTAAAACTCAGTTGTCGAACTCGATCGAGTCTGCCTTTCATGTTCGGCGAATTGTGGTTACCACCACTACTAAAAAAAAGTGAATACCGACCTAGAAATTACCGACCTCAAATAGAAGTAGGTAATTTCTGAACTCCAGAGGTCGGTATTATTAAAAAGAATAAAACATAAAAACAACTTTAGAAAACCGACTACAAGGAGTCGATTTTTATGAAAAATAAAGCGGGAAAATCAAATACCGACCTCTGGAGGTTGGAATTTTTTATGGAAAAAATGAATTACAATAAAAATTGACCTCTTGATGTCGGTATTAAATAAATCAATAAAAGGAAAACGTAAGTCTATAACCTTACTCAATAATGAATTCTACTTTAATTTTAAAATTAGAATACAAATGAAATTACGCTAATGAAAATAAGAAACATAATTAGATAATACAAAAGATTGCATGAAATCAAATAAAATATATAAAATAAACTTTTAAGAATAATAAAAAAGAAAGAAAGAAAAAAGAATTGAATAAAAAGGATAATGAATGGGCCTAGAGGCCGAAAGGGGAGGGAAATGTTTCCCGCCATTTTGTACTTGGACCCATTTACTCATACTCATATAGCATTACCATGTTGAAGGAAACTGATAGGAAAGGATGGAAGCGGTAAGGTCTCAGAGGAAATCTTTGGTGTCCACGGGCGTCGGTTCAACACTTCCTCTCTATCGTTGTGCCCCTCCACTTGAAGTCCGTCTTGAAGATTTTGAGCTTTACGCCATTGATCGCCTCCGAGGTACTCAAACTATAAACTTTCAAATCTCATTTCCTTCCTCTGCGCTTACTAATTTTATTTTTCTTAATTCAATCCAGTTCTTAAAGGTATTTCGGATGCTTTGTCTAGAGGAAAGAATCCCAATGAAATGGAGAAATTGGTAACTCTATTTTAGTATGGTATATTTTATATCTTTCTACATTCTACAATTGGATTCATCTTAATGCTTTCAAAATTAGGTGTTGGATCTGTGGAAAACAAATATGAGGCATCAACATTCATCTGAGCTCCTTAATAAGGACATAATTTCACATTTTGTTTTGCGACTTGTTTATTGCAGGACGTGATTACCATTTTTTGCCTTTTTTCATTTTCCATAATTCTAACAATCCATTCTTTAATACATATAACTTAATCTTTCAAGGAGGAGTTAAGAAAATGGTTTATTTCAATTGAAACTACCTTATTTCGTTATAGTTTCCGCGATAAACCTTCTGAAATTCAGGTTTGCCACATTTTCTATTCCTCTCACAACATCTTTATGCTTATTGTTTGTGATATAATAAATTTGGACGCAGAGAGCGCTAATGGCAAAGTTTAATCTTCCATACAAAGTTGTCACCACTGCTGAATATGAGGTAAATATTTTTAAAAGATTTTTCTTCTCTTAATACCACTACATTGAAGTTTTACTTTTCGGCAATATATTGGTGTGTGATGCATATTTTATTTACCTTCAAATGGGGCACAACAATAACTCCAACCATAAATGTATTCTACTACAAACAAACAAGTTCATAAATTGAATTCTTAGTCATCACTATCCCGACAATGATGTCATATTTATAAAACTCAAAGTAATCACGAAAATAATTAGGTGAGAAAGTGATTGCTATCAATAAAAATAGTCAACAAGAGAGTCGGGGTCGAATACCAGAAGGAGTGATTTATTTGTAGGAATTCAATTAGGAAATTAAGATGCAAACCAATTCATTGTAGCAATTAGGACAAATGGGTGGATGATTCCACCAAATTAAAGGAAAGGTTTTGAAATCAATTATCACAATTCAACTATAAACAATGATTCAAACAAGTAAAGGACAATATAGGGGTGTGAGAGTTTGTATCAATATCAAATAGGGGAACAAGTGCTTGCTCAATAATGCTAACTAATCATGGATAGGCTGGATAATCGTCAACGATACAAATCTTCTTTCAATCTCAACACACCATATTATAAAATCTCCTTTCGATCTCATCCATGTAAATACATATCAACACAATGCCTTACTAAAATCTCTCTTTCGAGTAGCCCGATCGGCGTATCACCGTTCTATTCTTCAGCTCGCATTTTCTTGGCTTGATACTTCAGTTGTTTAAAACTCAGTTGTCGAACTCGATCGAATCTGCCTTTCATGTTCGGCAAATCGTGGTTACCACCACTACAAAAAAAAAGTGAATACCGACCTCAAATAGAAATAGGTAATTTCTGACCTACAGATGTCGGTATTGTTAAAAAGAATAAAAATAAAAACAACTTTAGAAAACCGACTACAAGGAGTCGATTTTTATGAAAAATAAAGCGGGAAAATCAAATACCGACCTCTGGAGGTTGGAATTTTTTTCGGAAAAAATGAATTACAATAAAAACTGAACTCTTGATGTCGGTATTAATAAATCAATAAAAGGGAAACGTAAGTCTATCACCTTACTCAACAATGAATTCTACTTTAATTTAAAAATTAGAATACAAATAAAATTACGCTAATGAAAATAAGAAACATAATTAGATAATTCAAAAGATTGCATGAAATCAAATAAAATATATAAAATAAACTTTTAAGAATAATAAAAAGATAAGAAAGAAAAAAGAATTGAATAAAAAGGATAATGAATGGGCCTAGAGGCCGAAAGGGGAGGGAAATGTTTCCCGCCATTTTTTACTTGGACCCATTTACTCATACTCATATAACATTACTGTGTTGAAGGAAACTGATAGGAAAGGATGGAAGCGGTAAGGTCTCAGAGGAAATCTTTGGTGTCCACGGGCGTCGGTTCAACACTTCCTCTCTATCGCTGTGCCCCTCCTCTTGAAGTCCGTCTTGAAGATTTTGAGATTTACGCCATTGATCGCCTCCGAGGTACTCAAATTATAAACTTTCAGATCTCATTTCCTTCCTCTGCGCTTACTAATTTTGTTTTTCTTAATTCAATCCAGTTCTTAAAGGTATTTCGGATGCTTTGTCTAGACGAAAGAATCCCGATGAAATGGAGAAATTGGTTACTCTATTTTAGTAGTATATTTTATTTCTTTCTACATTCTACAATTGGATTCATCTTACTGCTTTCAAAATTAGGTGTTGGATCTGTGGAAAACAAATATGAGGTATCAACATTCATCTGAGCTCCCTAATAAGGACATAATTTCACATTTTGTTTTGCGACTTGTTTATTGCAGGACGTGATTACCATTTTTTGCCTTTTTCCATTTTCCATAATTCTAACAATCCATTCTTTAATATATATAACTTAATCTTTTAGGGAGGAGTTAAGAAAATGGTTTCTTTCAATTGAAACTACCTTATTTCGTTACCGTTTCCGCGATGAACCTTCTGAAATTCAGGTTTGCCACATTTTCTATTCCTCTCACAACATCTTTATGCTTATTGTTTGTGATATAATAAATTTGGACGCAAAGAGCGCTAATGGCAGAGTTTGATCTTCCATACAAAGCTGTCACAACTGTTGAATATGAGGTAAATATTTTAAAAAGATTTTTCTTCTCTTAATACCACTACATTGAAGTTTTACTTTTCGGCAATATATTGGTGATGCATATTTTATTTACCTTCAAATGGGGCACAACAACAACACCAACCATAAATGTATTCTACTACAAACAAACAAGTTCACAAATTGAATTCTTAGTCATCACTTTGCCAACAATGATGTCATATTTATAAAACTCAAAGTACTCACGAATAAAATTAGGTGAGAAAGTGATCCCTATCAATAAAAATAGTCAACAAGAGAGTCGGGGTCAAATACCACAAGGAGTGATATATTTGTAGGAATTCAATTAGGAAATTAAGATGCAAACCAATTCATTGTAGCAATTAGGACAAATGGGTGGATGATTCCACCAAATTAAAGGAAAGGTTTTGAAATCAATTATCACAATTCAACTATAAACAATGATTCAAACAAGTAAAGGACAATATAGGGGTGTGAGAGTTTGTATCAATATCAAATAGGGGAACAAGTGCTTGCTCAATAATGCTAACTAATCATGGATAGGCTGGATAATCGTCAACGATACAAATCTTCTTTCAATCTCAACACACCATATTATAAAATCTCCTTTCGATCTCATCCATGTAAATACATATCAACACAATGCCTTACTAAAATCTCTCTTTCGAGTAGCCCGATCGGCGTATCACCGTTCTATTCTTCAGCTCGCCTTTTCTTGGCTTGATACTTCAGTTGTTTAAAACTCAGTTGTCGAACTCGATCGAATCTGCCTTTCATGTTCGGCAAATCGTGGTTACCACCACTACAAAAAAAAAGTGAATACCGACCTCAAATAGAAATAGGTAATTTCTGACCTACAGATGTCGGTATTGTTAAAAAGAATAAAAAATAAAAACAACTTTAGAAAACCGACTACAAGGAGTCGATTTTTATGAAAAATAAAGAGGAAAAATCAAATACCGACCTCTGGAGGTTGGAATTTTTTTCGGAAAAAATGAATTACAATAAAAACTGAACTCTTGATTACGGTATTAATAAATCAATAAAAGGGAAACGTAAGTCTATAACCTTACTCAACAATGAATTCTACTTTAATTTAAAAATTAGAATACAAATAAAATTACGCTAATGAAAATAAGAAACATAATTAGATAATTCAAAAGATTGCATGAAATCAAATAAAATATATAAAATAAACTTTTAAGAATAATAAAAAGATAAGAAAGAAAAAAGAATTGAATAAAAAGGATAATGAATAGGCCTAGAGGCCGAAAGGGGAGGGAAATGTTTCCCGCCATTTTTTACTTGGACCCATTTACTCATACTCATATAACATTATTGTGTTGAAGGAAACTGATAGGAAAGGATGGAAGCGGTAAGGTCTCAGAGGAAATCTTTGGTGTCCACGGGAGTCGGTTCAACACTTCCTCTCTATCGCTCTGCCCCTCCTCTTGAAGTCCGTCTTGAAGATTTTGAGATTTACGCCATTGATCGCCTCCGAGGTACTCAAATTATAAACTTTCAGATCTCATTTCCTTCCACTGCGCTTACTAATTTTGTTTTTCTTAATTCAATCCAGTTCTTAAAGGTATTTCGGATGCTTTGTCTAGACGAAAGAATCCCGATGAAATGGAGAAATTGGTTACTCTATTTTAGTAGTATATTTTATTTCTTTCTACATTCTACAATTGGATTCATCTTACTGCTTTCAAAATTAGGTGTTGGATCTGTGGAAAACAAATATGAGGTATCAACATTCATCTGAGCTCCCTAATAAGGACATAATTTCACATTTTGTTTTGCGACTTGTTTATTGCAAGACGTGATTACCATTTTTTGCCTTTTTCCATTTTCCATAATTCTAACAATCCATTCTTTAATATATATAACTTAATCTTTTAGGGAGGAGTTAAGAAAATGGTTTCTTTCAATTGAAACTACCTTATTTCGTTACCGTTTCCGCGATGAACCTTCTGAAATTCAGGTTTGCCACATTTTCTATTCCTCTCACAACATCTTTATGCTTATTGTTTGTGATATAATAAATTTGGACGCAAAGAGCGCTAATGGCAGAGTTTGATCTTCCATACAAAGCTGTCACAACTGTTGAATATGAGGTAAATATTTTAAAAAGATTTTTCTTCTTTTAATACCACTACATTGAAGTTTTACTTTTCGGCAATATATTGGTGATGCATATTTTATTTACCTTCAAATGGGGCACAACAACAACACCAACCATAAATGTATTCTACTACAAACAAACAAGTTCACAAATTGAATTCTTAGTCATCACTTTGCCAACAATGATGTCATATTTATAAAACTCAAAGTACTCACGAATATAATTAGGTGAGAAAGTGATCCCTATCAATAAAAATAGTCAACAAGAGAGTCGGGGTCGAATACCACAAGGAGTGATATATTTGTAGGAATTCAATTAGGAAATTAAGATGCAAACCAATTCATTGTAGCAATTAGGACAAATGGGTGGATGATTCCACCAAATTAAAGGAAAGGTTTTGAAATCAATTATCACAATAACTATAAACAATGATTCAAACAAGTAAAGGACAATATAGGGGTGTGAGAGTTTGTATCAATATCAAATAGGGGGTACAAGTGCTTGCTCAATAATTCTAACTAATCATGGATAGGCTGGATAATCGTCAACGATACAAATCTTCTTTCAATCTCAACACACCATATTATAAAATATCCTTTCGATCTCATCCATGTAAATACATATCAACCCAATGCCTTACTAAAATCTTTTTTTCGAGTAGCACGATCGGCGTATCACCGTTCTATTCTTCAGCTTGCCTTTTCTTGGCTTGATACTTCAGTTGTTTAAAACTCAGTTGTCGAACTCGATCGAGTCTGCCTTTCATGTTCGGCAAATCGTGGTTACCACCACTACTAAAAAAAAGTGAATACCGACCTAGAAATTACCGACCTGAAATAGAAGTAGGTAATTTCTGACCTCCAGAGGTCGGTATTGTTAAAAAGAATAAAAAATAAAAAAAGCTTTAGAAAACCAACTACAAGGAGTCGATTTTTATGAAAAAAAAAAGCGGGAAAATCAAATACCGACCTTTGGAGGTTGGAATTTTTTCCGGAAAAAATGAATTACAATAAAAACTGACCTCTTGATGTCCGTATTAAATAAATCAATAAATAACAATATTCTATTTTTTCTCAATTAAATATAAAAAACAAAATTGAAAAATATTTTGAATTAACGTTATTTAAATCGTCTTCCGGAGGACGATTTTGTGTAAAATAAAATAAAAAATAAATTATAATACCGACTTCCGAAAATTGGTAAAATTAAATAGTATGTAATTAAATGAATTTTCATTAAAATATTTATATTGTGACTTCCAAAAAATTAATAAATTAATATTTTCAATTAACTTTAAATAAATCGTTATCCGGATGACGGCTTTATATAAGTTCAAAAATAAATTAATATAAAATATCGACTTCCTTATGTCAGTATTATTTAATAAACATGACTACTTTTTATTTATCTTACAATTTAATGTGATACCGACCTCATGAGGTCGATATTTTTTATTTAATCTAATTACTTTTAATAAAAGCGACATTCGGAGGTCGATTTGATTAAAATATTCCTATTAATCATAATTTTACTATTGTGCATAATACTAAATTTTCATTTATGAAATAGACAATAGAACATCGTAAAGTACTATACAAAGCAAGTTCTATCAAGATTTTTACGTTCGATCTTGAATGGATGTCAAGTGTAGTGATCATACTGTAGGCAATGACATGTAAAGGATAATTCATCGGAGTATGAAATATGTTGATTATATACTCGTCCAGTAGTTTAACAAATCAAGTCTTATATATTAATGTTTCAGATATGAAATATATTATCAATTAAAGAAATACAGATGATCAATTTAAGGAGATTTATACATTAAATTTGATATTGATAAACTTTTGTTGATCGATAAAATTAAATTTATATAATTAGGAGGTGTATATATATATATTGTTGACACCCAATTTTGACCGACTTACAATTAAATACGTATTTTAAAACATAGTACGAGTTTTAAAATCTTAATCGATTTTGTCTAAAATTATATATTATAGTATCGCTAATTTACAAAATTATCAATTATTATTATTAAATTATTTTTATTATTATTAAATTATTATATTTATCGATAGTTAAACTCGAAATAACTACTTTATTTAAATGTTTTTAAATTTAGGTGTGTTTAATTTATATGAAAATATTTTAATATATGTAGTATTTTATTAATTGAATAACACATCTTTAATCTCCCCTTAAATCATTTAAATTATAACCTCTTTTGTTCAATTTGTTCAATTTGTTTAATTCATAGCCCTCTTCCTATCCAATTCTATTTCATGTCAATTATGGCCATTTGCTTATTTCAATTATAGCCTATCTGAATCAATTCAATTCTCAAAAGCCCCATCCTTTAATCTCAGCCATTCGTTCATCCAAGATCAAATCTTGATCGTCCATATCATTCAAACCAAAGGCTGAGATCAAATCTTCATTCTTTATTATCTATTTATATATTATATAAACCAAATGAACCAAAACCCTACGCCATCCTTCTTTCTTCATCTTCCTCTCATCTCCTCCTTCCCCTATCTCTCCCTCTCCTCTATTCTCCTAGCAGCTCAGGCGAAGCAGCGAACGGCGCCGGCCAGCGAGCAGCCGCGAAAACCAGCCGGCAACCGGGCGCCGCCTCCGATCCGTCTTCTCGCCAGCAAGCGAAGGCCACGCCGGCCAGCTCCGACCGGCGAGCCTCTTTCTCTCTTCTCCTCCGCTCCAGTGAGGACGACAACAACAAACAGCAGCTCCATCTGCTCTGACCGGCGAGCAGCCAACTCCGGCGAAGGCAAGGTAATCACCGGCGAACCCCATCGAAGACGACAACAACAACAGTGAGACCCTCGCATCTCCATTCCTCTCCTCTTCAGCGAAGTTCTAGTAATCCAGGTATTTGATTAATCATCATACATACATAACAGTACTTATAATAAAGCTAAATTGAAGTTTACATGGTCCAACAATTTCTCAAACACGTCTGTAAATAACTATAATATTAGAACTCTAAAACTATTCAAATTTATTTAAGCTCTAGTTATATGAGACTGGCAAAACTAGATAATCAAACTTGGGATGGAAGGAGAAACAATGTCCGTGAATGTAGATTTATTAGGAGTCTAGACTCTCTCTTGACTCACTTGAGCCTTTATCTCAATATGAAACTGACACTCTGAAACAATAGAGTTCATTCCAACAATCTTTGTATGGAAACAAGAAGACATTCTGATTCCCAAGTAATTTGTGACATTCATCAGTCATCTTACCCAAGAGTCAGTTGTATGGAAGTTACTGAGCACACTCTTCTGCATTTATTTTACGTAAAGACCGTCTGTGTTTGAAAGATATACAAACACACCACTGGATAAAACAAACAAGAAATCTCAGAATTAACAAGTGGAGCTTAGGTATAAATAGCCACGTCCTATTGGAGAACCATTCAGGTCAACAAGGCAGAAGCAAGAACATTCAGTCACTCCTGCCAATGTTATGTATGCACATATGAAAATAGAAAGGCTGCATGAAGTAGTAGCATCAAGTCAAACCATTTTACCTTTGAAGTATGGAAACCACTAACATGCGCACATAGATAAGGACTCAACTTCTGACCTCCTCGAGCGCTCAACATTTCAGAAACTAATTTCAGCATGCTCCCATAAAAAAGAGACCTTTAATCAATAAGACAGTATTAGTTATCTATAATGTGTTTAAATTTCTAAAGTTCAAGTACAATTGTTTTCTATAATGTGTTTGCGTCCATCTAGTATTGATACTTAGCTTTAATTTTGTGATAATTTGTTTGTGTCCATCGAGGGTTGGCGTAGCTTTAAATTAGGTGATAATGTATTTGTTTAGCATAAGTACCAACACTAGTTGATCCTATTGATGAAAAAATTGATTTTCTTGCAAAATCAATTTGTGTCCATCTAGTGTTGACACTTAGATTTAAATTTAGAAATAATATAATTGTTAAGCATAAGTACCAACACTAGTTGATCCTATTGATGACAAAATTGTTTTTCTTGCAAGATCGATTTGTGTCCATCTAGTGTTGATACTAAGCTTTAATTTAGGAATAATGTGTTTGTTAGGCATAAGTACCAACACTAGTTGATCCTATTGATGACAAAATTGATTTTCTTGCAAGATCGATTTGTGTCCATCTAGTGTTGATATTAAGCTTTAATTTCGGAATAATGTGTTTGTTAAACATAAGTACCCAACACTAGTTGATCCTATTGGTGACAAAATTGATTTTTTTGGAAGATCAATTTGTGTCCATCTAGTGTTGACACTTGACTTTAAATTTAGAAATAATATATTTGTTAAGCATAAGTACCAACACTAGTTGATCCTATTAATGACAAAATTGATTTTCTTGCAAGATCGATTTGTGTCCATCTAGTGTTGATACTAAGCTTTAATTTAGGAATACTGTGTTTGATAATCATAAGTACCAACACTAGTTGATCCTATTAGTTGGTGGATTTAGTTGTTGGAATTAATTCAAAAGTAGTTATAGTTAATGTTGTTTAGTTGTTGAAATAAATTCAAATAAAGTTTAATTAAGCCCTAGCTAGTTTGACTCATTATTTAAAATGATGTAGTTTAGTTGGTGGATTTAGTTGTTGAAATTAAGTCAAAGCTAGTTAGAGTTAAAAAGTTGTTTAGTTGTTGAAATAAATTCAAATAAATAATGTGGTTTAGTTGGTGGATTTAGTGGTTGGAATTAAGTCAAAACTAGTTAGAGTTAATATTGTTTAGTTGTTTAAATAAGTTCAAATAAACAATGTAGTTTAGTTGGTGGAATTAATTCAAAATTAGTTAGAATTAAAAAGTTGTTTAAATAAGTTCAAATGAATTATAATGTGGTTTAGTTGGTGGAATTGGTTGTTGGAATTAAGTCAAAACTAGTTAGAGTTAAAGTTAGTTGTTGAAATAAGTTCAAATGAATAATGTGGTTTAGTTGGTGGAATTAATTCAAAACTAGTTAGAGTTGATGTTGTTTGGTTGTTTAAATAAGTTCAAATAAATAATGTGGTTTAGTTGGTAGATTTAGTTGTTGGAATTAAGTCAAAACTAGTTAGAGTTAAAGTTGTTTAAATAAGTTAATATAAATAATTTGGTTTAGTTGGTGGAATTAATTCAAAACTAGTTAGAGTTAATATTGTTTAGTTGTTTAAATAAGTTCAAATAAGCAATGTGGTTTAGTTGGTGGATTTAAGTGAAAACTAGTTAGGGTTAAAAAGTTGTTTAGCAGTTTAAATAAGTTCAAATAAATAATGTGGTTTAGTTGGTGGATTTAGTTGTTGGAATTAAGTCAAAACTAGTTAGAGTTAAAGCTGTTTAGTTGTTGAAATAAGTTCAAATAAATAATGTGGTTTAGTTGGTGGAATTAATTCAAAACTAGTTAGAGTTAATGTTGTTTGGTTGTTTAAATAAGTTCAAATAAATAATGTGATTTAGTTGGTGGAATTAAGTCAAAACTAGTTAGAGTTAAAGTTGTTTGATCGTATTTTTGTTTATTTTGAAGTTGGATTTAGTTTATTTTGAAGTTGGATGAAGTTTATTTTGAAGAAGATTAATGTATATGTTGAAAAATATTGTGTTGGCAACTTATTGGGTTGCATTGGTAGAAATATGCAGGTGGACAACTAAAATTGCAGCAATTTGCTGGCAGTTTTGTAGCAGAAAACCAACCTCTGGAGGTCAGAATCTCAAAAATAAATAAAACAAAAAATAAACGATACCGACCTTTGGAGGTCGGAATATAAAAAATAAATAAAATAAAAAATAAACAATACAGACCTCTAGAGGTTGGAATATCAAAAGTAAAAAAATATAAAATATAATATACAAAATACCGACCTCCAACGGTTGAAATTTAAAAATTAAAATATACGGACTTCCAAAGGTCGAAAATATTAAAAATAATTTTTTAAAGATTAGAAATTAATTAATACCGACCTCTAAATGTCGGTATTTCAAAATATAAGAAATAAATATTTTGACATCCAAAAGACGGAAATAATAAAAATAAAAATAAAAATAAACAAATATATGAAAGTGACCTCAAGAAGTCAAAAAATAAAATAATGAATTTTTCGACTTAAAATTAAAACTGACCTTGAAAGGTCGGTAAATATCGACCTCCAGAGGTCGGTATTGAAAAGCGACCAAGCTTTTTTCGACCTAAGCTGGGAAGTCGGTATTTGGTCAGTATTTCAGGGAATATCGACTTTCGGAAGTCAGTATTTGTAGGTTGGTATTCACTATTTTTTTAGTAGTGCACCTTGTTCGCTCATTTAGCCTTCATTTTATCTCAGAAGTCTGTCACCTTCGGTGGTGAAATTTAGCTCGCCTTTTCACATTTGGAGGATCAGTGATGTCGTCCTTCTTCGCCAACTTGCCTTGATTTTTATCATTAGACACTGTCAATTTCGACGGAGTTCATACCTATTGGGCGATTCGCCCATGGTATTAGGCGATTCTCAGTTGGGAGTTTACACTCTTTTCAATGTTTTGACCTAGATTTGTCGTTGCCTTATCTTTTAGTTTTCATAGTCGTAAAATATCATCAGATAATGACATAAATGCCCGACATAAATAGTCATTGAAAACACTATTTGTTGAACTAGAAAGGCCTCAAATGAGTCAGAATCTCAGACTCATAACTCTTAATACAGTATATGTATTTAATATCAGTTAAAAAAATATTAGCCTTTATAATACCAATATTATATATATATATATATATATATATATTAATTATCAGTTAAGCGAAATGATCTCTTGGGCATCTATTGTAATTGTTTAGGGGACATCAATGCAAGGGGTATGTATTTGTAATTAATTTATATTTATAGGACAATTGCTTAGTTTCCCCAAAAATCAACCACAAAGACTTTTAGGGCCTGTTTGGAAAGCTATTTAGTAATTGGAATTGATGTAATTACTAGGATAATAATTATCAGCCTAATAAAAACATATATTCTTAACTAATATTACCAAAAAATAATTGATTTATATTTTTCAAATTAGTATATTTCAATTGAATTAATGATAAAATTAAAAGTACAAGGTAAGATTTATATGAACATCATGAAATACATGTTTGACAAAAAAATTAATATTATAAAACAAATGAAATTCAAAATATAACATAAGTTCTATTTTTTTTTTTTAAAAAATTCACATAATACTCTTATGTCAAATTTCAACATAACATACATAAAATATGATTTAGAAGAAAAGGGAAACGTAAGTCTATAACCTTACTCAACAATGAATTCTACTTTAATTTAAAAATTAGAATACAAATGAAATTACGCTAATGAAAATAAGAAACATAATTAGATAATACAAAAGATTGCATGAAATCAAATAAAATATATAAAATAAACTTTTAAGAATAATAAAAAAGAAAGAAAGAAAAAAGAATTGAATAAAACGGATAATGAATGGGCCTAGAGGCCGAAAGGGGAGGGAAATGTTTCCCGCCATTTTGTACTTGGACCCATTTACTCATACTCATATAACATTATTGTGTTGAAGGAAACTGATAGGAAAGGATGGAAGCGGTAAGGTCTCGGAGGAAATCTTTGGTGTCCACCGGCGTCGGTTCAACACTTCCTCTCTATCGCTCTGCCCCTCCACTTGAAGTCCGTCTTGAAGATTTTGAGCTTTACCCCATTGATCGCCTCCGAGGTACTCAAACCATAAACTTTCAGATCTCATTTCCTTCCTCTGCGCTTACTAATTTTGTTTTTCTTAATTCAATCCAGTTCTTAAAGGTATTTCGGATGCTTTGTCTAGAGGAAAGAAGCCCGATGAAATGGAGAAATTGGTAACTCTATTTTAGTAGTATATTTTATTTCTTTCTACATTCTACAATTGAATTTATCTTACTGCTTTCAAAATTAGGTGTTGGATCTGTGGAAAACAAATATGAGGCATCAACATTCATCTGAGCTCCTTAATAAGGACATAATTTCACATTTTGTTTTGCGACTTGTTTATTGCAGGACGTGAGTACCATTTTTTGCCTTTTTCCATTTTCCATAATTCTAACAATCCATTCTTTAATATATATAACTTAATCTTTTAGGGAGGAGTTAAGAAAATGGTTTCTTTCAATTGAAACTACCTTATTTCGTTACCGTTTCCGCGATGAACCTTCTGAAATTCAGGTTTGCCACATTTTCTATTCCTCTCACAACATCTTTATGCTTATTGTTTGTGATATAATAAATTTGGACGCAGAGAGCGCTAATGGCAGAGTTTGATCTTCCATACAAAGCTGTCACCACTGCTGAATATGAGGTAAATATTTTAAAAAGATTTTTCTTTTCTTAATACCACTACATTGAAGTTTTACTTTTCGGCAATATATTGGTGATGCATATTTTATTTACGCCTATCTTGCTTATGATGCAGAGTGTGAAGGAAAAATTGAACCAAGTTGCACGCGCCATAGGCCAACCTATTACAAGTAGTAGTACTCTTTTGTAATTCCAATCGTGAACGTCTATTTTGATACTATTTAAGTCATTAACTTCATGATTTTGATTATTTGCAGCTGATGCTATCTATTACAAGGTATGCTCTTGACTTTTGCAATGCTTAACCCCCTGGTAAAAGAAAATGGAAGTAATAAAGGAGCCAATAGCTATGTAGCTTGGGCCCCTTTAAAATTTCTGCTGCACCCAAGTAGATCTGATAGGCTTTGGGTGTGGGATCCTCACCAAATTTGGTCAACTTATTTTGGGTACTTTGGTTACATCTATGACCAAGAAATGTAGATTGATTGGGTATTTGGCTTTATTTTTGAGTTGTGGCATCTATTCATATAAAGTATGAACACTTTGCTATACATGGGATATCTTATGAATAGAATATCAGGTATTTTTTTTTTTGAGATTGAAAAATAAAAAATAAAAAAATAAAATAATATCAGGTATTTATAATGTATTAAATTTAATAGTTTTAGCTCAACAACTTTTAATTGATCCGATACGTATGTATAAATGTCATAATTCCCATTTATTCGCCGTACCCCAGCATCCTTGCCCACTCTGAGATTCATACCTCCGAATACTAAATTTTATGTAATGAAGAACCTAACCTCTTGTTCTGCACCAGTATACCCATACTTAAGCCTGAGCAACATCAGCCAAGACAACAATGGGTCTGCATGAACATCTCAGGCTTAAGTATACCCATACTTAAGCCTGAGCAACATCAGCCAAGACAACAATGGGTCTGCATGAACATCTAAGTAGAGGAGTGCAAAAGAAAGATGTCGTTGACCATATTATACTTGTATACTTCCATTTCAGAATTGAAAGAATTGTTGCCTAATAGCTATATGTGTATGAATCGACAGATCAATTTGCTTAAGAAACTTCTTTGGTTTGACCAGCATGCTTGTTGGGGATTGTAAGAAATAGAAGTGGCTACGATTTTGAGTGTAGACCTCTTGATGTGGCTGAACATTTTTCATGATTGGCTCAGTAGGAACTATAAGACAGGTTGTCAATTATATTATGCTAGGAAAATAAAGTATCAAAAAGGACTGTTTATCTTGTTTGAATGAGATTTTGCTTTAGGAGGTTCTGGTTGAGTTTTCTCTTATATTATTTTGGTTTTAATAACTCAAGGTTCCATTTGAGGAGGTGCCAGAGCTTGTGGCAGGTCGACGAGTATTTATTCAAAAAGGGAATGCATATATCGCCATGAATCAGGTAGTTCGTTGTATTTTTATGGAAGCTGTTAGAATATGAATAAATATATAAATCCTACTTAGAATAGAGATAAGAATAGGAATCCTAATTGGAAAAAGAGTCATAGGAATAGGAATCCTAATTTGAAAAGGAGTCCAATGTAGTGTCTATAAATAGGGTCTCAATGTAATAATGTAGATACACAATTTCAATAATATATTTCTCCTATATTTCTCACATGGTATCAGAACAATGGTGAGAAATTAAATCAGCCGTCATTATGCAATTTTCCGGTGACCTGAATTGCTGCCCGAGAAGATAACATTTTTTGGTAGTGTTTTTCAGCAATTTTCTTTTTTCCTGTGGGGTCGCCTCTTAATTTCGAGGCTGACCATATAATTTTTTTCTTGATTCCAGATCAGTTTTTGGTGATCGGATCTCTTTTTCCGGCAGTCAGATTTATTTCCAACAGTTCCAATTCCAGTTCTAGCAGTCAGCCATTCCAGAAATCAGATTCAGGTCCCCAAAATACTACTTCTTCTTAGAAGGTTGTGATTGGTCCAAAGGGCTGGTCACAAACGGATTTCTCGGTTATCAAAAAAAAATAATTCTTATTTCACAATATGTCGTTCGAAATTGATATTTTTGGCTCCAAGAATATAGGAATTTCAAGTGCTATGATCACTACCGAACCATTAATGGGAAGCTCAAGCTATTTAGCTTGGGTTCTTCGGTTGAGTTGTGGTGCAAGGACCAAGGCGCCCAAGATCACTTAATCAACAATGCTAGTGTGGTAGATGAAAAGGCAAAGGTTAGTGAGGTAGATGATAAAGCCAAAGCACAATGGGAGAAGGTTGATGCTCAATTATGTAGTCTTTTATGGCGATCTATCGACTCTAAGTTAATGCCCATGTTTCGCCCATCCTAGACATGTTATTTAGTTTGGGAAAGGGCTCGTGCTTTAAATACTAATGATATATCTCGATTCTATGATGTAATATCTAGAATGACCAATTTAAAGAAACAAGAATTTGATGTCTACTTGGGATAGGTACAAGCAGTTATGGAGGAATTTGAAATGTTGATGCCCGTCACTACGAATGTGAACAAACAACAAAAGCACAAACAAACGTTGTTTCTAGTTCTTACACTTGTTGGACTTCACCCTGACCATGATTCAGGGCGTGATCAGATTTTAGCTAGTCCTACCGTACCTATAATTGATGAATTATTTTCTTGTCTACTTCGTCTAGCCGCGCATCCCAACAACAAAGTAGTTTCATCATTCACCATTGACTCCTCTATTTTGGCATCTCAAATCATAGACAAACGAATATATTAGCCTATGGAGAATTGGCGAGGAGGAGGTCTTTTTGGAAGATCTCGATTCAAGTGTAGTTATTGTCATAAGCTTGGACACACTTGTGACATATGTCCTACTTTGTATGATCCACCATCGAGTTATGATCCTATTGCTATAAAGGAATATAATAAGTCCCTTTGAAATCGCACAATTAAGCAAACATCTCCATTCCACAAGTAGCATCTGTTGCTCAGCCTGATCGACCACCTAATAATGCTCATTTTGCTCAGGCAGAATATGATGAGTTCCTTCCGTATCAAGCAAGTAAGCAAACATCTCCACAAGTAGCCTCGGTTACTAAGCCTAATGTTCATATTGCGGGTAATTCTTATGCTTGTGTTTCACAATCTAGTATGCTCGGATTATGGGTCATGGACTCGGGCGCTTCTGATCATATTTCTGGTAACATATCACCTCTGTCTGATATTGTTTAGTCACAATCTCTTCTTGCTATTACTCTGGCCAATTGGATCCAAACAAAACCAAACGACCACCTAATAATGCTCATATTGCTCAGGCAGAATATGATGAGTTCCTTCGGTATCAAGCAAGTAAGCAAACATCTCCACAAGTAGCCTCGGTTACTCAGCCTAATGTTCATGTTGCGGATAATACTTATGCTTGTGTTTCACAGTCTAGTACTCTCGGATCATGGGTCATGGACTCGGGCGCTTCTGATCATATTTCTGGTAACATATCATCTCTGTCTGATATTGTTTATTCACAATCTCTTCTTGCTATTACTTTGGCCAATTGGATCCAAACAAAACCAAAAGGGGTTGGAAAAGCCAAATAACAAGATGCAAGGATTGCATCACCCCAAAAACGCTACGGAACATGGGATTCAATGAGGAGAGTGCAAGTTGTCTCAATGATATGTCTATTATTCCTTTTTCCCACACCATTCTATTGAGGGGTGCAAGGACAAGAAGCTTGGTGAATAATTCCTCGGTGAGTCATAAATTTTTGAAATTGGGAGGATAAGCATTCTAAGGCATTATCACTACGAAAAGTACGAATGGAAACACCAAACTGATTTTGTATTTCACAAAGAAACTTTTGAATATAGAAAATAACTCGGAACGATCTTTCATTAAGAAAACCCAAGTGCATCTTGAATAATCATCAATGAAACTAACAAAATAACGAAAACCTAAGGGTGAACCGACTCTACTAGGACCGCAAATAACAGAATGAACTAATGAAAAAATAGACATTGAACGACTCTTACTAATATGTGTAAATGTAGCACGAATGTGTTTCCCAAGTTGACATAACTCACAATCTAATGTGGATAAACTAGGCACCATCATCTGTAGCTTGGATAAACTCAGGTGTCCAAAAGGTTTGTGAATAAGGGCTGGAGGATCTGTATTGGAGCTTGCTGTGAAGGAATTTGAAGAGGTTAGATAGTAAAGGCCTTGTGATTCATGTCCTGTGCCACTCATCTGTCCCGTACTGCTGTCCTACGTGAGAAAAGAATCATCAAACAAGGTTATGCCACAATGTAGGGCACGCGCTAAACGACTAACAAATGCTAGATTAAAAGAAGAACCAGGAACATAAAGAACAGAGTCTAGAGGGACATAACATAGTGGTTTGGTATGACTCATAGTGAAGCTGATAACTCTGTGTTTAATCGGCATTCTGCACAAAATTGTTTATTTATTTTGTTGTTTATGTTGATGATATTGTTATCACTGGCAACGATCAAGATGGTATCACTCATTTGAAGCTACATCTCTTTAAGCATTTCTTGGTTGAAGTATTTTCTAGGTATTGAGGTTGCTCAGTCTAGATCAGGTATTGTTATTTCTTAACGCAAGTATGCCTTAGACATTCTTGATGAGACAAGAATGATGGTATGTAGACCCATTGACACTCTTATAGATTCGAATGTTAAACTCCTTTCAGGACAGGGGAGCCACTCAGTAATCCTGAAAGGTATAGATGGGTGGTTGGAAAGCTGAATTATCTTAAAGTGACTAGACTTGACATCTCTTTTACTGCGAGTGTTGTAAGTCAGCTTATGATTTCCCCTTGTGATAGTCATTGGGAAGCAATTGTTTGTATTCTGCGACATATAAAGTCAGCTCCTGGTAAATGACTACTATCAAAGCCATGAGCATATCACTGGATATACGGACACTGATTGGGCAGGATTACCCTCCGATAGACGTTCGACATCAGGATATTGTGTTTTAGTAGGAGGTAGTTTGGTGTCCTGGAAGAGTAAGAAATAGAGCGTGGTTGCTCGATCTAGTGCAAAATAAGAATATTGAGCAATGGCTGCAACAATTTGTGAGCTAGTTTGGATCAAACAGCTGCTCAGAGACCTAAAATTTGACGAAATCAGTCCAATGGAACTTGTGTGTGATAATCAAGCGGCCCTTCATATCGCATCAAATCCAGTGTTTCATGAAAGGACTAAGCACATTGAGATTGACTGTCACTTTGTCAGAGAAAAGATACTCTCAAGAGATATTGTTACAAAATTTGTTAAGTCGAATGATCAACTTGCAAATATCTTCACCAAGTCTCTCACCGGTCCTCGTAGTAATTGTATCTGTAACAAGCTAGGTACATATGATTCGTATGCACCAGCTTGAGGGGTAGTGTTACTTAGAATAAGAATATGGATAGGAATATGAATCCTAATTTGAAAAGGAGTCCAATGTAGTGTCTATAAATAGGGTCTCAATGTAATAATGTAGATACACAATTTCAATAATATATTTCTCCTATATTTCTCACAGAAGCATCCAAATGAATATGTTAATATCAATATACCAATTCCTGTGACATAGCTTATTCTTGCAGGTGGTTTCACTAGTTATCACGCAGTTTCGGAGTCATCTTTCGAAAGCACTAGTGCTGACAAACAGGTTGGTTGCCCAGTTTTGGTCTTCATGGAAAGATGAGCATACCCATTCTTAGATAAGCAACATCTTAAAAATAACAATTATTGAAAGTAACTTCTCTTATTTTCACTATTTTAAACTTTGTTTCAAGCTGATTTCTTGTCGTAAAAATGAAATTATCCTTTCCGGAACTTGATTCTCAATGACTGCAGTGCTTCAAATTAGTTGAGCATGTCACATTAGAAACTGGATCGCTGAACAAATTCGTTCAGCTTCTCATCCAAGAATAAACAATATATCAGACAACAAAGATAATTGATTTGTTTACTGCTTTATTTGTAAGCCTCTAGTCATTAGCATGTGCATTTCCACTTTGTGCGTCAGGTTTCTCATTTTCTCTTGCTTTTCTTATATCTGAGTTGATGGTTTAGAGAGACCACATTTGTCATCGGTCAGATTTCTTCTATATCAGGAACTCATTAAGCTGACTATGTGTTGTTGAGTTCATCTGACATTTCATCTAGCATGTTGCTTTTGGAATTTTATCTATTTACTCCTTTTAAAGTTAAAACTTGTGTTCCATCATTAGATATTTAGAAGTTTCAGTTTACTGATTTCAGAAAATGGACCTCGATGATCAGAGAACAGGAGAAGGACCGTTTGGTTCCTGTGAGTATTGAGCTAGTTTTGAAGTTGCACTCAAAGATTGTTTATGTTCCTTAATGTCTAAACCTAACTTCCCTTCAATATTTTAGATTATTGAAGCCTTATCCACAAGTTACCTGGGTCCTGATTATAGCCAGGTGGTTTAGAGCTCCTTTATTATCATCTACTTCTGCAGTTGCAACGTTCTTGTTGCGTTCACTTGACTAATCCAACCTTTGTTTCAGTCGAGAGAACATGCAGAAATATCACTAAAAGACATTGACCAGATTGCTAAGAGTTCATTCCCTCTATGTATGCGTCATCTTTTCGAAAAGGTTAGAAGTTGATCAAGAAACTAAGTTCAGTAACATCGTATGTTCCTTTTAGGGTTTACTGTCATATTATCTCTTAATTGTTGTACTTTTAAGCAGTTATGATGGTTTGGTACTGCACCTTCTTTTCCAAAAAGTTCGCCTTCACTATGGTTTATGAATTATTGCAGCTACGAGAGGATCATCATCTGAAGCATGGAGGGAGGATGCAACTTGGTCTATTTCTCAAGGTTATATTATCAGGGTTGATGAGGATTTTGCCTAAAATAATTGAACTATTTTTTTAGATGTGATAACAGGATTAATGGAACTTCATTGCACCGAGCACTCACATATTTTATTCCGCTGTATAGCAATCCATTATATTCATTTTTGTCTTTGATTTACACCAAAATAAATCACAAACTTTCCTTCTAGGTGATTCATCGATGTTGAATCGTATTCATGCAGTCGTTCCTCTCTCTTTATTGGTTTGGGGGAGGGGGGATTGGGGTTATTTATGACAATATATTATTGCTTTCCAATTGTTTATACAAAAAGGAAACTCAATACAACTGAATTTAGAAATTTTCTGCAAATAGGAATGCTCCAACAGACGTTCTTTGTTATTGAACAACATGTGCTAGCTATTGCACATGACATAATAGAAAATGGATGATTAATAATTTGATAAACACAAACTATGCATTCAAGGATTCTGGTCAAATATATGCCTTCCAGAGAGAAAGATGTGAAGAATAAAAAGCAAAAGGATTTACCAAAGCTAGAAGGTGGTCAAAGAAATGGTTCTGGATGAGGTTAAGAAGTAATTGCTTTTAAAAAATAGGAAATAGGCTTAGTGGTATAGAACAATTTTTATCCTACAGTTTTGATCAGTCAAGAAAGAAAGTAAGTTAAGAGGAAAAACGAAGAAAAGAGTCATGAAGTTCTCTTTTGTTCTATTAGGGCTCTCTTCTTGTCAATAATTTGTTTAGAGTTACAGATTCTTTGGTTGAAGCACGTGGATATCTACAAGAACATGAGTATTAGTTTGAGGTTCTCTCAATGAGCTATCCTAAGAATCAATTCTTCACTTTTCATTCTTTGACAGTGTTTTGCTTTATTTGTAGGGTGTTGGATTGAAGTTGGATGATGCCCTTGCATTCTGGAGAGCTGAGTTCTCCCGAAAAGTAAGCAGTATTTAGTGCTCTATGTATTTATTTTTTTACACATTGCAAGTGTTTTCCTCTGTCGAATGTAATGGACTGAACATGTCCAAACATGAGCAAGCTATTAGAGGCAAGAAGCACTGTGGAGAAGAGTTGCCCTCAGTTTTCCTTGTACATGCTATATTTGTGTCATTGCAAGTGTTTTCCTCTGTCGAATGTAATGGACTGAACATGTCCAAACATGAGCAAGCTATTAGAGGCAAGAAGCACTGTGGAGAAGAGTTGCCCTCAGTTTTCCTTGTACATGCTATATTTGTGTCTTAGCTAGAAATAGATTTACCACTATGGATAAGGAGAGAATAGACTGTGAACAAATGATAAGAAAGGTTGTCAGATGATATGGCTTCCACCTTCTGAAGAAGGTGGTCTCAGATGTGTTCATTTTCTCTGGAAAATTAAGTGCATAAATTTTTCTTGTAGGTTGGTGCTGAAAGATTTGATAAAGAATATGCATACAGCATAAGACACAACTATGGGAAAGAAGGAAAGAGAACGGTAAGTAACTTATTTGAAGTTGCACTGCAGAAAATGTAGAGTTCGTGAGAATGTCTATGCATTTGATATTCCATAGTTGTGATGGAAGCTGGAACATTCTATTCTGTATTATAACTGAGAAGTACCTTACGAAAAAAAAAAACAAATGTAACACATGAAAAAGAGCTCTAATGTCTGAAACAACCAAGAGAAGAAATACAAAAAGAACAAATTCTTCTAGTTCTGGATATCAACTTTCACTTCTGTTCTCTCTTTTAAGCAGGAAAAAAGCAGAAGAAAATGACTTTTGTCCGTCTTCTTTCGAGTTCTCTGTTCCTTTGAATGCCCATGAGTCAGCATAGAACATTGGAATAGTTTCAAGATTCTGCTGATAAATGTAAAGACTGAAAATAAGAGAGCGAATATTTCTACATCTTGTGCTATTTTTTCTTTTTTTGGTTGAGATTTTGCATTCTTTTCTCCCTTCGATTTCTAAACGACCCGTATTACTTTCTTGCAAGAGTGCAGGATTACACACCTTATTCTTGTCAAAAGATTATATCATCAACTCCTGGAGTTGGAGATCACCATGGCTGTCCATATCGTCATTTCAGGTCAGACTGATCTTCTGTTGCATTTGATCTTGTTCACTGAACTGAGCAATTGTTGCTTTTATACAACATGAGATGCTCATTGCCCATGTTTATTCCTGACGCTCTGAGACAAATTAACTTTCCGATCGCTTCTTTCATCTCTGCCAAGTGACTTTTCATGTGTTTGCTTCCATCTGCATGATGTGTAGGCTGTAGCATGTTCTTGATGCAACATGATGAGATAATGAGGTCTTCCAGGCTGTCACTGATTAAGCACAACTTCTTATTATCCTGTAATTTGCTAACAGATATTTTGGACATCTAAGTTTTTAGGAAGTTGTATGGGTTAATGCATAGTTGTAAGTTTCTAGGAAGTCCAATTCCTACCAAAAGAAAAAGAAAAAGAGAGAAAAACCCAGTTGATAGTTCTGGGAGCAAGCATTTTGCTTGAATGGTAGGCCTTCCCAGTGTGAGTTTGGATTATTCTTGCTTGTGTGCTTCACTGAGTGCCAAAAAGAAAAAGAAAAACAATTAAATCCTTAATCCATGTTAAATAGAATTGAGACCATTTAGGAAGTTCAAGAGAGCTTAATCAATATCAAGGTTTAGAAAAGGTGGAATTTCCAGCTTCATTACCTATCCCCAAGTAAAGAAAAATCCCATCTCCTCGATTAGATACTAAATTCTTGATTCTTGTAATGAGCAGTTGTAGTTAGTACCTTTGAGTGTTCAAGTCTTATGGAGGGTTGGACCAATGGGGTAGCCACGATTTTCAGGAAGGGTGTCCAAGTTGTAAGTATTTTTTTTTTTTTTGAAAAATGGATGTGCCAAAAATTTTCATAAGTCAAACTATGTCTTATTAGTGATTGATTTTTTTTTGTGTGGAATGAATGCTCCAAAATTTTAAAAATCAAAATGTGTAACTAATCGATCATATTTAATTAAATATAAAGTGAACAAACAGTTTAAAAAAATACTGTTAAGTTTTTACAAAGGTAATGATAGCAATGAGACATAAGAACATCGAGTAGAATCAATAATTGATATATTTATTCATTTTTATATATTTTATATTTTATATCACTAATTAATAATTATTTTAATAAATAACAATTCAGAAATAACAAATTTATTAATTATTATAATTACTTAATTAATAGATATAGAAAATAATAAATTATTATTATTTTAAAGAGTCAGATATTTTGAAAAATAAAATAACAACTTGCAGGAATCGAACCTGCAAACACACGAACAACACACAACCTTTACTTTTCAAGGAGAGCTTCT
Organism: Solanum verrucosum; assembly: GCF_900185275.1. NCBI lineage: Eukaryota > Viridiplantae > Streptophyta > Magnoliopsida > Solanales > Solanaceae > Solanum > Solanum verrucosum. The sequence goes on from NW_026020256.1 coordinate 1,448,034, forward strand.
ACCACTGAGCTACTCATCAAGTTGTTGCAAGGGTGTCCAAAACTTAATATATAATCATACTAAACAATATTTTATCTATATACACCGGATAATTTTCCAACGAAGGGTGTCAATTGAACACCCTCAACCCATTGTAGCTCCGCCCTTGGGTTGGACACCATTTTATGTATCTTGAACATGAGAACTACATCATAGAAGATAAACTCATTTTATAGTTATGTTAGTGCAAGCTATTGGTTGTCGACCATAAATATTTGCTTAAATGTTCTGTTGAAGTGTATGATCATTTCATCTAAAAACTTAAATTGTGTTAGATAGCACAATTTTATTTACTTAATTATATTCTCAACATGCCCCTGGCCTCTGTGGGTTAGGCACGTGGAATTCTTTTTGATAATGAGTGACAGCGAGACTCAAATTTAGCACTTTTGCCTGCTCTATTACCATGATAAGAAAATAGGCATTGGGTCTAACTGAATTTTAAAAGCTAGCTTATGAGGTAAGGACTATCCAAGACCATATAGGGAGATCAAGTATCCATCCCACCACCAATATGGGACTCAACATCCCCTTTTGCCAATTGGAGTGTGGACAATATAGTCCAAGTATAGGGTGTCTAACATCGGATAAATCAAGAATTAGGATGAGTTCGACTCTGATACCATGTCGAAGCGCATGACCATCTCATCTAAAAGCTTAAGTTGTTAGAGTAAACAAATTTTTATTTATTTAATTCTATTCTCAACACTTGCGATAGAAGACATTATTATCTGTCAGTGACTCAGTTCTATTATTTTTAAAAAACTTTTGGACTTGTTGGATTGAGATCCTTGTATCAATATGTTTATCTTAGGTTTGTAGGACAATAGTCAATAGTCACAACTTTTTTCACTACACAAACTTGCACTTAATTCCTAGATAATACAATGTGTCTTGCTTGGATATTGAGTGTTGGCCTTAGAAATATAATACCACTGTGAGAAATATAGGAAAAAATATTATTGAATTGTTGTCTCTACATTATTATAGAGAGACCCTATTTATAGACACTACAATAGACATCTTTTCCAACTAGGACACTATAATACAATCCTTTTCTAAGCAAAGACACTATATACTATTCCTATTCCTATTCTAAGTAGGATTGTATATACCTATTACTATTCCAACACTCCCCTTCAAGCTAGTGCATACAAATCAAATGTATCTAGCTTGTTACAAATGTAACTAATACGACGACCGATGAGGATATTGGTGAGATATTTGCCAGTTGATCACTCGACTTCACAAAATTGACAGTTAATCTCAATGTGCTTAGTCTTCTCATGAAATACTGAATTTGATGCATAATGCCGATAAAACAAAGAGTAATAAAATTATAGTGTTGAACTTCCCCAACCAAGCTTGCAAAGACTGTTTTAGACCATAGAGTGACTTACGTAATCGACATACAAGGCTACTAAACTCCCCTTGAGCAACAAAATTAGGTGGTTTCTCCATATAGACTTCTTCACAATGCAATGGTGGCCGTGAAGTGCTCAAAATTTGATATAAAGTATATGGATCGTGTTGGAATCAATAGAAGAGTCAATATTAAATAAGTCACCGAAAAATTGGTCGGAACATGCTCATATGTTGGAGTATTAGATTTGATGGTTTAAAGTGGTCAAAGTCTAAGAAATAAAATTATATGGGTAGGGTCGGAATGATAGCACGACCCAACTAGAAAATAGAAATTATATAGGAAAGGTCGAATTGATGGCATGACCCTATTGAAAAAGAGAAATAATATGGGTAGGGTTGAAATGATGTCATAACCCTATGGTAATCAGATTTGAGGAGTCACCGGAAAGACGAATGGAATTTCGCAAATCAAATCTGAGGAGTCATCGAAAAGACACAATGCCATGCAACTCAGATATGAGAAAGTAGTTCGGAAAAATTTACGATACTATGTAAATTAAATATGAAAAATAGTTCGGAGAGATGCACGACAAAGTCGACACTACACAAATCAGATATAAAAAAGTAGTTACCAGAAGGATGGCACGGTGCTATACATATAGGATATGAAAAAGTAATCACTAGCACAAATCAAATATGAGAAAATAGTCACTAGAATGATGGCACAGTACTACACAAATTGATTATACAAAGGTAGTTACCGGAAAGATGGCACGGTGCTACACAAATTAAATATGAAAAAATAGTCCTATTCCTATGTCTATTCTAAGTAGGATTGTATATACCTAGTACTATTCTAACACCACAAATTTCACCAAATTCCCTTTATCTTTAATCTCTTTGAATTTTTTTTTTTTTTTATGACAAGGGAAACCTGCAGCCGCTACCCTTTGGGTGCGCACATGGTAAAATTCCTGCTCCTATGCAATAGCTCGCAAACTACATAGGAGACGTAACCCACAATAAGCAAGCCTGGTGCGACGAGCTCAACCCAGAAGGCAAGCCCCTTGCTTTCGCTGGCAAGGGGTTTCAAACTTGAGACCTCCAACATAGAAGTCCCAAGCCCAAACCACTGGGCCACCCCCGAAGGGGTATCTCTTTGAATTTTGTTTGTTTACTTTCTTTTTTAATCTCTAATTCCTTTATGAGATTCCATGTTTTTCTTTTTTTAATAGCACATTCACATTTATCTTTTGGACCCGTAGTTCTATGCATGAACTGAAAGATAATATAGGTTGCCTGCCTTAAATATTTACAAAATTCTTTTTGCATGTTGTACCATCCAACAAGACTATCTATGACTAGGTATTGTCTCCATGTTATCCTGTCGAGACAGAAACTGAAGTTGATTAGTAAGGAAAAGTGAAAAGCAATTTAATAGTGATATTATCTTCAAATTGTTCTATGTTTCAAAGATTGAACCAGTAAAAGAAACAGAAGAGGTGCCTTTCGCTTTATGATAGAGACTATCAATTAGCTTTTACCTTATTGGCTTGCCAAATTTGCTTCAACAGTGAGGAGAATCTGAGAACTGCTCTGACCAGGATGAGAGTAGGCAATCGAGCACTGGAGGATGTGATAGACAAAGTCCGAAATAGACATTATCAGGTTGGTGCATAATTTGATGAATTATCACTGCTTTATGTCACCTTATTTCATATGTTGTGATTGTAAAATTGTGCAGTTGGCATGCACTTTGACCTTTGAAGCTGTTCATGGCTCATCTTGTGATGCTGGGGTTAACCATCCAAATCAGTACTACAATGACAGTCAGAGGATCTTGGAATCACAGGTAAATTCTTCATGGAGTAATACTAAGAAGGTTTGTAAAGGTTATCTTTGTCATTGTGAATTTGTGATTATGGATTTGGTGGTATAATTAATCATGCGATGTGATAAAATATTTTTCCTTTGTTTCCATTACCTGCTTTAGGAAGAAGTATGATGCCGAATGCATTTGGTGTTGGAGAAATGCTTCTTTATTATTTGACTAACTTGCCTCAATATTGTGGCCCTTTCAGTGGGCACATGGCTTTTCACATTATACATCATGCCTTAGTATGTATCTTATTTTTGCGGTTAATCAACTTTCAGAAGAGTTCCAGCAACCCAAAAGGAACAACAGCTTCAATGTAGGGCAGTATAGACGTGTTGCCTCCCTTGTGTGAGTCTTGTCTATGATAAAATTCTGTAGAATTCTACTGTATTTTCTTCGTTTCCATATTTATTTTCCTTTCATGAACATCCCATGAAACTGCAGTGGAAGATCTGGTTGAATCGCACCTGCAAGAATCCAAAGAGACCATGCAGGACTAACTATAAAGAAGAGCTGATGCCTTTTTTGTCCAAAGAAGTTAATAAAAAGGGAAAGCAGTTGAATCACCAGATACAACTTTTCCATGCAATCCTATTGTTTTAAAGCATTAGTGGACTTGTAAGTCTGTAACTTGTATTAATTCGATCCTGTTCAGATCTATATCTATAAATATCTGGAGGAAGGTGATGTGACACTCTCTTTACCCTTGCCTTCTTTCTTATTTCTCTACTCAGTAGATCTGCAGATGTATAATTCTCTTCTTTTCCCCCCTCTTTATTATTGCAATATCCATGATAGAAGTTATACGTTATGAGTCTTTATGGTAGAAATTGAGAAAAAGCATAAAATAGTCCCTTATCTTTAAGGGCCTATTAGTAAAAATCCGATGGTCACTTTGAGTCTTAACCTAAAGTTAAGGAACTATTTTGAGGTTTCTCTAGAAATTACACATTAGTAGTATGTGTTTATGAGGTGGCAATCAAATAGCTATGGGTAAACGTAACTGCTCCTCTTGTAAGAATTTGAGCGACTTGTTTTGATTTTAATAAACGGAAAAGAGTCAGAATGCTCTTACAGAAAAATTAATTAAAGTATTTGTTAATATAATTCTTGATTTTAAAGTTAAAATATTTTTGTTTCTTAATATTTTTAGAATTGAAAAATTATCAGTATTGGTTAATATAATTCTTGATTTTAAGGTTAAAATATAACATTCATAATGTCTTTAAAAATATTGTTGATGAAGTTATTGTCAACCTTTTATTATTTTATCTTTGAAATCAATGAATATATTGGCAAAAATATGTATCCTACTTCAATTTGGAAAAAAATATTTAGGAATAATAATGTTTTTTAGTTTTTTAGGAGTTTTTAATGTAAACTAATGATAAGATTATTATGATATATATGTATATATGTATATGTATGTAATTTTGTGTTGGGACTAAACAAAACATCTTTTTATTAGGACTAAGTTCAGTGTAGGGTACATATTATCCTACTAATACTAGGAGCTTAACCTTGAATCTATTTCAAGTAAATTAGGAGTAGTTAATTCCTCCATCTGGCCATGGCTAGTGGATTGATTCGCGTGTGCTTAGTAGTTTGGTGAGTCCTTATGGTTTGAGGGCATGACCATTTATCAGTTCCACGCTCTTTTAATCTTTTCAGTTTTCAAACTTATTTTGTGAGCTAGGGCATGTTCTAGTCATAGATATGATAGTAGAAGCTTGTTGTTAGACTTGGTATGATTTCACATTCAGTTTTTGTACTCTGTTTTAGTATCAAGTTTTGTTAAAGTACTGAGACTTTTATTCCAATTTATCGCTTTATTTTTGTTATGTGGATATCTTAATGTCATGCTTATGTCAAGTGACTTGTTTAGGGTGTATTGAGATCCTATTTTCCATGTCACGTTTAGGGGAAGTATGGATCGTGACATGTCAGTACTTGAAATGTACTAAGTATGGGGAAATGCAACGACCAAGTAAATATAGTATAGAAACTGATGATTTGATTCTGGAAACATAGTATATGGTCATGCAATACTTGTGAAAATCATAATCATATGTGGGAGATGCCATTAACCAACATAATCTATGTGATCTATAACATGGAGTTTAGTCAACTGGTTTGACACCAAAAAGAGAGTGTCCTATTTGCCAAGGCAAGGACCATAATCATGAGATAAGGTAAATCCACTAGCTAAAGCCAATTAAGACTAAGTCCTACGGGGACATGTAGTTCTACCACTTGGGTAATTGCCACACTTGGTGCTAAGTAAACTCCAAATGGAAAAACATGCATAATCATATTCATATTCAAAATTTGTGAAATGGTAAGAATCTAATAATACCGAATCATTTATACATAATCTCAGAGTCATAAGAATAATTCTTTTATATTTCATACATAGTCTTATGAGATACTTTAATAGAAGGCATCTAAATCATGATTAAGAGTGACAGATGAGCTAGTCAAGTTGAATATGAGTAGATTGAAAACGAGTTAAATAATAATGGATTCGACTCACATTTTAAATGGGAAAAAACGAGTTATTCAATGGATAATATGAGTAAATTTAGATACCCATATTATAATAAAAATATTGTTAAAAGCTTTAAAAATAAATTCTTTTTAAAAAGTTTTTTATCACTCCATCCCCCTTTCCCAAAAAATTGTAAAAATAGAATTAGTTTGATTTTTTAAAAAGTTTTGTTTTATCACCCAACCCCGTGCCCTCTACTAATGTCCCCCTCTATTCCAAAAGAAAATGTAAAACAATTAACTTTTTCTTATAAAAAAATAATTTTTTTACCACCCCACCCCACACCCCCACACCAACCCTCCATCCAAAAAAATGTAAAAAAAAATAATTTTTTTATAATTTTTAAAAAAAAAGTCTTTTCTTTGACTCCCCCCCCTACCAACCCCCCCCCACACACACACCCCATCCCGAAAAAAAAATTAACAAAATTTTAATTTTTTCATTAAAATTTTTTTTTTACCACCCCACCCCTACCAGCCCCACTCCCCCTATCCCAAAAAAATATTAAAAAAATTAAATTGTTTTTTGTAGAAAAAAATTATTTTTTTAAAAAAAAGCCTTTCTACCACCCAACCCCTTTCCATTTTTTTTTAATGAATGAACATCTTTTACCCTTTTTATCGATTTAACTATCCACTTTTAAATGGGTAATATGAGTATTATTCGTTTTTACTTATTTTTAAATGAGTTGGGTACCCAATCCATTTAAAATGGGTAAATATGAGTTGATATCTATGTAAATTACCTATTCTGCCACATCTAATCATGATAGTCTTTCATAATGAGATGTACTTCAATCAGAAACATCATATTTCATAGAAACTTGATGAAAATTTTCGAACGCATCCTTGATTCATAAAATCCTTCATATCATAATGCTTGCATATCAACATAACTTAAATTCATGATCATAAAATACTTCCATAGCATGAGTTCATGAAAAAATTATTGAAAACATTGTATTATGATCATATGATGCATAAGATCATACTACCTTCAGTGCCGAGAGGTTGGCTCATATCTACATTCGAGAGGTGGTTCACCTTCATGGCGTGCCTGTTTCTATCATTTCAGACCGGGGTTCACAATTTACTTCCAGCTTTTGGAGGGCTTTTCAGTAGGAGTTGGGCACCCGTGTCCACCTTAGCACAACATTTCACCCACAAACGGATGACCAGTCAGAGTGTACTATTCAGGTACTTGAGGATATGTTGCGGGCCTATGTTATAGATTTTGGAGGTCAGTGGGACCAGTTCCTGCCTTTGGCGGAGTTTACGTACAATAACAATTATCACTATTATTCAGATGGCCCCGTTCGAGGCCTTATATGGTAGGCGTTGTCTCTCTCCAGTTGGTTGGTTTGAGTCTATAGAGCCTAGGCTGCGAGGTACAAATTTGCTTTAAGAGGCCTTGGATCAAGTGAGGGTGATTCAGGATAGGCTCAGTTATATCCTTATCCTTACTTTCACGGACGAAAGTTCTTTTAGTAGTGGATGTTGTAATGACCCTCCAGGTCATTTTTGCCTTAATGCCTCCTTTCCGTCGTTTAGAGCGTTCCTATATCGACCCCAAGTCATTTATGTCTTGATGGCACTGACTTTTGGGTCGCCTGGTCGTTCGTTTGGGTTTTGTTCTCGTTTCCCTATTTTGGAGCTTTTGAAACTTGAATAGTTGACTTTAGTCAAAACGTCAGGTAAACGACCTCAAAATGGAATTCTGACGGTTCCATCAGCTCCGCAAATTAGGCTATTGGCATGGTTTGCACGAGTATCGAGGCATTCGGTGTGAGTTTGGACCATTAGTCGTTTTAGCCTTTGAAATTTGGCCTAAGGTTGACTTTGGTCAACATTCTTGGAAAACGCACTCGAATGAAAATTCCGTCAGCACGGTTAGCCTCAAAGTGTCGAGTTTGGTCTGGAACGACCTTTCGTTCGACTCCCGAGGCCTCTGGACTCCTTCCAAGCCCTTCGGTAGATTTTGGTTAAAAATGGCCTTTGGGAGTGAGACCCACTTTTTATCGAGATGACCTCTGATAGAAATTTCGATTGCGTCGTAGAGACTGGAATGTCAAATTTAGTAGGGTAGCATATCTTTTTTATTTTTATCGAGTTTCGAGTGAATTTTGAGCACCCCATCGGAGACCTTAAAAAATTGCAATAACTGAAATCTGGTGCATCCCTTTTAGCGACCAAAGTTTGGGCTTTTAACGACCAGAATTTTGGGCTTTTTAGCCACTAGTTTAAAAGCTCCATTTCAGCCTCATTTTGTCAACTTCAAACCTTCATAACTATCTCGTTTTAGGTCTGATTCTAGTGATTCGTGGGTCTATCTTGAGTGGTTTTTTCGAGGGAACGTGTTGGCATGTTTGAAATTCGTATTTGAAGTTTTGTTGGAAGTAAGAATTATTATTTAGCTGCTGTCATAGTTCATTGTCGAGCTCAATTTTTGGAAAATTTTGGAAGATAATTTCTTGGCCATTTTAGGTCCGAATTTGGTGATTCAAGAGCCTATATTGTGGGGCTTTTCATGAGGATCATTGTGGTATGGTTGGTTTTAGTAGTTGGACCCTCGTTTCTGGTATTTTTCTTGTAAATAGCTGCTGCCATTGTTGTCCCTTTTAGTGTAACTTTGTGTTTTTCGTTGCATGTTCCTGTTAGGACTGTTCCAATCCCCGAATTGTGTTCCAATTTGGAACACAAGTTCGGGGAGGTGTTTAGGACATATTTTTGGGGTTAATTCTAGAATTTCTAGTGCGGGTCCTACTTTCACCGTTTGACCCCGAAATTGGTCCGTCTCCATTTCTTGTGATTCTAGTGTCTAAACGATTGTAATAATATTGTGACTCTATTTTTGATAGAGTGGGAGTGTTTCGAGGCCGTACGGAAAGGGAAAGCTCTGGAGAAGTGATTTTAGAGCGCGCGTGATCGACCTACATGTAGGCTACGACTTCCCTCTCTTAGATTGAGCTCGAGAGTGTGAACGCATGCTGATTAGTTGGGATTTAGGTTGGTAGTTATTGAATCATGCATAGGTGTTTAGTAATCATGTTTTCGGTCTATTTCAAGAATTATCGGGTAACTGTGAGCATGCTATCTGTTATCAATTGACTCTCCTTTCTATGTGGAGTACTTGTATCCTTGATTACTGTTTATTTGAAGTATGTTGGGCCTTAGTTTAGGTTTGACTAGTGCTTGCCTTAGAAATGCATGATTCGAAATCGATAGGCCTTAGTTTTACCCCACTCGCTCGGCCGACTTAGATCCCTGTAGACTGGTGTAGCAGACTTGAGTCTGATAGTTTGGACCTTAGCTACGAAATACGCTTGCTCCGATGATAGTTATCCTTATTTCTCTAATGTGATGACTTCACGAGTTACGTCGGCGACAGTGGTTCCGCTTCGCGATTTGAAGTTGGTTTTCGATTCAGTTCCAAGGATTACATTGAATGGCTAAGTGTGGATGGTGTTCCACAGACATTTATGATCATAGATCGATTGTGACTATTTCAGCTGCTACATTGGCACCTTTTTTGAGCATCCGTATTCAAGCTCCGGCCTCAACCTCATTGATATTTTCGAAGAGCATTTGGTTCAAGGTCCGACCTCGATCACCCGAATACTTATTTAGAGCATCTGGTTAGAGGTCCAACCTCTGTTACTTGATACTTGTGATTGGTTACTTGGGTACTTCTTGTGAGCATATGGTTTGAGGTCCGGCCTCCGTACTGTCAGATGCTACTAATTGGGGTTGAGGTTCTAGTTCGATGTTCTTGTCTTGGGTTCTCATATGCAGTTCTTTTTAGTTATGGTTATTCTGTGTACTCGTCAGTTTAATGGGGGTCCGTTCGGGTTTTTATGTAAACTTTCGCACGAGTGTACCTTCTGGGCTTATGGGGGTCCAGTTAGGTGTAGTTAGCTTATAGATTACTTTATTTAGTTCTTTCTACACTCATGTGCTTTCCATTGTTTACTTAAACTTCCGCTCTTGACCTATGTTTGTGCTATTCCTTCTTTTCATATTGCCTTTACTCTTCAAGCTCAGTCGGCCTATGATGCCCTATTGGGTACCTGTTGTTTTGGTACTCATGCTACGCTCTGCATCTGTTTTCGTGATGCAGGTCCGAGCACTAGTGGCCAGTATTGATCCAGTTTGGAGTAGTCTGATCTAGAGACGGGGGTGAGCACACATCGTTTTGTACTATTTCAGTCTCCATCTGTATATATAGATTTGTGTTTACCTTTCGAGACAGTCCAGTCTTTGTGGTCCACTTTTGGGACTTGTACTCGTTTTGTTAGTAGCTCTGTACTAGTGACTTCCAGGTTATGGGAGGGATCTTTATTTGTATATATGTTTTGGTTTGCTTCCGCCTGTTTATATTGTTATCTTAAATTTTGCCTACTCTTGTTTAGTTTTTATCCTCAGACCCATTACTTGTTGTTCCGGGTTACGGGTTGGCTTACCTACTGGTGGGTTATAGTAGGTGCCGTTATGACTCAAGAAATTGGGTCGTGACATTCCATGGATAATAAGACAAGTTGATAATAATGACTATTCTATGGGATTTACTCTTAGCACCGAGAGGAAATTGAGATGGAAGCTCTCCCACTAGTATAGGCTGGGTTTCTAGAAGCAATCTCCTTATCTGATAACTATGTGCAACCATAGGATGTTTTCATACATAGAAATTAGCTAGTGGATCCACCTAAGCTAGAAGTTCATGGTCTTACCTTGGCAAGTAGGACACCCCTTTTCGGTGTGGAGTAGAAACCAAATTCCATATTTATAACTCACATGGTCTCTATGTCGGTTAAAGGTATATTTCCAACAATAATGAACTAAGGTTACTCTTAGAAGTATCTCACAAATGTTTTAAAGATAAGTATCTTGCATTGACCATGTTTTAAGATTCATGTTTTCTAACCCTTTTTATCTTATGTTTCAACTTGGTTATTGTGTGTCATGAAAAGGTCATTTTTAGAATGATTTCATACGTCTTATGCATTTCTATCATACTTGGCACATTATTGTACTAATGCATACTCTTGCCTACATTCTTTATGTCATGACCCATGGGTACCCCTAGATGTAACAAGGTGTACAAGACCCTGAGAGGCCTCATACAAGCCAACTTAGCATATCATAACATAAAATAATAGAAATGAGCAGAAATTTAAAACATTTTTTCTAACATCAAAGTTTCATAAAACGAAGCGGAAGTCTATTACACTTGTCTCAAACCATCTATAGCATGGACGTCTTGGGACACATCCCATACAATAGTTCTAAACACAAAAGAAAGGCATAAATGAAAGGTGGTCAAATCCTCGATGCTATGAGGACTCACCAAATCTTCACTTGCTTGCTCTACTAAAAACCTAAACACGGGGATGGAAGTCAATATCGCCGAACCCTATATTTGATAAGAATGTAGGCAAAAGTATGTGTTAGTACAAACATGTACTAAATATGATGGCTAACATAAATCATCAATATAGGCATAACATAAGCATTAGTCAACATAAGACATAATCCACGAACGTAAGAGATACAACACAAGACATAGGTTATAAGCATGAGAGGTAATAACATAAGTTATAAGCATAGTCAATGTACATACACCATCATAACATAAGACATACTCCACAAAGTAACCTCAAGTCATACTTAGCCAAGACATGTATATTCTTTCACTAGTCTTACTCATCAATGTAGGCAACGTTAAGCCACCACTCAAACTCATCATTTATCATTCTCATCTTTATCTTACATTTTATAGAAATGGGGATTTACCTCTTGTCATACATTTCATCGAAGGCCATTCTAGCAACAATCTAAGCAATTCATTCATCATGACATCATTCACATTATTCTTGCTTTACTTTTCAAGGTATAAGGGTTCACATTTCTATGCCTATTATGAAGGCTAATGGGTATTCACCTCTTGCTTTGCTTTATGAGTTATATATTAAGGGTAGTCACCTCACACTCCTCATCAGATGACATGGGTAATCACCTCATGTTAATAATCTCATGACTTGGGTAATAGCCTCATGTTTATTAATTCTTCTTTACTAATTTAGGAATATGTGAGCTCACCTCACATCTCTCTCATATGAAGGTCTTGGGGAATCACCTCAAGCCTCATCTCGTCTCATAGTCCTTTTACTTATGAATCATTTTAGGTCAGCAAGCCTTTCAACCTAGAATCATTCTATCTGAGCAAACCTTTCACATTTATGTTCATTATATGTTCATGATAATAGCCTTTCAATCAGTAGAACAACAATATGAGCATTCTTGATACTCTACTCTCGAAGCATCATCAAGACAATTGCATAGGTATTATAGCATATACATAATCTTATACTTTACCTCCTTGAGGTTCAAAACTTACATTCAATCCACACATCTAGAATTCAAGAATTAGACATGGATATCATTATAATTCAAGTGATTCAATCACCTCATGCATTAGTAGAGTAGATCAACTAGGTAAATCCTTCCACAACAATTCTATCTACCAATCAACAATTATGATATAAGATTTACTCTCAAGCCATCCTAGTCATAACTCATTATATATACTTGATCTCAATTAATTCATGTTCATATACTTTACTCTTAAGCAATTCACATCTAAATGCTTCAACCTTAAGCAGTTTAATTATATTTCATTGTATAGCCTCCCAATCTCAAGCACTACAGATCATGATTCATCTTGCATGCCTAAATATTTTTCAATTCATGTCTATATGCTTAACTCTCAAGACACCTACCATGTATTTCATCAATTCTAGAAGATTACATCTAAATCTTCAATTTTCCCTTTCATAGAATAAAACTCATTTGCATCAATTACATATTTATAGACATGGGTTAGGCATGAGTACATGTAAATCCATCCTAATATCATTGAATCTACTCAATTCAAGCTTAAACAATCATAATTTACTTAATTGGATCAACATTCAACAATACCCACAACATTGGAAGAAACCCTAACTCAAATTGGGGAATTCTTCTTCTAAATTGGGGAAAACATGGAGGCTCCATGGATGAAAAGCCATAATACCTTGACCACAAAGCCCACAAATTCTTGAGGAATGGATACTTGTTCTTGATCCTAGCTCCAACTCTTTCTTCTTCGTCAAGTTCTAGAGAGAAAAATATTTGAGAGGATGAACTTGGGGATTCTTTTGTGGTTTTGGAAATAATGACTTAATTGGTGAGTTTAAAGGGTAAAAATAGTTTATAGGAGTACTAAGTCTAGGCAAAAGGACCTCACTTAAATCTAACTTGAATTAGAATTTCCTAAAATAGCCTTCACTAGGCATCCTAGTGCCCAGGTATCACGACCACCCCACGACCCGTCAAGGGTCACACGACCCTTTAAAGTCCCCGTGGTCCCTTGACCAATGGCTAGGCCACCTTGGCTTGGCCTCCAAAAGTTGAAGGCATCACCACGAGCCTTCCCACAAGCTGTGGTCTTCACCACTAACCGTGAAGTTGCTCGTGAAGGTGAGCTCAACTTGAGGCAGCCTTGGTGAGCTCAACTTGAGGCAGCCTTGGTGAGCTCAACTTGAGGTAGCCTTGGTGAGCTACTGCCTCACCACCACGAGCCTCTAGGCTTCCGTGGTGGAGGGAAGTGTCTTGGCAACCTTGGGCATCCTTGGCCCTTGCCCTTTTGCCTTTATTCTTGCCCTCTAGTCTTGGCTAGTTTCCCTCATACTTAGTCCTAGTTGGCCTACTAGGCTACATGGTTTTTCAATATCTCCCTCTGGGGACATTTGTCCTCGAATGATGTTCTAGGCATCTCTTAAAGGACATGACTCTTGAATAGCAGCCCATCATGCATGCAACTCATCTAAATGCACACAACTAAGGAGGAAAGATCAACTCCATACTCTAACATGCTCAATGCTTCTCTAGGAAGGTAGGAACTACATCTAGCAACCCAAAATGCATGAAATTTTAACATTTCTCATGTTCAAGGAGGAATTACCTTCTCCCTACTAAATACATGCTCAACACAATCTCATGGAGCCTATATGCAATCTATACTCAAAGCATACTTCAAGGAGGAGTTCTCTCAACTCCAAGTTACGACATGTTCACCAATACATCTCATGAAGTCTATAGGCAACTCATACTCAATGCACTACAATACGAGGAAACAATCATATACACTCATCTTCTTCAAAAAACATGTTTTTCATGAACATGCGCAACATAAGTAAATCATGGCAACACATAAACACACATGACTCCAAAACATAATACAACCAAGAGGAACTTATCATCTCAAGCTAAAGGAGGAGTAGAAGGAAAAATGATGAGGATATCGGGACATCTTATTAGCCTCGACCTCCCAAGTAGCACTCTCAACTAAAACCCTCACTAAAAGATCCCTCGATAACATTCTCACAAAAGTTACTTCCTTGTTCCTTAACTTCTTAACTTGTCGTATTAAGATCTCAACCGGTACTTCTTCATAATAGAGATTCTCATTAACTCTCAACCCTTTTGAGGGGACTTATAGATGCCGGATCTCCAACAAACATCTTAATCATAGATACATGGAAAACCGAATACACCGATGCCAACTCATTCGGCAATTCTAACTCATAAACAACCTTACCAACACATCTCAAGATCTCATATGGGCCTACAAAATGGTAACTAAACTTCCCAAACTCCTTCTACCTTTTAAGGTGATAAATTCAAGTAAACTCCAAATCATAACATTAGGAACACTCAACGACCTTGCTATCTAAGCACATCATCTCCCCTTTGGGAGCAAGACTAGATGGATTTTCTAAGCACCATTTCTTTCAATTCAACTAAGGCCGGATCAAAACATCAATACCTAGCATATCAAGTCTATCAAGTCACAAAAGACAAAGCTACACCGAAATATAATAAAACACAAAACACATATCGATAGCCACATCCGAAGGACACCTTTGTTCACCTCTAGCTTGGAGTGCATATAACCTAATCTGCTTTAGAGTATTTGCACCCGAACCAATTGCACTGGATGAAGGGTAGGTTGAGACCTATGATGACTATCTCCTTCATTTCTAGCAACTGTGGGGCAATGCCTTATCTTGTGGCCCAACTTACCACAACCAAAACAAACATTAGAACCCGCTAGACAATCACCCGCATGTCTTCTATCACACTTACTACATCCTGGCAATAGGACCCCACTACTATCTCCTTGAGGCTTAGGGTTAGACACCCTTTCTTGGTTAAACTTTAGAGTATTTGATGAACCTTGCCCTGGGAATTCTCGTCTATAACTAGGGATTCCATGTCCATCAGACCTTGCATGAGAGGGATTATCATCTTCCATTATAGACCTCTTTTTTTCCCTAGACTTTTCCTTGAGTTTCCCCTCGTCCATTTGTTGTGCATGGACCATAGGATGAGAGATGTCCATGTCACAAATGAGTATGGCGGTACGACACTCTTTAGCCACCATATCGAATATGCCTGTCACAAACTTATTCATCTTAGACCTAGAATCCGCCACCATCGTTGGAGCATACTTACACAATTGAGTGAACTTTAAGGCGTACTCCTTCACACTCATACTTTCTTCACGAAGGTTAGTGAAATCTTGCACCTTTGCTTCCCTCAACTCAAGGGGAAAGAGCCTATCAAGAAACGCTGATTTAAAAAATTCCCACTCTACGGGTTCCACTTTTATTGGTCTTTCTCCCTTCCATTGATCATACCACACTTGAGTAACATCTTTCAATTGGTAAGCAGCTAACTCCGCCTTCTTCTCCAGAGTCACCCCTATAATAGCAAGTACCTTATAGAGCTCGTCGATAAGCCTTGAAGGATTCTCTTCCACTTTGGAGCCATAAAATTCCCGAGGGTTCATCCTTATTAAATCCCTCACTCTTGATGTTGTCGTACCCACATTTGGGTTCACATGGACTACCATCTCTCTATTCGCTTGGGCTGTCATGGCTTGAGCCAACACTTGAAAATCCATCCTTAACTCCGTATTTGTATTATTCTCACCTAAAGGATCAATCAGAGCTTGAGGAGGGGATTGGAGAGGAACTTCTTGCTCCACATTGTCTTCCTCATTCCTTCTAGCATTAGCCCATGTAGTAGTCATATCCTGTAGACCACCGAGTAAGGATTAGGAGAAAGACCTTATAGAGTTAAAATCTATGGCACAACTTAGAGTAATCAAGGATTGAAGTTTACTAAGCATCTAGTAGCCTCTCATTCATAAATGTAGCTTCACATTCATGAACAAGACTCTACGACGTGGTTTTGAGACATCCTAGAATCATTCTGAACTTGTGCTCTGATTACCAAGTTTGTCACGAACCAGGGGTACCCCCTTGATTTAATAAGGCGTATAAGACCCCCGAGAGGCCTCATAGAAGCCAACGTAGCATATCATAACATAAGATAATAGAAATGAGTGGAAATTTAAAACATTTTTCGTAACATCAAAGTTTCATAAAACGAAGCAAAAGTCTATTACATTTATCTCAAACCATCTATAGCGTGAACATCTTGGGACACATCCCATACAATAGTTCTAAACATATAAGAAAGGCATAAAGGAAAGGTGGTCAAATCCTCGATGCTATGAGGACTCACCAAATTTTCACTTTCTTGATCTACTAAGAGCCTAGCCACGGGTATGGAAGTCAATATCACCGGACCCTACATTTGATAATAATGTAGGAAAAAGTATGCGTTAGTACAAACATGTACTAAATATGATGGCTAGCATAAATCATCAACATAGGCATAACATAAGCATTAGTCAACATTAGACACAATCCATGAACATAAGAGATACAACATAAGACATAGGCTATAAGCATGAGAGGTAATAACATAAGTCATAAGTGTAGTCAATGTACATACGTCATCATAACATAAGAAATACTCCACTAAGTAACCTCAAGTCATACTTAGCCAAGACATGTATAATCTTTCACTAGTCTTACTCATCAATGTAGGAAACCTTAAGCCACCAGTCAAATTCATCATCTATCATTCTCATCTTTAACTTACCTTTTACAAACATGGGGATTCACCTCTAGTCATACATCTCATAGAAGGCCATTCTAGCAACAATCCAAACAATTCATTCACATCATTCTTGTTGTACTTTTCAAGGCATGGAGGTTTACCTCTCTATGCCTATTATGAAGGCTAATGGGTATTCACCTCTTGCTTTAGTTGTATAGTCATAAGTATTCACCTACAAGATCATTTTAGGGAATCATAGGTATTCACCTCCATGCCTCACCATTATATGATATAGGTATTTGCCTCCACATCATTTAATAAGGATCATAGGTATTCACTTCCATGTCCATCATCATATGATATAGGTATTCGCCTCCATATCATTTCATAAGGATCATAGGTATTCGCCTCCATGATCAACAATAAATGATAATGGATATTCACCTCTTGCCTTGATTTAGGAGTTATATATTAAGAATAGAGCCTAACACTCCTCATCACATGTCATGGGTAATCCCCTTATGTTTATTAACTCTTGTTTACTAATTTAGGAATATGGGATCTCACCTCACATCTCTCTCATATGAAGGTCTCAGGGAATCACCTTAAGCCTCATGTCATCTCACAGTCCTTTTACATAGATTCATTTTAGGTGAGCTAACCTTTCAACCTAGAATCATTCTATGTGAGCAAACCTTTCACATTTGTGTTCATGAGAATAGCCTTTCAATCAACAGAACATCAATATAAACATTCTTTATACTCTACTCTCAAAGCATCATTAATACAATTGCATATGTATTATAGAAAAATCACAATCTTAGACTTAACCTTCTTGAGGTTCAAAACTTAATTTCAATCCACACATCTAGAATTAAAGCAATGGACATGGATATCATTATAATTCAAGTGATTCAATCACCTCATACATTAGTAGAATAGATCATGAAGGTAAATGCATCCACAACAATTCTACCTACCAATAAAAAATTATAATATAAGCTTTACTCTCAAGGAATCCTAGTCATAACTCATCATATATACTTGATCTCAATCTGTAACGACCCTAAAAATGAACTAGTGAACTATAGCCTAACGTGTGTGCATTTGAGTTTGGGTTGAGGTTTCATGTTGTTGTATGTTGTCCCGAGCTTTGGTTGAGGGGTTTAGGGATCCAATGTCAAGGTAAAACTCCCCAAGGACCTATAGGACCCTAGGTCTAACCCCCCAAAACCCCTTGAAACTAGAAAGTTGGCCAAAGTGGGGTGACCTATGAAAAGGGTCCACGCCCTGTAGGTCCATCCACACCCTGTGGATGGCCTCCATAGGTCAAGGGGCCCCAAACCAAGCCACAACCCCAGACTACTGACCAACATGATGGTCCATGAATAGAATCACGGCCCATGAGTCAAGGGCTCGTGGATGGCACCTGTGTGCTGTCAATTGACACGGCCAAGCTAGGGGTGAATTGGTAAATTCACCCAAAGTCCCAATAAGTGTTTGGACGGTTATTTTGGTTTTATTTAGCTATTTTAAGAGTATTAAAACATTAAAATGCTAATTTATATTTTATTATTCAATTTTCCCCAAATCAAAACCCTCTCTCTCAAAATATCTTCTCTCTAAGAACTCCATTGAAGACCAAGAGAAGAAGAAGACTTAGGGCTTGAAGAGGAAGGCTAAATTAGGTAGATTTTTGTGGGAATTAATCTAATAAGGTATGTTGATCCTTCATCTAGAGTTAGTTTTCACCCAAGAGTCAATTTCAAAGAAGGTTTCAAAGTTTTCAAATTCATGAAAAAGACAAGGGTTTCACTCAATCTCATGGATTCTTTCATCAAACAATTTAAAGGTTTATTAATGTCAAATTATGATTATATTGATGTTTAATTTATGATTTTACTCTATGAACCCATGATTCCTTTCAATTTCTAAATTGTGTCTTATGAAGTGGCTTTGTTGATCATGAAAGAATGTAGATGAATTATGTCTAAATTGATTTAGATTATTGAATTGTATCATCATCTATGCCTAATTATGGTGAATTGTTGGTGAATTTAGGATTTGCGATCATACCCTTGAAAAGGCAAGTTTGACCTAATTTCATGTTAAAGTAGAATTGTGCTTGAATTGTTGATCCACTTGAAAGGTGGATGTGTTTACTTACTATGTACATTGTGATCATAGCGTTGAAGGCATAGTGTGAGTAATTGAAGTATTACCATGATTTTGTATATATGAATGTGATGTGAAGCACGTGTTTGATCTAAATGAATGAATTATGATCTTTGTTTAGAAGCTAATTGTGTTAGGATTGAATGTTAGCTCTCTATTAACACTTGTGAATGATGGTGATTTTATGAAAGGCTATTCTCACATAAACACACACATGAATGAATGAATGAAGTTTAATGATAATGTTAATGAATGTTGAGTCTATTAAAAGGCTATTCTTAATTGTACTCTAATGAATGAAAAGACATGTTGTAAAAGGACTTTCTCACTAAAATGGGATTCTTAGGTGAAAGGCTATTCTCATCTTTGAATCTATGAGCTTTCCAATGAATGAATGTTAGGTTGGGATGGATACTCATACGTTAGTATATGTGGTGAAACGACCCCAAAAATGCCCGAAAATGTGCTTCGGAAACACCTATAATTGTAATTTCCATATATCTCAAAATCCGTGCATGATTTCAGAAATTCGACTTCATATTCTTATTCAGGGGGTCAAATTGAGTGGGAAATGGGTCTAACCCGAATTTTAGAGCAACCATATCAAAATTCGAAAATCGCAAAAATTGCGATTTGGAGGGTCAACTTTAAAGGGGCATATCTCTTAGCACACAAGGAACTGGAAGGTCCACCACCTATTAAATTAAAGCCCTTTGAGTTAGATTTCCAATGCAATTGGTTTCACCTCATTCCGAGTTAGGATGAAGGAGTTATGATCATTTTCGTAAAACCTGTCCGGGCAGAATTGCAATTTCCAGAGAGCTAAGTTACTGTAGCGGGCTGGGGACGTTTTTCTTTTATAAAAAAAGGATATGTCCCATACTTAGTTATATTTCTTTCTAGCTTCAAAACACTCAAAAACACTCTCTAAGCCCTCTTCAAAATTTCACCAAGATCTTCAACCAAATTCAAAGATCTCAAGCTCTAATTCCGGATTCAAGACTCAATCTCAAGCTTCAATTCTCCATTCCAATCTTCATCAAGGATTCTCCAAAGTTGAGGTATGTGGGTTGATTGTGGAAACCTTCCTTTCCACAAGTCCAACCATTTATCCTCTATTTTACTTCAAGTTTATGGGTCCTTATGATCATTTATGAACTCTTGAATTATGGAATTACTACTACACATTCTATTATGGTCTATTTTTGCATATTATCATGAAATGGAGTTATTATGTGATGTTTATGGTTTTCATGCTTCCATGATCAAATTATGAAGGTTGACATATATATGTATGTTGTTGGTGGGCTGATTTATATGTATTTCAGAATTGGTTGGACTTAGTACTCTTGAAAGACATAATTTTATCTACATGAACAATAGCCCACCATGTGTTTGATAAAATGCCATTGATAGAATTCTTAGGAAATGGAATGTCCAATGTACGTCCTATGAGTCGGATGGTCATATAATCATTGAAATGATGATGAAATGGATACATGTATATGATTTTCTCTATATAAGTGTTGTGAATCGACCAAGCCTAGCTCGGGGGGTTGTAGGCCCGGGTAACCGTATCAAGGGGTTGGTACCTTGGTTGCCTAGTACGGGGGGTAGTAGGCCCGTATAACCACATCGAGGGGTTTGTACCTTGGTCCCTAGCTCGGGGGGTGGTAGGCCCGGGTAACCACATTGAGGGGTTTGTACCTCTTTCGCCTCTCCAAGGGGGTGGTAGGCCTTGGAAAATACTATATTGATGGTCACTCACCACACATGTACTACGTCCCACTAAATATGATGTTTATGTAAGCATCATTATACATATCATTTCTTTAATATGCTATCTATCGGGTATGATTATGCATTTTTCCTATGATGTCCATCTATTGTAGCATTGCATTTCATCCCATATACTTAGTACATTCAAACGTACTAACGCATACTCTATGCCTACATGATGTCACCATGTAGGGACCGGAGCACCGCTTGACCATCCTCCTCCGCGTGGCTAACACGATTTCCTATCAAGGTTATTGGTGAGTCCTCCATTCCGGGGACGTTGCTCATGATCTTTTGCTATGTATAAGACTTTTCTTTTTAGTTATGTTTTGACTATGAGGGTGAGCCCGGTAGTTTGTCTTGGCCCCCGCTAAGTACTCATGTTTAGAGGTGGTGTTGGACAAGTTGTGTATTATGCTTGAGCTTGACTCATCTATGGTATTTATGTATCATTTCTTCTTTTTTTCTCTTGCTCCCTTAGTCCCGATTTCCCCCTTTGATTATGCTTATTGCTTATGGTCATTTTAATTGCTTCCGCGACCAAGGATGTGTAATGATACGCTATGAGGCTTGTTTGGGGTTCCTTCGGGTTCCCCATTCGCCGGTCACGTCTAGGCCCTAGGCTTGGGTCGTGACATGTGGGGTATCTAGTAGCAATCATAATCCCTTTCTAATAAATTTTGGGTTTGAGATGGATGCCCATACGTTAGTTGAGGTGGGGTATCTAGTAGAAATCTCTTTATCCCGTAATGAATGAATGTCAAATACTTCGTGGGGAATAATGCTAAGCATCGAGTGGATATGGATTGAGATGGGTGCTAATACGTGAGTTGAGGTGGGGCACTTAGTAGCAATCTATTGAGATGGATACTCATACGTTAGTTAAGGTGGGATATCTAGTAGCAATCTCCCTGTCCCATAAACTATGTTCCCATATAGGTCTAGCTAGTGGATCCACTTAAGGCTAAACAAACAATGGTCCTAACTTAGGCAAGTAGGAATCCCTTTATCCGGTGAGGGTGACACCGAGATTCCTTGTCAATCTCACATGGTCTATGTCGGTTAAGGCTTACCCCCACAAAGAATGTTAATGAACTATGGCTTCTTAAGTATGTATTACTTAGTGTAGGTGGTGGTATATGACACTATCTATGCATTGCATAAGTAGTCATTGAAGAGAGGTCATGGTGTGTTCCTTATAATGATGATGAATGAATGGGTTCTTGTGATGATACTTATGAGAATGTTGATCTAATGTCTAAAAAATGAAGGTGCTCTTAATGTAATGAAGATAAATGAAGAATGTTGACTCTTAAATGCTTATATGCTTAAATGTGAAGATGGATGCTATACTTGGATTGTATTATGAGTTACTTCCTTGTCAGACTTATTGTATATGAATGTGCCTTGTCTAGGGTGACTTCAAAGAAGTACTTACTGTGAGTAGTAGTATGGGATGCTACTTGCACATTGTACAAGTATGACTTAGAGTTGTCTTAGATGGTGGTCTTAATATGATGACGTGATTCATGTAATGTTTATGTCTATTAAATTCTCTAACATGTAAAGGTGGATAAGATGAATGGTAAGTTCACTTTTGGTGACCTTAAGGTGGTACCTTAGTGTGGGTGGTGGTATGGGACGCTATCCATACATTGCACAAGGTATAGCTTGAGGTTTACTTGAGGTGGAGCCTCAAGGTGAAGGTAAATGTTTATATGTGATTTTGTTGAAATGTGAATTGTGTGACTTTGTACGTTGGTCCAGTCAACTAAGTGATGCTATCTCTTGATATGATCTTAGGCAACTTCTAAGAGTGTGAGCCAATTTGACATATACCTCTTGTGTGGCCTACCTTGTGAGTGTGTGAACCGCTTTTGAACACCCCTTGAGCCTTACCTTTCTTTGGAAGAAACTTGATGAAAACAATGACCTTTCTTTATCCATCACCCATAATCCTCATGAAGTTGTGGTTAATTGAGTAGCCAACTTAAGCCAAAAGCCTAAGTTGGGGGTGTGGTGGAAAGATAAGAGCAAGTCAATAAGTGCAAGGAAAGTCTCCTTCAACCCATGGTGTTGAGAAATATGGAACCTCTACATAAAAAAGAGAGAGAAAAACAAAAAGAATGAAAAGAAAGTTGTGAAATAAAGTACCAAAGAAATGGGGTTGCAAACAAACCATGGGAAGTGAATAATAGGATGACTTATGATGCACTAAGGAAAATGATGAAGGCAAAGGAAAGGAAGTGTTGAGAGCACCACATTTCATGAGGACAAAAGTCACTGAGCCTTAATGACTATACCTTTACACTCAGCCCTGTTACAAGCCTTGAAAGACCTTAGTGATCTTGAGTGAGCTGAAACAAATGCTGATTGGAAATATGGACAAGCTTATGGGTGAAAACATGAATTGTGTTCTTTTTGAGTGTGAGCGTTGCATCTGATTCCGAAACTTTTAAATGATTAACTCATTGTGTGTGAAAATGGAATCATTTTTTCTGTGAGGGCATTTGAACACTATAGTTGAGCTTGAACCTGCATTTGAAGCAAGTATTGTGAACACGAGATTCTTTGATAGTGGTGAGTCACAACTTGAATCTTTGAGTGCACATTTGATCTTTGCATAAGTAATTTTAGTCTTGTTGTGTGCATTCATGATTGAATCTTGTGTAGCACTGTTTGAGACATCTTTTTTGAACTGCTGAACTTGAGTTTTACTTGAGGACAAGTAAAAGTTTAAGTTGGGGGTGTTGATGAGTCCACAAATTGGACTTATTTAGGGTTACAATTTAATAGGTTTAGTGTCCTCAAAAGCATATTTTTGTCTATAAAACTGATAAAATACATTGAGTTTCAGGTATTTAGGCTTGGATACAAAGATATGGACACAATTGAGCAAAAAGGAACAAAGGAAACTGAAAGAACGGAGAAATAAAGATATGTGGATCGCCGAAGCCATTCGGCATGTCGCTAAATGATCTCACCTCGCCTTTTGTTCGAGTGTGTTGAGCTCAAATGAAAGGATCAAATCGGTGGTGAAAAGAAGCAGTCAATGTGTCACCGAGCAGTTTCACGAAATAGTACTAGGTCACCTAATGATCCAAAACACGACGATGCTGAAGGCTAACGCAAGACAACGATGAACTACAACAAAGGGTGAATCGCCGAGTTGATCGGCGATTCCGACTAATGTCGCCGAGTGATTCGCTGCAGCACAAATATTTAAAAACTATAAATACTCGTTTAGTATCATATTTTTAATATAGAACTTTTAACATAGAATTTTGAGTTCTAAGTTTGGAGAGGGTTTTGAAGAACTTGAAGATTCAAAGGGTTTCAACTCCATGATTTTGGATTTGGGTCTTGTGCATTCTTCACTCTTTGCTTGTTTTGAGACTTAAATTTTCACACCCATTTGAACGCAAACTCATATTGGTTGAATTTCTATCTTTTTTACATGACTAGCTAAAACCCCAATTCTTGGGGGTGTGATTTTATGAATATGAGTTAGATTATCAGTTGGGTCTTACTTGTTGATAGTTTATTTGTTGTGTAAATGTGTTTTCGTTTAGTAGTTGTGGTAGAACTTAATGAAATTGTAGTTGCAAATACGATTTCACCTTTGTGTTTTTGGCTTGCTCGAGAGAGAGGTAGTAAAACTAAGACTACTAAACTGATGGCCGGTGGGAGTGAGTCGACATGAGGTTCATCTCGAGAGAGTGAACCCTAGTCCTTCTCCCACACACTCAGCTCGAGAGAGTGAGTGGGCTAAGACAGAAGCTGTTCTTCATGCGGAAAGTGGGTGTCTGAGAGGAACCCATTTGATTCGGGGTAAGTTGCTCGAGAGAGAATTTACCCCCACTATAGTCTAGCCTAGTCACAAATACTCAACAGATTTATTATCAAGAGCATGTACCCAAATGTCTAGTCTAATCCGTATTCCTATCACATCCTAAGAATTCCCTCTCCTTGATTAGTATTCTTTGCATTCTTGTTGTTTTTGCTTACTTGTCACAAACCCCCATTGATAATTGACGCTTGCGTCACCCCTTAGATTTAACATAGTTATATTCGATAATATTTTTAGCTATGACTAATTAGAAACTATTTTTCTTTTTCTATTAATTTTCAAATCCACTTCCTTAGGACTCGACCCCAACCCTTGGTTGGGTTACTTTACTATTGTACAATCGTAGACACTTGCATTGGAAGTTGTGTCTTGATTACGCAAACATCAGTCTCACAAACCACGTCTAGTAGAGTCTTGTTCATCGGTGTGAGTCGCGATACATCTATGAGCGAGAGGCTATAGGACGTTAGAAAGTTACACTTCTTTCATATTCTTGAAGTCGTGCCTTATAGTTTAGTTCTATAAGTGTCCTTTTCCTAATCCTTCTCTTGTGTTTATAGGAAATGAATACAAGGGCTAACCCATGAAGGGTGGAACAAGAGAGATAGTGAGCGAGGGAGTTCCTTCCCAAGGTGACCAACTGCCTCAAGAGAATGAAGTTCCGGTGGTTCCCTCGGACATGACCAATGAAGAGATTAGGTGGGCTTTTCTAACCCTAGCCCGAGCCATGATGACTCAAGTGAATAGAGATGTGGGGCCTAGGGTGAATGCTAATGAGAGTACCGTGTCCTAAAGATTGAGAGACTTTGTGAGGATGAATCCTCCTATTTTTCTTTGCTCTAGAGTGGGAGAAGATCCCTAAGAATTCTTGGATGAAGTTTATAAGATAGTAAATTCTATGGGAGTAACTTCTGGGAGAAAGCAGAGTTGGCTTATTACCAATTGAAAGTTGTGGCCCAAGTGTGGTTCACTCAATTGAAAGCCAATAGGCTGGTTGAAGCTGGTCCTATAAAATGAGAGGAGTTAAAGAAAGCTTTCCTTAGTAAGTACTTTCCCCGTGAAAAGAGGGAGGTTAAGATGGAGGAGTTTATAAACCTTAGGCAAGTTACTATGAGTGTGGAGGAGTATTCCTTGAAGTTTACCTTATTGTCTAAGTATGCCCCATCCTTGGTGTCTACCCTAGAGATGAGATGAGTAGGTTTGTTACCGGTGTATCCGACCTAGTTAAGGAAGAGTGCCGTACGTCAATGCTCTATGATGATATGAATATCTCTAGACCTGTTGTGTATGCTCAATCTATTGAGGAGTCCAAACTTAAGAGGATGAATAGGGATTTGAAGAGGTCTAAGCCCGATGAGAAAGTCAACCAAGGTTCAAAACGAGGTACTCCAATCAAGATTCCTCAATGGCTAACAATGATAGGGTGTCTAACCCTAAATCTCAAGGAGGGAATGGAAGTGGTTATTTTTCTTTTGAAAGGCCTAGGTGTGCCAAGTGTGGGAAGCAACATTTAGGTAAGTGCCTTGCCGGCACAGATGGGTGCTTTGGATGTGGAAAGAAGGGTCACAAAATGAGAGATTGCCCTACACTCATGGAAAAAGGGAGAGATACCAACCAACCTTTTCTTGATGGCCTGGATGTTAATGCTCTAAGAAAGAATCGTCTCTATGTGCTTCAAGCTAACAAGGACAAAAGAGCTAATCCAGATGAAGGTACCGATAAGTTGATATTTCCGTAGAGTTGTGATGCCTTATTGAGGTTCTTATGTTGTTTCATGATAGCCTTGGTTGGGTTTTCTCCTAAGTGGGGGATGGTATGTTGAATAGTAAGGTTGTTGAGAGTGTTGATATCCTTATTTCTTTTCTTCTATTCCCATTCAATCTTGAGACCAAGAGTTCCTAGTAGCTTGTTTCATGTTTTGGAGTCATATGTGATATTGTGTTTCCATGGTCTCCTTATGTTGTGCATGCTCTTTTTGAATTCTTGTTTATATGAGAAAATGAATTTTCAAAACTGTGTTCCTCATGTTGATATGCATCTATGATGAGTTGCCTAAATATTTCATGAGTTGACTTGTTGAGCATGCCTAAATGTGTTGTTATGAAGAAGTTGCATAATGTGCTTTTATGAGAAAATTACCTAATTGTGCTTTTAAGAGTAATTGCATAATGTGCTTAATGATGTTGTGATGAGCATGATGTGACATGGAGAAGAAATTTCTTCCAGTGTAATGAGAAATGATAAGGTTTTGATGCATAATGAGTTTGTAGATGTAGTTCCTACCTTCTTGTTGTGTTTTGAATTTATTGGTGTGGAGTTGATGCTTCCTCCTATGTTTATGCATTTATATTGATGTTGCATGCATGATTGTGGGCTGATAGTCTTGATTCGTTACCCCTTAATGTGTTTAAAGTGTCATTCGAGGACGAATGTTCCTAAGTGGGGGATAATGTAACGACCCTAAAAACGAACTAGTGAAACTAGAGCCTAACGTGTGTGTGTTTGAGTTTGGGTTGAGGTTTCATGTTGTTGTATGTTGTCCCGAGCTTTGGTTGAGGGGTTTAGGGTCCAACATCAAGGTATGACTCCCCAAAGACCACCCTAGGGGTCCTTGAGGAAGACCCTAAGTCTAACCCCAAAGACCCCTTGAAACTAGAAAGTTGGCCAAGGTGGGGTGACCTACGGAAGGGGTCCACGCCCCGTAGGTCCATCCACGCCCTGTGGATGGCCTCCGTAGGTCAAGGGGCCCCAAACCAAGCCACAACCCCAGACCACAGACCAACATGACTGTCCGTGGGTCATGGGCTTGTGGATAGCACCCGTGTGCTGTCAAGTGACACGACCAAGCTAGGGGTGAATTGGTAAATTCACCCCAAGTCCTAATAAGTGTTTGGATGGTTATTTTGTGTTTATTTAGGTATTTTAGGAGTATTAAAACATTAAAATGCTAATTTAGATTTCATTATTCAATTTTCCCCATATCAAAATCCTCTCTCTCAAAATATCTTCTCTCTAAGAACTCCATTGAAGACTGAGAGAAAAGAAGACTTAGGGCTTGAAGAGGAAGGCTAAATTGGGTAAATTTTCGTGGGGATTCACCTAATAAGGTATGGTGATCCTTCATCTAGGGTTAGTTTTCACCCTAGAGTCAATTTCAAAGAAGTTTTCAAAGTTTTCAAATTCATGAAAAAACCAAGCGTTTCACTCAATCTCATGGGTTGTTTCATCAAACGATTTTAAAGGTTTACTAATGTCAAATTATGATTATATTGATGTTTAATTGATGATTTTACTCTATGAACCCATGATTCCTCTCAATTTCTAAATTGTGTCTTATGAAGTGGGTTTGTTGATCATGAATGTATGTTGATAAATTATGTCTAAATTGATTTAGATTATTGAATTGTATCATCATCTATGCCTAATTATTGTTAATTATTGGTGAATTGAGTATTTGTGATCATATCCTTGAAAGGGAAAGTTTGACCTAATTTCATATTAAAGTAGAATTGTGCTTGAACTGTTGATCCACTTGAAAGGTGGAGGTGTTTACTTACTATGTACATTATGATCATGGCCTTGAAGGCATAGTGTGAGGAATTGAAGTATTATCATGATGTTGTATATATGAATGTGATGTGAAGCATGTGTGTGATCTAAATGAATGAATTATGATCTTATTTAGAAGCTAATTGTGTTAGGATTGAATGTTATCTCTCTATTAACACTTGTGGATGATGGTGATTTTGTGAAAGGTTATTCTCACATACATACACACATATGAATGAATGAAGTTTAATGATAATGTTAATGAATATTGAGTCTATTGAAAGGCTATTCTCAATTGTACTCTAATGAATGAAAATACATGTTGTGAAAGGACTTTCTCACTAAAATGGGATTCTTAGGTGAAAGGATATTCTCATCTTTGAATCTATCAGCGTTCCAACGAATGAATGTTTGGTTGGGATGGATACTCATACATTAGTTGAGCCGGGGTATCTAGTAGCAATCCCTATCCCTTTCTAATGAATGTTTGGCTTGAGATGGATGCCCACACGTTAGTTGAGGCGGAGTATCTAGTAGCAATCTCTTATCCCATAATGAATGAATGTCAAATACTCTGTGGGGAATAATGCTAAGCACCGAGTGGATATGGATTGAGATGGGTGCTCATATGTAAGTTGAGGAGGGGCACTTAGTAGCAATCTCTTGAGATGGATACTCATAAGTTAGTTGAGGCGGGGTATCGAATAATAATCTCTCTATCCCATAAACTATGTGCCCACATAGGTCTAGCTAGTGGATCCACTTACGGCTAAACAAACGATGGTCCTAACTTAGGCACGAAGGAATCACTTTATCCGGTGAGGGTGACACCTGGATTTCATGTCAAGCTCACATGGTCTATGTCGGTTAAAGATTACCCCCACAAAAAATGTTAATGAACTATGGCTTCTTAAGAATGTACTACTTAGTGTTGGTGGTGGTATGGGACGCCATCTATGCATTACACAAGTAGGCATTTGAGAGAGGTCACAGTGTGTTCCTTCTAATGTTAGTGAATGAATGGGCTCTTATGATGATATTTATCAAAATGTTGATCTAATGTCTAATGAATGAAGGTGCTCTTAATGTAATGAAGATAAATGAAGAATGTTGACTCTTAAGTGCTTATATGCTTAAATGTGAAGATGCATGCTATACTTGGATTGTATTATGAGTTACTTCCTTGTCAGACTTATTGTATATGAATGTGCCTTGTCTAGGGTGACTTCAAAGGAGTACTTAGTGTGAGTAGTAGTATGGGATGCTACTTGCACATTGTACACGTATGACTTAGAGTTGTCTTAGATGTTGGTCTTGAAACGCAGCTCCGCTCTCTGGGCTGCTAGTAGCCATTTTGATTGAATAACGTTATCTAAGACAGTTCATCCAATTCTAAGCTTCAACGATCGTTAGTTAGTATACAACCCAACTAAATGAGTTGTGGTCGAATCCCAAAAGGAGTGGTACATGTTTAAGATTCAATAGGAAAGTACGTATATCCTCAAGTCAATCATAGAAATAAACATTATCGAATAAAAACATAATTCAAATTAGGGGGTGACACGAATGTAAATTAACATGGGGGTTTTGGTTTGAAGTTATCAATTACAACAACAACAAACAACACAAAAATAACGATAATGAGACGGGTTGTTGGGATGTGATTTGATTATAGGCTAATGTAGACAAATGAGTAATCGCAACTGTTAGGAAATAGCTGAATGTTAGTGAGTAAGCTAAGCCATAGAGGTAATAAATTTTCTCTCGAACAATTTATCCCGAATCAAGTTGGTTTCTCTCAAACACCAACAAACAAGCAAATAAGACTAGCCTACACCTTAGTCTATTCACTCTCTCAAGCTAAATATGTGGGACTGAGTTTAGGATTCACTCTCTTGAGCTGAACCCATATCAACCTAATAACCACTAACCATTAATCAACAATCTTGGTTTTAAAACCTCTCTCTCTCGCAAGCCAAAAATACGAAGGTAGAACTGTATTTGCAACTACAATTCTTTAAATTAAACCACAATTATTGATTAAACTCACTACTAAACAACATTTAAACTAACAATTAGCAATGCCCATAAACTAAATCAGTCCATAATCACATAATCACACCCCAAGAATTGAGGTTTTAGCTAGACATCATAAAAAGATAAAAATCGTTACCAAATTGTGTTTCCATCAACTGGGTAAGATTAATTTCGTCTTTACAAAGATCCAAATTGAAAAATCTCAAAGACCCACTTCCAATTTCTCAAAAGTTAAAAACTTCAATTCTTCAAAGCTAAGGAAAACTTAGTCTCAATATGCAGAGTTCAATTTCAAATCTCAAAAATGATTCCAAAAGATTAAAAGCATTCACCAAAGATCCTAAACTAAATGTTCAAAAACGTATTTATAGTTGCAAAAAATATGTTGCGAAGGACCATTCGGCCCAGTAAGTTGAGCTCGCCAATCATCTAGGTGATCCGCCCTTTGTTTTGTTCAATCGCCTTTTTGCTTTGGCCTGCATCTTCCTCAAGTTTTGTAACTTTGGGCTATCCAACACTGTATCGCGGAACCACTTGGCGATCCGCCGATTGCTCCTTTCTCTCGCCAACTTGATTTTCTCCTTCAGGGATTGGCACACTAGAACTTTAGGCAAGGTAATGGCCATTCGCCGACTCGACAAAGGGACTTCGCGATCACCAGACTTGTATTTCTTCCTTCTTTCAGCTCACTTCGTTCCTTTTTGCAAATTAGTGTCCATGCTTTGGTCTTCAATCCATATACCTGGAAACCAAGGGTTTTTCATCAATTATTGGAACAAAATAAGCATTTGAGGACACAAAATCATTATAATTAAAGCCCTAGATGAGTCCAAATCTATGACTCGTCAATTGTGTACTCAAAGATTCAAATTGTTTCTCACCATTATCAAAGATGCTCAAGTTCACAATACTTGCTTCAAATGCAAGTTCAAGCTCAACAATGGTACTCAAATTCCCTCACAACAAAGATTATTCCCTATCCACACAAAGTTCTTCAAAAAATTATAGTTCCGGAATCACATACGACTCAACAAAGATGAACACATGCATGACTTTACCCATAGATTTTCCCTTATTTTCCAATCCACATTTGTTTCAGCTCACTTAAGATCACAAAAGTCTTTTGAAGGCTTGTAATAGGGTTGAGTGTAAAGCTAAGGTATAGTCATTTAAGCTCAGTGGCTGCTATCCGCATGAAATGTGGTCTGAACATCACTTTCTTCCTTTTCTTCAATATTTTTATCATGCTCATAATTCACACCTTTATTCAACTTCAAATGGACTACAGGATACCCCATTTCTTTTGCAACTTCCACTACTTTATTTTACAAGTTTACCATTCTTTTTTCTTTTGCTTTCTGTTTTTTTTTTTTTTACATGGAGGGGTTCCATCTTTCTTCAAAACCATTGCTTAAAAGGGAATTTTTTTCACACTTCTTGATTTAACTTCTCTTTTCACCACACCCACAACTTAGGCTTTTGGCCTAAGTTGGCTATTCAAACAAACCACGCTTCATGAGAGTTATGGGTGAATGAATAAAGAGGGGTAACAATTGTTCAAGTTTCTTCCAAGAAAAGGATAAGGCCCAAGAGGGTTCAACGAAGGTTCACACATCTCACAAGGTTGGCCACAAAAAAGGTATATTGTCAAATTGTTTCACTCTTCAAAATTGTTGCCTAAGATCATTTCAATTACTTGCATCACTTCGTCAACCAGACCAACGAGGCAAATTTTAGGTGTCATCACACACAATGTTTAAGGTAATCTCATCACAAAAGGCATTGGCACCAATATCAAACAAGACTCCACACTTTCTATCTAGTGTGCAATGTTCATCACAAGAGACTCATTCGATAACCTGCTAGTCACAAAGAGATTCTAAAAGTCCAAATATTGTCTATGCAACTTTATTTGGCCTCATCGTAGCGGCACATTCATTTCGTTCAATTAAGAGCACTATTTGAGTCCTCGGTATAGATCACAATCGATACTCGAATAACTTTCGAGAGAACAAAAGACTTAACAACCAGACTCCTACCATCCCCACCCAAAGCATTCAACATTGTCCCCAATGTGAGATGAGAACAAAAATTAACGAAAATAAAGATAAAATACTGGCACTTAAACAAACACAATAGGGTGAAAAGGAATCTTCACTAGGCACCCATTTTGCAAAAGCTTGGTGCAATCGCCGAACCGTTCGATGATTCGCCAAATTGTCTGGAGCTCGCCGAATTTTCAAGAATGCAACCATTCCATTTTGGGGCAGGAAGGCGGACAAGAGCAGGTCCACCGAATAACATCAGCACATCGCCTAATGGATGTGAAACTTCGCCAAAGGCTCTAAGACTCGGGCTATCAAGGCTAGTGCAAAAAGGCGGAAAAAGTTAGGTCACCCAATCACCTCGGTGAATCGCCGAGTGGTGTATGTATCTTGCCTAATGTTCCAGTATCTCAGCCAACTGTTGACGTCGTGAAGGCGATCAACTTCGTGATCGCCGAACTTACTCGGCAAACCGCCGAAGGAGTCTTAGCCTTGCAAAATCACCGACACCTGCACATTCAACAAACATTATTCAAAACTACAAACACTTGGGTTGCCTCCTAAGAAGCGCGTTATTTAACGTCGTGGCATGATGTGAAAATGCTTTCAAGCATCTTCCAGGTACACCACTTCAATCACAAAAATTTCATGGCATTCTCTAAAATATAACTTTAAGCATTGCTTATTTACTTTGAAGGCAGGGCCCTCTTTACCTTCGACTTCAATGGCTCCATTTGTGAACACCCGTATTACTCTAAATGGGCCATACAATTTTTATTTGAGCTTTCCCGAAAAGAGTCTTAGTTGAGAATTATATAGCAACACCCAATCTCCAACTCGGAACTCCCTTATAAGTATTTTAGAATCATGCCACTTCTTCATTTTTTTCCTTATAGAGGGGTAAACTTTCTTTTGCCTTAAACCCAAATTCATCCAATTTATTTAGTTGATCTACTCTTCCTTTTGAAGTCTTGGCCCAATCCAGATTTAGAGCCTTTAATACCCATAATGCTTTGTGTTCCAGTTCAACCGGTAAATGGCAAGATTTCTGAAAAACTAGCTAATATGGAGACATACCAATTGGTGTCTTGTAGGCAGTGCAATATGCCCATAGAGCATCATCTAGCTTTTGAGACCAATCAGTCCTATTTGCATTTAAAGTCTTAGCCAGGATACTCTTGATCTCCCGATTTGAAATCTCCACTTGGCCACTCGTTCGAGGATGATATGGCATTGCTACTTTATGTCGCACCCTGTATTTGCTCAATCCAGATGCAAAAAGCCAATTGCAAAAATGGAATCCACCATCACTAACAATAGCATAAGGAGTGCCGAACCTAGCAAAGATATAGCATTTTAGGAACTGAACAACACTTTTCCCTTCAATGTTTGGTAGTGCTACAACTTCTACCCATTTAGAAACATAATCTATTGCCACCAAAATGTACTTATTACCAAACGAACTCACAAATGGACCCATGAAATCAATTCCCCAAACATCAAATAACTCAACTATTAGAATAGGTTTGAGAGGCTGCTCATGTCTTCTGGACACTCCACTATGTTTTAGACATCTTAACAAATTCATGATCATCTTTGTAAAGGGATGGCCAGTAGTAACAACTTTGAAGAATGTTAATGGCTGTACGCACTCCACCATGATGACCACCATCCAGTGAAGCATGACAAACATGGAGAATTTCATTCAATTCCTTTTCTGGCACACATCTCCTAATGATATGGTCTGCGCACTCACTGAATAAGTATGGTTCATCCCAAAAGTATGTCTTGACATTGAACAAGAACCTCTTTTGCTGATAGAAGTTCAGTTCTTTTGGTATCAATCCACATACTACATAGTTAGCAAAATCAGCTTACCAAGGAGTTTGTTGTAGAATTACTGTGAATAGATGTTCATTAGGAAAGGCATCATTTATGTCTACCTCTAGCTCATCATTCTCCTTGCCTTCTAAACTTGATAGGTGGTCAACTACCTGATTTTCACAACCTCTTTTGTCTTTGACTTCAAAATCAAATTCTTGCAACAATAGCACCCACCTTATAAATCTTTGCTTGGCATTTTTTTTTGCTATCAAAAAAGTAGAGAATCGTAATCAGTGTGTACAACCACTTTGGTGCCTAGCAAGTATTCCTAAAATTTCTCAAATGCATATACCACCGCAAGTAATTCTTACGCTGAGCACCATTCAGAGTTTGCTTGAGTAGTAAATGGGATGGAATAACTTGTTGCATTTTTGCCCCAACACGACACCTAATGCTGTACCACTTGCATCACACATCACTTTGAAGGGTGCTGGCCAATTGGGACTAATGATAACCGGGGTGGAAATCAATTTCTCTTTCAAACACTTAAAGGTTGCCATACATGCGTCATCAAAGCTGAATTTTACGTCTTCTCCAACAGCTTGCACAAAGGGTGTGCAGTTTTTGAAAAGTCTTTTATGAACCTCCTGTAAAAGCCAGCATGCCCCAAAAAACTATGAATACTTATTACCGAGATTGGTGGTGGTAGCTTTTCAATTACTTTGATCTTTGCCTTATCAACTTCAAGCCCTTTTTGTGTCACTTTTTGACCAAGAACTATACCTTCCCTAACCATGAAAAGGCATTTCTCCCAATTTAGGACCAAGTATATCTCCACACATCTTTGAAGGACCTTCCCCAAGTGTACCAAACATGCTTCAAAAGTGTCATCCATAAAGACTTCCTTCGAATCTTCTACAATATCAGCTAAAATAGATAGAATGGAACGTTGAAACGTTGCTGGAGCATTACATAACCCAAACAACATCCTTCTGAAAGCAAAAGTTCCATACAGACAAGTGAAAGTTGTTTTCTCTTGGTCTTCCGTAGCAATAGAGGTTTGATTATATCTGGAGTACCCATCTAAAAAGTAATACCATCCTCTTTCTAAAAGCCGATCAAGCACTTGATCCATAAAAGGCATGGGAAAGTAATCTTTCTTGGTCCATAAGTTTGGGTAATCCATGCATACTCACCATCCGATTACCGGTCTCAAAGAAACAAGCCCCCCTTTTTCATTTGGGACTACCGTGATGCCTCACTTTTTTGGTACACATTGTACCAGACTCACCCACTTATTATCCGCAATAGGGTAGATCACCCATGCAACCAACCACTTTATTATCTCCTTTTTCACCACCTCTTGAATCGGTGTGTTCAATCTCCTTTGATGCTCAACACTCACTTTACACTCACTATTAAGCTGAATTTTGTGAGTTCAAATGCTGGGTGGAATGTCCACAATGTCAGCGATAGTCCATCCAATCACTTTGATATATCTTCTTAACACTTCATAGAGCAACTTTACTTGCCATTTAAGTAAGTCAGCTGCAATGATTACGGGTAAGGTGTTATTTTCCCCCAAGAAGACATATCGAAGATGGACAGGGAGAACTTTCAACTCAAGCTTTTGTGGTTCCTCCGTTGATGGCTTCACGGGAGGATTTTCTCAAATTTTCAGACAAATATCCAGCTTTAATGGAGTCTTTAAATATTCACCCAAACCTGAAAGGGTAGCTACTACCTCATCGTAACCCTTGACTTCAGACTCATCATAGTTTGCAAGCACAACTTCAAGTGGTTCACTAATACACATCAAATGGCTTACAATAGCCATTGCTTCATCAATTACATCAATAGTCAAAACCACATGAATATCTCTTGGGTGCTTCATTAACTTACACACGTTAAAGGTGACTTCTTTCTCGTTCACCCGGAATTATTCAATTCTCCACTCTCAACATCTACCAACGCTCTCTTGGTTGCTAAGAATGGTCTTTCCAAAATAATGGGAGTTTAAGCATCAATCTCGCAATCAAGGATGAAAAAATCAGCCAAAAAGATGAATTGGTCAACCTTTATGAAGATATCATAGAGTATCCCCATGGGGTGCTTGATTGATTAGTCTATCATCAGAAGTCTCATTGTTGTGGTTTTCAGTTCACCCAACCCAAGTTGTTTATAGATTGCACACGGAATTAGATTTGTACTTTCTCCCAAATCACATAGGGACTTGGAAAATTGGAGAACACCGATAGTGCAAGGAATGGTGAAGGCTCAAGGATCTTCTTTCTTTTTAATAATCTCATTGGTCATAATTGCACTACAACTATGAGAGACTTGAATTGTTTCGAAGCCCAAGCTTCTTTTCTTTCTAACTAACTCCTTCATAAACTTTGCATAACCCGACATTTCTAACAATGCTTCCACTAGTGGGAGATTAGTTGATAATGTCTTGAACACCGATAGGAAGTTCTTAAACATCTCATGCTCATTTTTCTTCTTGAGACGTTGGGGAAACAGAGGAGTTATTTTGGGGAGAGTTTGCACCACTTTGGAGATTAAGGTTCTTTTTCCCGCATCTTTTTGTAACTCTTTGGCAAAGCTTTGTTGGATGGGTAATTCTTCTTCCTCAATACCTTTGTCTTCTTAATGAGCTTGTGCTTCATCATTACCCTTCATATCACCTACCACTACCTTTCCACTATGAGTAACCACAACCAGATATCTATCACCATCCTCCACCAAAGTTGTTATGTGTATGGTTTTGCCGTCCCCCATTATTTTTTATTCCAATTGTGCCGAAAGTTGACTCAAATAACCTTCAAGTAGATTTATTGCATCAGCATGAGAATTTACTCCATTGTTTAGTGACGAGAAATCGGCTTTAATCCCTTTTAGCAAGTAATCCGGGCCCTCAACTTTGTCAAGGATGCGAGACAACAAATCGTCCACTCGGAGACTACGTGCACTCCCCTTTGACTTTGGGCTCTCACTCGATTAAGTGTGATCCTCTTCATGATCATCCTCTCTTTTCTAAGTATCACTTTGCCCAGCCCATTCTTGAAAGTATCTTCTCCGCTCTTCTTCTTTGTGAGAGTTCTAACCTTGATTCCCACCCCGGTGCAAGTAGCGTGGGTGGAAACCCTCCTCATATTTGTGAGAGTTCCAACCTTGATTCTCCCCCGGGTTTGAATAGCCCAAGGAAGAACCCTCCTCAACTCTAAGCACTCCCCTTTCTTCTTTGGGCTTTTCCACAGTTTTGAACATTTGTTCTTGTAGCAGCTCCATTTGGGATAACATCTTGTTAATGTTCTCATCCCTTTCTTTTTCTTTATCAAGTTGCTCTTGAGTTATTCTAAAGAAAAAAGGTGAAACTTGTTCTTCTTGAGTGTACCATGCTTGATTAATTTTTGTCATGTTATCAAGAAGAAATGAAGCCACCTCAAACAATTGCAAAATTATTCCACCTCGAACCAATGGATCAGCTACTCTTTTATTTATCGAATCGAGACTTCATAGAAGAATTGGAGCAATACATTGTTTGGAAGTTTGTGAGAATTGAAGTAGTAGCTTCTTGAACCTCAACCACGTTTCATGGATAGGCTCACCTTACAATTGATTGAAACCTTGAATGCTGTCTCTTAGTTTCATCATCCTCAAAGGGTGAAAGAACCTCGCATTGAATATCGTGGTAAGCTTATCCCAAGATGTGATGGAATTCTTTGGTAACTCATCCAACCATTTGCTAGCTTAACCCATTAGAGATAATGGAATAATCTGAGACACAAGGATTCTTGTTATACATTCGTGAATGAGAACGGACCACAAACCTCTATAAAATTCCGCATATGCTCATGTGGGTCTTCGTGAGTCAACCCTCTGTAAAGTCCCTTCATTTGTAGGAGTTGGAGAGTTGTGCTAGTGACTTGGAATTTAGAATTCTCTTCGGTTGATGGTAGACAGATTGCACCAATCCCACTCAATTGGATTGGGTTATGCACACTATTGAGATCGTCAATATCACCTTGGTGGCCCACTTGGCTACCATTAATCTATGCCTCACTCATTTCCTCCTATGTTCAACACAACCAACAAAAACACAAAACATATCAAATCGATTCTACTTTATCCAACAAAATCACAAATCAAACTTTGATAATAGAATTCTAAACAACACCACTCCCCAGCAGCGGCACCATTTTGATTAACGTATCAACTACATCTCATCCGATACTAGGCGTAGACGATCGTTAAGCAGTATAAACCCAATAATAAAGTTGGGGTCGATTCCACATAGTAGTTTTATTTTGAATTCAAATATGAAGTTACAATAGTGATTTTTGTAGCTGAAGGAATAGGAGTTTTCGAAACCTATTAATAAAATTTGAAGAGTGACAACAATGTCAGGGTGAGGGGTTTTAGATTAGAAAACAACCTCAACAAATAACTAGGAACAACCAATAAAGAAAAGATACTTGGGGGATTGACCAACCAATTGCTAAATTCAACTCAATGGATGCAAATCACTAACCAAAAATGCTAACTTTTCGTGGGTAAGATGAACTTTAAATGAGTCACTTTTCTCTCAAACAACTACCTCGTTTCCACTGAGTTCACTCGAACCTCAATGCTCTAAAAAAAGGACCAGTCCACAAGCTCACCACATCGACCCTTTCTAGCTGGAGACATAAAATTACTCTTGGGATTCACTCTCTCAAGCTGAATCCATTATGACCCACCAATTATGATTGCCAACTTATCACTTTAATTTTACACTTCTTTCTCAAGCAAGCATAAAACACTAAGTTATATTGAAATAAACATGCAATAGAGTAGTTAAACAACAACGATAAGTCAGACCCAGTCTTAATTAGCACTAAAATTGATAATAACTAACACCTATCAAGTCAAATTCAACAATTAATCACATTGTCAAACCCTTTAGATTGGGGTTTTAGCTAATCATCATAAAATAAATAAATTCAGTACCTAATACATGCTTCATAGCTGGGTATTGAAAATAAAAGTTCTAAGATTAAAAAGTCTTTTCTATTACAGTACCCAATTGAAATCGCTTGCCAAAATTGCTTAAAATCAACAAGAATAGTGTTTTTGTTCTCTCTATTTCGTTCCACAATGACGGGATGCCTTCTCTCTTTTCCAAAAGTCAATTTATAGTGATCTGAGATATGGAATTTTGGGGTTGATCGCCAAGGATAGTTGGGCTTCACCGACCAGTCGGCGACTTGCCTATCGTTCTTGTCCATCGCCGTTTTCTTCTTCACATTTTTCTCATTTAGACACTGTAACTTTAGGCGGTCTAGATCAGGATTGTCGATCACTTCCGTGAGGCACCTTTTATTACTTTAGATCGCTAATTCAATTTAATCTTAGTCTTGATCAGTGCGTTAGGCGACACAATCTTCCTTCGTCGATGCAGTTGGCGATTCGCCGTTAGAGAATGCAGTTCGCCTAAGTTTTTCCTGTTTGAGGCTCAGTGTTCTGTAAACTTAGGAGGTCTAGGGGAAACTTTGGTATTCGCCGAGTTCTCTTGGTGATCGTCAGACTTACTTTTCTCCATTTTTTCAGCTTATGTTGTTCCTTTTTGCCCGTTAGTGTCCTTGCTTTTTCCCTCAATCCATATACATGAAAATCAAAGATTTAAAATAAGTTTATGGCACAAATTAAACATTTGAGGACACTAAATCTATATAAACCAACCCCAAACGAGTCCGAATCTCGGACTCATCAAAGAGCCAACCGGCTCGTCAAAGTGGTTGTAAAGGGGCAAGGCCAAAAGGAACCTTCCCCCGGGCCACTTGTCAAGGACCACGACTGCCACCATGGCCTGTGAAGTCCTTGACGGCTCATGTGGGCCTCCATCCGGGGGTTCGCATCACGTGTAAGTCAAGGTTAGTTGGGTCTTTTCCTAATTATTTTATCTTGATACTATGTCGTTTCGCCCTTACATAGAATCCTTATACAAGTGATTCTCATCCCAAAATCAACCCATTCAATTCATTCTCTGAAATATTTCTCTCCAAAAAGCTTAAAGAAGAAGCATCCAAGCTAGTGTTTGCAAATCAATTCTCCTATTCCACCATTGAGGTTAAGCAATTGGCATTGAGGTATGATGGCTTTATTCCTGGATCCCTTTCCTCCATGGAGTTTCCAAATTCTCCAATTTACAAAGTTAGAATTCTCGAATTGGGTTAGGGTTTTCTTCCATGTCATGGGCTTTCTTAAATATTGATGTATTTGATTGTTTTATGATCTATTAAGCATGAATTTATGTAATTACATGATTTTATGATGATCCCCCAAGAACCCATGTCTAACCCATGTTTTCTAGAAATTGATGATTGCATCTAGGATTTGAACTATGAAAGGTGAACTATGGAATTATACATGTTCTTATGAAATTGATTTAACTGTTTTAAGGATTCTTTCAGAGTGTATCAATAATGATGTCGTTGTTGTGTTTTTGAAAGGATTTCTCATAAACATAAAAGCATGTACGTGAAAGGTTTTCTCGAATAAAAAAGGTTCTTAAGGTTGAAAGACATTTTCACCTAAAATGAACAAAATATTAAGAAGCTATACTACTTTTAAGGAAAAAGTTTATTACCCATTCTCCCTAATTGAA
The DNA here is from genome assembly GCF_900185275.1 of Solanum verrucosum. Taxonomy (NCBI): domain Eukaryota; kingdom Viridiplantae; phylum Streptophyta; class Magnoliopsida; order Solanales; family Solanaceae; genus Solanum; species Solanum verrucosum. The sequence continues at coordinate 1,488,782 of NW_026020256.1, forward strand.
AGACAAGACGCAATTACCCTGTCGCCATATCTAAGAACAAAATACGATTACCCATGTTCCTTTAAGAGCTAAGATGAATATGATTAAGAACTATTCTTCGAAAGTTAAGCTTAGCACCGAGTGGAAAAGTGACGATTACCCATGTACCATAAACTAAGAGCCAACTTAGGATTGTCTATATAGACATTAGCTAGTTGATCCAAAATATCTAAAATTTCATGGTACTTACCTTGGCAAGTAGGACAACCCTTCTCGGTGTGAAAGACACCGGATTCCATCTTACTAGCTCACATGGTCTTGCATGTCGATTAATATTACATCCCACAAACAAGTTATGATGAACCAAGGTTACTTCAAGGAAATATCTCATACATGTTGAAGATGATGATTATGTGCATTTACCATGTTTTATGACTCATGTTTTCTAACTCTTTATCTCATGTTTTCGTTTGGTCATTTCATCTTATGAAGGTATCCCTTTTTTTCTTAATTTCAAATGTTTTTATTCATGATTATCATACTTGGTACATTTTTGTACTAACACATACTCTTGTCTACATTTCCCTATTGTAGGGTCTGACAGTTCTGAGTTCTTTGAGGAGATTTCGAGCTTTAGGTGATGCATCACACTTCAAGGACATACATATATTGTTTTGAGTTTTTCATTACTTTCAGTTTTGGAACATGATCTAAAGGCTACACCTGAATTAATTCTGATGTACTAGATGTGTCACGACCTAGGGGAACACCTGAGATGTAACATGGCGTATAGGACCCTGAGGGACCCCATACAAGCCACTTAGCATTCATAACATAATAAATAGAACATAAGAAGTAAAACATCATTTTCAAGTCCAATAGTTTTATAAAAGAAAGTGGAAGAATATGCGTTAGTACAAAAAAAATGTACGAAGTATGATAGTCATGCATAAAACATTGAAATCATGCTAAAAAGGGTCATTTTCATAAGTAAGCAATGATCAAACTAAAATATGTATTTTGAGAGTTAGAAACCATAAGTTATAAAACCATGATCAATGCAAGTGAACATCATCTTTGAACACATGTGAGATTCTTCTTGAAGTAACCTTAGTTCATTATTATTGTGGGAATTTGTCTTAACCGACATAGAGTCCATATGAGATATTACATGATCCCCCGGTGTCTCCCACACCGGAAAAGGTTGTCCTACTTTCCAAGGTAGAACCATTAACTTCTATGCTTAAGTGGATCCACTAGCTAATGTCTACTTTAGACAGTCATCCTATGGGGGCACATAGGTAAGGGATAAGGAGATTGCATCTACAAACCCAGTACATCAGGGCTTCCATCTTAATACCCTCTTGATGCTAAGCGTAAATCCCACCGATTAGTTAAGTCTTAACTTATCCTCTCATAAAGAGACATGGGTAGTCGCTGCATGCCTTATCATATGATAGCTCATTAGACTATGTGTGAGAAAACCTTTCACTGTCCATGATATTTTCATAACAACTTTTAACGCCCAGATTCATTCACTTCATGTTAGAGATGCCCTACTAATACTAATGGAAATAGTTTTGAAATCATGGCCTATAATCATTGATGGCATATCCGGATACCATACTAATCAAGACATAATTTATAAAAATAGCCCGAAAAGCATTAAAGGCAAATTTAGATGTCATTCATGTCATGTGGCCAAGCTTCATAGAACATATAGATAATATCATCTATAAACTTTCTTGAGTCATAAACATACTTTCATGAACATGTTTTCTTTTCAATAATTCATAAGATTCATAATGGTTTCAAAGTCAGTGCATCTTCAAATTCATTTTCATCTATTTCATTAAGAGAAGATATGCATATTTTCGTACATTCATCATTCATAGTCTGAGACCCACATTATATCAACATAGCTTAGAAAACATGGGTTATACATGGGTTCATGGGAAATCAACTTAAAATCATGCAATCACTTCAATTCATGCATAAGAGTTCGTAAATCAATCAAATAACCCAACATTGAAAGGAACCCATGACATGAAAGAAAACCCTAAATCAATTGGAGAATTCTAACTTTGTAAATTGGAGTTGGGAATTCCATGGATGAATTGAAACTTGACTTGAAACCCTAGGTTGAACCCTTCTTCTTCGTAATGTTCTAGAAAGAAATATTTCAGAGATGAGATTTGATCTTCTTTTAGATTCTTAAGAGAATGAGTCTTAAATGGGGAAGATTTAGGGGAGAACTCTTATATAGGTCTTTAGATGAAGGGTAAAACAACATAGTATCAAATTAAAATAATCTAAAAAGACTTTTAAGACCCTAACTTAAAAACTGAAAACAAGGAATATTGGAGCTCGCCAAAGGCCACTTGACGACTCTCCAAGTGAGCCTTTAGTTTGCCAAAATTTACAGTAAGTCGACTTGGGGGCTAAGTCAACTTAGGTGATGTGGAGTCAACCTTGGAAACACGGAGAGCGGAATTGTGAACTCGACTTAGCACGCCTAAAGTCGCAGAACACTGGATGTTGAAATCAAGCCAAAAAGGCGTGGGGCTCTACTTGGTGGATCGCCAAGTCGACTATGAAGTGAATATTTTCCCTTCTCTTAATTTGAGGTGTTACATTATCTCTGTCTTGGGAACATTCATCCTCGAATGGATTTCTAGACACCTCTTAAAGGAAACGACTCAAAACTAGCAGCCCATCATGAATGTAATCATAAAAATTCACATATACAAGGAGGAATCCTCATCTCAAAGCTAAATCATACTCATATATCCATATCATGAAGTTCACATCCAACACATACTCAAATGCACACAATCATGTAGCAATCAAGTAAGCTAACTCATATTTTTGAAAAATCAAATATTCCATGAGCATGCATGCATGAGAAAACATGACGATGACGAAGACACCCGAATCCTAAAGAGTGAACCATGGGGAGCTATGACCTAAAGATAGACTCAAAGATAAAGGAAAGAGATAAGGATACTAAGAAATCACATCACGTCTTACTTTCACCCACGAAACCATAAAAAAGAATTCTTCCAAAACTAACATAGTTCTACTCACGTACAAACCATGAGGCACACTATCTCCTCCTTGAGAGCAAACCCACTAGTCTTTTTAAATCCATCTCCCTCAATCTAGACATAACACCAATGTCTTAACCACCACTAAACCATTGATACAAGTAAGCACTTAAGAAGTTTCCATATGGATTTTCAAGCACTACTTCAAACACAATCACCTGACATGGAGTCATACCATATCAAATGAAACACTCAATATCAAGCAATGCATAACCACAAGCTAAAACACCATAACTTACCATTTAACGCATATGGGGAACCCTCATAATCTTCTTGAGTTTGATCTTGCATACCCTCCCTTCCATTAGAAGTAAGGATTGGGAAATCTCTTTTCTTGTGACCACTCTTTCCACACCCAAATCAAGCATTAGAATAGGTTAGACATTTACCCTCATGTCTTCTCCAACATTACCTACACTCGGGAAATATTTTCTCACTACCACCCTTACCTTGAGAGAGATTTCCTCCATTGGACCTTGAATGTGAAGACTCACCATCCTCCCTTCTTGCCCTCTTTAAATCCCTAGTTTTCCTTTTAAGCTTTTCCTCTTCTATTTATTGTGCATGTATCATCAACCTGGAAACATCATTCTTCTTAATAAGCATGGCGGTTACGCATTCTTTGACCACTATGTCAAAAGCACCCTACATAAACTTACTCATCCTAGTCGTTGGATCGGTGATATACCATGAGTTTACGGTATTTTTGATACATTTCACTTAAGAGTTGTGTGTGTCTAGGGCCATTTTGTACTAGAACTGATGAATATTTGGCTATATTTGCAGGAAATAGATTTGGATGAGGTTGAGAGAGACAACAACTGATTTTCTACAGAAGGAGCCACCTACGTAGGTGATCTACGGACCGTAGGTCCATTCACACTTCGTAGGTTGGTGGCGTAGATGAGCATCAGAGAAGTCTTGACTAAGTGTGGAATTACGATCTTCATCGATGTACCGTAGGTTGACCTACGGGCCGTCTTGTAGGTTTGTCATTTGTATAAGAAAGTTTGAGTTATAGTACCTGATGAAAAGTTCTAAGAATGGAGCCACGAGAGGGGACCCACTGATCGTAGATCGATCTACAGTCCTTTCTGCAGGTCCGTTGTTTGCATCTGAAAGTTGAAGTCTCCAAGTTTTGAAAATTTGCCTAAGTCCTAAGCCACAGAAGGGACCAACCGACCGAAGATCAATCCATGGTCCGTAGGTCAGTCTCGTCGATTGAAGTTGTGTCTAGCAGTTTTATTTCCTTATTTTGTTTCTTTTTTATTTGGGATTATGTTTTCTACAAATATGGTATGTAAACCTCGTTTTTGGGGTAAGCTACAATTGTTTAAATTTAGTTCTTTGTGTGTTCTTGGGAATTGACTTGCAAACAATAGTAATTTGATTTCCTATTTTCGATTTATAAAGATTTTGGCTTTGAATTTCAATTGGAAATTTTGGGTTTCTTCTACACATTACGTAAGTTCATGAATTCTTCTTCTAAAACTATGAATTGTGTTCTTGCTAGCATGGGTAACTAAATCCACAACTAGGGTTGTGGGAACCATGAGCGATCAACAAAGTATGAATAACAACTAAGTAGTTCTTGAATAGGGTTGAATCAAGCATTGATAAATCTTTCGTCTAGAAGTCTTTTTAACACTGCGCAACGTTAGAACTTGCCTTGTTGCTACTTGCCGGACCAAGGAGGTAGTTAATAAGAAAAGAATTATCAACATAGATTTAGTGTGATACTATCAAATAGTCTAATGTCAATTGGTACGAGGGTGAAAACTAAGCCATACATTGATGTGATGTCTAATATGAGGTAAAGGTAAGGGTTAGTAAATTATACACACATAGCCGGACCAAGGTGCGGGTGAAATTCTCTATTTGTTGGACCAAGGATTTAGAGATACATAACTTACCACTTTGCATGTGATACACTAGGATAGATCACTATTGTACGGATTATCGCGTTATGAGCTTATGGGGAACACATATACCCTACTTACTCTCTCTCATTGATAACAACCAAAGTTCAAATCTTGCTTACTAGTTTTCTAAACTACAATCAATAATTTGTTACACAACCCCCCCCCCCCCCCCCCTTTTACTTACTTGTTTGAGAAATGCGTTGACTAAATGAATATAATCGTAAGTTAAGTTTAAGTCTAAACCATATTCCTCATGGAATCGACCCCGACCTACTAGTTGGGTTCTTTGTTTGACAACAATCATTTATACTTCTTTAGGGAGGTGTAATTTGAGCGTATCAAACTTTGGGCGGCTGTCGGGGAATAAGATTTTTAGATTAAGTTTAACTACATTATTGAACTTTAGTCAGTTATTTCCTAATTTTACTTTTTTTTTGTTTTTGTCTCTCTCAGGTTCCTACTCTAGTGTATGCCAAGTACACGGAGTCGAGGTGAACCACTGACTCCTTACGATCCATAATTGAATCGAACTTTGCGAAGGATGAATAATCAAGGAGTCCCAGTCAAACCTATCAGAGGAAATCTAGGTGATGAAGTTGAGTTGCAGCCTCCTAGGGTTGATAATGAGAATGCTGAGAATCATGGTGGTAATCTACTGAGAGATGCATTAAGGGTACAAAACCCAACAGAATCGAGGCTGCGTGTTAACTATAGAGTCGACTTCAATACCGCTAAATCTGAAGGACCTATTATTCTACCTCCTCTACCTCCAAGGAATACATTCATTGTGACTAGCAGTTTGATGCAGATGCTTACAACGAGGGGTTCGTTCTCTGGTTTGGCAGTAGAGGGTGGATGCACACATGGCCAAGTTGAGGAGTGTTTGCAAGAGTTGCGTGGGTTGACCAGAATTAGACATGGATGTAATTAGGTTGAGAGTATTACCTATATCATTGGCCGGTGATGCTGTTGTGTGGTTTACTAAGCTCCCATATAACTCGATTCACACATAGGATCAATTGCAGAAGGTGTTCATGGCCAAGTACTTCCTAGTGTCAAAGAAGCTGAACCGCAAAGATAAACTCAACAACTTCGTGGAACTACCTTGAGAGTCTGTGAGTATTTCGTGGGATAGGTTCACTGCATTCATAAGAGGTGTTCTGAATCACCGCATTGATGATGAGTCGCTGAAGGAATACTTCTATAGAGGTCAGGATGACAATAGCAAGACTGTGCTTGATACTCTCATTGGAGGTTCATATGGTGAGTGCACTTTTGAGCATATATCAGAGAAATTAGAGAAAATCTCCTGAAATAACAAAGCTTGGAGCACTAGAAAGTCAAATACTGGGAGGAGCACATTGCAATCCAATCTACACCCAACCAATCTGCTGATGACATTCGTGAGGAAATGGCTCAGATGAGGACCGAATTAGGGATGGTGTTGAAGCATGTGAGCGGAGGTGCCAAAAAGGTAAATGCTGTGAATCATTTGACTAGAAATCCACCATCGGTTGAGAAGTGCTACTATGAAGAGGATACTTATGCAGTGAATGATTAGACAAGGGGTTTCCAAGGCAACGCCCAAGGTTCCAATTCAGATAATTGGCGCCAAGGTCAACGAAACGAAGGTCGAAACTATGGTAACTACAATCGAGAGGGTTAGTATGTTCTGGTTGAGAACTACAATCGCGACAACAACTACAATCGTAACAACTATGGCAACATAAACGATAGGGGTGTTCCTTATGTTCCTTCTCAAAATTGGGAATCTGGTAATAGGGAAGCTGGGAGTAGTATGTCACGTATTGAGGATATGATGCAGAAGATGATGAAGAGGTTTGATTCGACTGATGAGAATGGGAAGGAGATCCGAAACGAATTATCTTTTATTGGTTAAAAAGTAGATGCCCATGCAGTGTCAATCAAGCAAATTGAATAGCAGATGACTCTATTGTCTACAACAGTTAACCCACGTCAGCCTGGAACACTTCCTAGCAATACAATCCAAAATCTGAGAATGATGGGCATTGTATAATAATCACCACTTGAGGGGGTAAGCAGACTATTGATCCACCTATGCTGTCTGAGGTCGAAGTTGAGGTTGATGATGATGAGATTGAGGTTACTGGAGAGTCCGAGAATGCTATAGAGAAGGAAGTGAAGTTAACCCAAAAAGTTGTTCCCATGCCTAGACCTCCACCTCCCATCCCACAGAGGTTAGTGAAGAAGACTGAAGAAGGCAAATACCGTAGGTTTGTTAGTATGTTGAAGCAGCTTTCCATCAATGTTCTGTTGATAGAAGCTTCAGAGCAAATGCCTGGGTATGCAAAGTTTATGAAAGATTTGGTGACAGAAAAGGTCCGTGAGCTTTGAAGATGATGATAGGTTACAACATTGTAGTGCTATTGCTACAAGGTCCCTTGTGCAGAAGAAGAAGGATCCTTGTGCCTTCACTATTCTGTGTACCATTGGGTTGCTATATTTTGTGAAGGCATTGTGCGATTTGGGTGCTAGTATTAATCTGATGCCATTGTCTATTTACAAGAAGTTGGGTTTAGAGGATCCAAAACTGACTGCGATGCGATTGCTCATTGCTGATAGATATGTGAAGAGGCCCATTGGTGTGCTCCAAGATGTACTAGTGAAAGTGGAGTCTTTTATCTTTCCGGAAGATTTTGTGATACTTGATTGTGAGGTTGATTTTGAGGTTCCCATTATCCTTGAGAGACCATTCTTTGCCAATGGGCGCGCCTTGGTCGATATGGAGAAAGGGCAGATGAAGTTCCGATTGAATAATGAAGAGGTAACTTTCAACATTCGTAGATCCATTAAGAAGAGTAGTGAGCTCAAGTCGGTATCAATGGTGAATCATATTGTAAAGAGTAGTTCTAAGGTGCCTATTGAAGAAAGGTTGGGTGTTGATGCACTAGCAACGGTAATGATGAATTTTGAGGGTGATGTTGTTGAAGACTATGATGAATTGGTCGCCGCACTTTGATAGGTTCGAATTCTGTTCAAAACCAAAGAGATTGGAGTTAGAAATGAAGAATCGCGACTCTCCACCTGCAAGACCGTCTATTGAAGAGGCTCCAAAATTGGAGCTTAAGGCTTTACCATCACATTTGAGGTATGTATTCTTGGGGAGAGATGGTACTTTATTGGTCATCATTGCGGTAGATTTGAATGTGTCACAAGTTGAGGCATTAGTTTCCGTGTTGAAGAGGTTTAAGTAGGCTATTGGGTGGACTATTGCGGACATTATAGGGATCCCACCTAGCATTTGTTCTCATAAAATCCAACTCATGCAGGATCACAAGCCTAGTATTGAGCACCAGAGGAGACTAAATCTGCCTATGCAAGAGGTAGTTAAAAAGGAGATAATGAAATGGTTGGATGCTGGAGTTATTTATCCCATTGCAGATAGTAGTTGGATGTGTCCTATTTAGTGTGTTCCCATGAAAGGTGGGATTACTGTGGTACCTAATGAGAGAAACGAGCTTGTTCTGATGCGGCCCGTGACTAGATGGAGAGTTTGCATGGACTACTGGATATTAAATGCTTGGACAGAAAATGACCACTTCCTTATGTCATTCATGGATTAAATGCTGGACCGAATTACTAGTAGGTGTTAGTATTGCTTTATTTATTGTTATCCGGGCTACAATCAGATTTCCATAGCTCCGGAAGACCAAGAGAAGACCACCTTCACTTTCCCTTATTGAAACGACCCCAAAAATGCCCGAAAATGTGCTTCGGAAACACCTATAATTGTAATTTCCATATATCTCAAAATCCGTGCATGATTTCGGAAATTCGACTTCATATTCTTATTCAGGGGGTCAAATTGAGTGGGAAATGAGTCTAACCCGAATTTTAGAACAACCGTATCAAAATTCGAAAATCGCAAAAAATGCGATTTTGAGGGTCAACTTTAAAGGGGCATATCTCTCAGCACACAAGGAACTGGAAGGAGCTCAAACTATCAAAATTAAAGCTCTGTGAGTTAGCTTTCTAACGCAATTTGTTTCACCTCATTCCGAGTTAGGATGAAGGAGTTATGACCATTTTCGTAAAACCTGTCCGGCAGAAAATGCAAATTCCAGTAGCCGAAAACACTGTTCACCCGCCTCAATTTTTTTTCTAAGTGTTGGGACGTTTTTATAAAAAGGGGACATATCCATACTTAGTCATTTAACTTCAAAACATCCAAAAACTCTCTCTAAACCCTCTCCAAAAATTCCACCAAGATCATCAACCAAATTCAAGGATCCCAAGCTTTAATTCCGGATTCAAGATTCAATCTCAAACAATTCTCCATTCCAATCTTCATCAAGGATTCTCCAAAGTTGAGGTATGTGGGTTGATTGTGGAAACCTTCCTTTCCACAAGTCCAACCATTTATCCTCTATTCTACTTCAAGTTTATGGGTCCTTATGATCATTTATGAACTCTTGAATTATGGAATTATTACTACACATCCTATTATGGTCTATTTTTGTATATTATCATGAAATGGAATGATTATATGATGTTTATGGTTTTCATGCCTCAATGATCAAATTATGAAGGTTGTTATATATGTATATATATATGTATGTTGTTGGTGGGCTGTTTTATATGGATTTTGAAATTGGTTGGACTTAGTACTCTTGAAACACATGATTTTATTTACATGAACAAGTAGCCCACCATATGTTTGATAAAATGCCATTTATAGAATTCTTATGAAATGGAAGGTCCAATGTACGTCCTATGAGTCGGATGATTATATAAGTATTGAAATGATGATGAAATGGATACATGTATATGATTTTCTCTATATAGTGTGTGAGTCGATCAAGCCTAGCTCGGGGGGTTGTAGGCCCGGGTAACCGTATCAAGGGGTTGGTACCTTGATTGCCTAGTACGGGGGGTAGTAGGCCCGTATAACCGTATCGAGGGGTTTGTACCTTGGTTGCCTAGTACGGGGGGTAGTAGGCCGTATAACCGTATCGAGGGGTTTGTACCTTGGTTGCCTAGTACGGGGGGTAGTAGGCCCGTATAACCATATTGAGGGGTTTGTACCTCTTTCGCCTCTCCAAGGGGGTGGTAGGCCTTGGAAATACTATATTGATGGTCACTCACTACACATATACTATGTCCTACTAAATATGATTTTTATATAAGCATCATTATACATATCATCTCATTAATATGCTATCTATCGGGTACGATTATGCATTTTTCCTATGATGTCCATCTATTGTAGCATTGCATTGCATCCCACATACTTAGTACATTCAAACGTACTAACGCATACTCTATGCCTACATGATGTCACCATGTAGGGACCGGAGCACCGCTTGACCATCCTCCTCCGCGTGGCTAATACGATTTCCTATCAAGGTTATTGGTGAGTCCTCCATTCCGGGGACGTTGCTCATGATCTTTTGCTATGTATAAGACTTTTCTTTTTAGTTATGTTTTGACTATGAGGGTGAGCCCGGTAGTTTGTCTTGGCCCCGCTAAGTACTCATGTTTAGAGGTGGTGTTGGACAAGTTGTGTATTATGATTGAGCTTGACTCATCTATGGTATTTATGTACCATTTCTTTTTTTTTTCTTGCTCCCTTAGTCCCGATTTTCCCCTTGATTATGCTTATCGCTTATGGTCATTTTAATTGCTTCCGCGACCAATGATGTGTAAGATACGCTATGAGGCTTGTTTGGGGTTCCTTCGGGTTCCCCATTCGCCGGTCACGTCTAGGCCCTAGGCTTGGGTCGTGACAAACTTGGTATCAGAGCACTAGGTTGATAGATCCTCGGAGTCCAACACACCGCGTTGATTAGAGTCCGATTCATGGTTGTGTTGTGCACCACAACTATGAGTAGGAGGCTATGAGACGTTTTAGGAAATGTTTCACTTCTTCATTCTCTAAGTCGTGCCATAGATCTATAAGCTCTCTCTCTTATTCCTTGTCTTATGGTGTTTAAAGTTGGACCACTTGAAGGGTTCTTGCTAGAAGGAGCGAGTGGTTGTAATGCCAATTATGGTTATGTGACTTGTGAGCTTTGATGGAATAGATTATGAAGTTGTATTTTGTGTGATTAATGCTTCATAATTGTCTTTGTGTTGGTTAGAAGAACTTGTGTAGGCTTACTCCAAAGGGGGAGATAGTGTGCCTACCTAGCAAGGTAATTGTGAGGTTATGTTTAGTTGATGGTAGAACCCATATGGTCAAATTGTTGATTCCCAAAGGAGCCTATCCGAGAGTGGAGATGGGAAAAGAAATTATATGCCCTAGGTCGGGATTATGTTGTGTTTTGAAG